>NW_011494629.1:6411212-6482046 GCF_000754665.1 Bison bison bison
GGAGTTATAAGCGTTATTAACAAGCCCTGGCTCAGGAGCCAGACACTTCATGAACTGCCAGCTGTGTGACTCTAGGCAGTGTATCTGACCCCTCAAGGCTTCAGTAAAAGGGTGGAAAAAATGCCAATAAAGCTGTCACGTAGATTAAATGAGGTGTCAAACGTACCACATTTTGCCTGTTCCTGGCACACGGTTAGTGCTCAGTTTGCACTAGCAGTATGCGTTAGCAATATTATAATCATTCTAATTATATGTCCATTTTGGCCGTACTTCTTCCCCTAGTTCAAATCCTATTGCTGTGCTCAGAGCGAAAAAGTTGAAAGGGCATGAAGATCTCAGTCAATGGTCCCTCACCCTACTAATGCTGCCCAGACCTCCTTCCTTGTGGAGAGAGAAATTACATAGAAACAAAACTTTGAAACCCCTGTTTTCATTCTAGGTAACAGATATGACATCTTTGTATTATGTACAGAAAGTGAATCCGAGGCATAGAGCTTCAAAAATGACATTGTTTAGAAAAGTCTCTGAAGGTCTATATTCCTATCTTTGAAAAACTTAATTCCTTTACTCTAAAAGGGGGGCGGGGTCAGGAAAAACAACACCCTAGACTGTTCAGCTTCCTCTTGGTCATCTCCGGTGTTTCTCCCTGGGAGGGACAGGTCACCCTGCAGTTCTGGGTGTGGGCCCGCTGATAATTGTGTCTGTGGGAGGTGGGGGTAGATGGCAACATCTGCTTTCCAACCAGGGTCCAGGTGAGCGGATGGACCAATTGAAAAACCATTAAGGAGACTTTCAAAACCACCACCCCACTTTCCAGAGACGCGTGGATGGGCCTCCCCATGCACCCAGACTTGTTGTTCTGCGTTCTTGCATTCCTGGACGTGCACACAGCATTCCAAGGAGTGTCAGGGGAGAGGACCCATCCTGGGAGCTGATATTCCATCTGTGCAACCTTGAATCTGTGTCAGTCCCAGTTCTTTGCGTCTTCAAGGGCAGAGTCCCTGAGCAGAATACGACACGGTTGTGCTATTTTGCACGTTTGTGACTGTGGACTGAATTCAGTGAGGCCCTTTCCTTGCTAGCATGGGGGCAGGGTGTACTTGCTGCCCAAGAGTGAGGTGGACACAGGGGCAAGAGCCAGGGGGCCCACACCTTGAAGCCACCAAGGCGGCAGGAGTTGGTCAGCCTCGGGCCAAGTGCTCAAAACAAAGCCACCCTTCCTCCCAGGCTTTGACTTTGGAAGCACCCAGTGGAGAGACAAGGGCTGGTGGGGTGCACGCATACCTGCCGGCTTGGAGGCCAGGGGCGAGGGTGGGAACCGGGTAGAGTTGGTGGAGGAGAGCCGGGGCCGGCGTCTTCGGAAGAAGCTCCTCAGCAGCCCACACTTGAGAGATTCCACCAGAGTGGTCTTCCCAGACCCCGAGTGGCCGAATAGCTTTAGCTTGATTCTTGGCTGCAGGTTCTGTGTGGGTCGCAGTTGCTGGATGAAGAGTCCTCGGTGTGTGTCCTGCATAGAGATGAAACAGGCCCTTAGTCAGGGAGAAGAGCAGGCCCTGAGCAAAACACACATGCTGATTCCCACGGTTCAAGAACCCAGCTGCTTGGGACTTCCCTGGGGGTCCAATGGTTAGGACTCCGTGCCCAGGTTCGATCCCTGGTTAGAGGAACTAAGATCCTGCAAGCTGCGCAGTGAGGGCAGAAGATAAACAAAAACATAAAACAGCCCCCAAAACAAACAAAAGACCCCCAGTGCATCCTTCTGGTCTGTGAGTTTTCTTTGCCTTTAAAAAAAAAAATGGAGGTAAAAGTAACCTTATTATAACATTAGTTTCAAATCAATGTAAATGATTTGATGTTTGTATCTATTGTGAAATGATCATCGTGGTAAGTCTAGTTAACATCCCTCACTACCCACAGTAAAAATATTTTTTTGTGATGCGAATATTAAAGATCTATTTTCATCAACTTTCGAATGTGCTGTAGAGTATTATTAACTCTAGTCAATAGCTGTGCATTATAGCCCCAAGGTTTATTTAATTTCTAACTGGAAGTCTGTACTTCAGGAGGTCTGCAATTTCTACTCACGTGGTAGATACCTCTTGTTCTGTCCCCATGGCATTAAAATTTTTTAAATATAAAACAGACATAACATAGGCTCCCCAGGTGGCCCTAGTGGTAAAGAACCTGCTGCCAATGTGGGAGACATAAGAGATGCAGGTCTGAACCCTGGGTGGGGAAGATGCACTGGAGAAGGACATGGCAACTCACTCAGTACTCTTGCCTGGGGAATCCCAGGGGCAGAGAAGCCTGGCGGGCTACAGTCCATCGGGTCACAAAGAGTCGGACACGACTGAAGTGACTTAGCATGCATGCAGACATAACATACAATTCACCATTTTAACCATTTTAAAACAGACCTTTCAGCCGTTTTTACTACATGTACAACTAACTATCACTGCTATTTGGTCCCAAAGCACTTCCACCTGCCCCACAAGGAAACTCTGTACCTATTGGTGGTTACTTCCCAGCCCTCCCTCTGCCCTGCCACTAGCAACCACCGATGTGCTCTGTCTCAGTGGATTTGCCCACTCCCATTGCATTTGGATGCACGATGAACTAGGTAGAACAATTTCTGGGAAGCAGTCTAGACTGGCCTGGGCGCCTGCCCCTTCTGTGTGGAAGAGTCCTGCTCCTTGACGACATTCTGAAGGTACAAGATGATGAGAAGAAGGGTGTCTCAAGGTACAAAGTTAAATGCTGGGGAAGGGCCTGCAGGACATGATAACATTTCTGCCGTCTTCTTTCTCAGCCCTACAGGGAGAAGCAGAAGTCTCCCCAGCCCTGGATGATGCACAGATTCATCAACAAACATTCGTGGAGGACCTCCTGTGTGCCAGCCCCAGATCTGCAGCTTTGAGGAGAGACAGACACAAGAACAATGTGCTATTAAATATAACATGGGTGCTTTTGAAGAGATGGTGCTGGCGAGGAGCTCCGTGCCCCCGGAGAACCCACCTCAAGGGCTACATGGTGGAATGCTGGTCATGTCATGCTAGCTCCATCCTGGCCTCATGCACCCTCTTGGCTCTCAGCTCCCAGCTGTGTAATAACAGCCTCTGGCTTGCAGCCTGAGGACGAGTCCTTCTCCCCTACCCACGATGACTCCCTGTGCTTTAGCCTGTTAACTCCTTGCACCCTAGGAGACCTATCTTGCTGTGACCTCTCCCAGAAGTTTCCTCATGGGCAGGCTCCAGCCCACACGTGGTTCTCCATCGTGACCCCACTGGACTGGAGGGTAATCATGTGATACTTTTCCCCTCTAAAACAGAGGCCAACTTGAGGGCAGGATGGTATCCCCAGCACCCGGCTCACCTAGGATGGCCAGTAAAGGGATGCTACATAAATGAGGTACTCAGGGTGACCCACGCAGGAGTGCCTCAGAGCTAAGGGTCTGCCTTTTTCTTTCAGTGCGATCTCAGGCCTGGCTGGGCCCCTGCTTCCAGACCTAAATCCTAGGAGGTGCTGATTTAATGCTCATCTCCTCCTCCTGAGCCATTGTTACATTTTCCACCAACAACCCAGGATGGGAGCCCTAGGGCACGCTCATGCCCTAGTAGCAAACTCACAACTCTCCTGCGTTCCTTCCTCCGTTTCCTCCTGGTAAACTCCGACTCATCTTTCTCGACAAGGGGAGCACCACCCAGGAGCTGGCATTTTGAAAATGGAAGGTGGCAGTTTTAGTTCCCAGCACTGGGGGCCTGCTGCTGGCGGGTGGTGGGTAGGTGGGTGCTGGGCTCCTGACAAGTGCACACAGTGTTCTGAATGGGACGAATTCTCCCGAGTCTGCTTGACTTCTGAGTGTCTGCTAAGCATTTATATAAGAGAAAGACCTTGTTTGTGATCATCTGAACTTAGGACTTAACTGCATTTTAATATGACCCAGAGGGTTTTGAGAGGGTATGGCTTAATACATACTGACTTTCCCAAGAGTGCACCAATTGTATATGTTGGTGGAATTATACACACATCCTTTCCCGCTTAATCTTTTAGAAGCTCTGATCCCCACTTGTAAAATGTCAGCCTGTGGCTGCTGTTTTGAGTTGCTGTCCCTCCAACATCCATGGCATCTGTAGGTGTTACATTCGGGGATTCTGTGGATGGGCCCAAGCATCTGTCAAGTTAACAATGTCTCTTCATCGCCTGTGCTCTGCAATTACATACTGAAACACATTTTATTATGTCACATATATATTACTTTGATGTCTTTGTTATATTACAGTTAGGGCATTCTGTTGATCTTTTAAAATTACCTCAGTAGGTACACTGTTACCTTTGAGTTTTATTTCAGGAGAGTGACGGCAGCATCACAAAATGTACATTATAAAGCAGGGGTCCCCAACCCCCCACCAGCCCTTGGTCTGTTAGGACACAGGAAGCACAGCAGGAGGTGAGCAGCAAAGCTCCATCCACTGTTCCCCAGGGTTCGAATTACTGCCCAAACCACTCCCCTATCCAAAAGGTTGGGCACCATTGTTAGAAAGTATTGGTTCTCCTAGGGTTGGAAACCACACTTTGGACAGTGATCTGTAGAACATGGGGTTGTCCTTGTTGGGTTTCTTCTTTTAACCTCAAATCTCAGCAGGTACTGAGACAAAACGCTGCACTGGGTGGAAAGGGCTGGAGTATCTTGCCAGCACTTCCCCTGAATTATGACCCAGGTCAGCACAGGAGTTGAAAAGTTCTATTCTGAGGCAGTTACTCATTGGGGTGTTGCTGATCAGGCAAGAAGAAATGGGGCACTGGCTTCTCCCTGATGCCATTTACTGTGGCAGATGAGCCCATGACCCCTGAAGCCAATCTACCTCCTTTCATCACAATTGAATCTTCAAACTAGCCCTTCTATCTTCAAGTCGTGGGTGCCGCATGCTAAGTTGCTTCAGTTGTGTTGACTCTTTGCAACCCCACAAACTGTAGCCCCCAGGCTCCTCTGTCTATGGGATTCTCCAGGCAAGAATACTGGAGTGGGTTGCCATGCCCTCCTCCAGGGGATCTTCCCAACCCAGGGATCGAACCCACGTGTCTTATGTCTCCTGCACTGGCAGGGGGTGCTTTACCACTAGTGCCACCCACTGCACAGTGAGTGTCTGAATTGGGAGTAGCTCCCTCCTTTAGGAGTATCTCATGAATAAATAAAAAAGTTCTCCACCTAGTCCATGACACATGGCTAACTAACACGGACAGATTCTTTGCGTGAAGCCGGGATGTGCTTCTCCTGAGATGCGGCAAAGGCAGAAAACCTGCTTCTGGCTTTAGTCCCATCACTGAACCTGGGGGCATTACCCATAGCATTGCTCTATTCTGTCTGTTCCGTGTCCTCTGATCCTAACACTCTGAGGCTGGGCCAACACATCTGTCCTGTGTGAAGAAGGAGTGAGGGCACCTCTGTTCCCTCGCATGAGTCCCGCAGGTCTGAGCCCAAGTCTGAACAGACTGCAGTAACACTCGGACACAGGTGTTATCCCATTGCTTCCAGCGGCTGCTCTGAACCAACGTGGGCTTGTCCCATGCCACTGATAGAGGGTGTGTCTTGGCCTTGCTCAGTGCTGCCTGGGCTGAGAGCCCTCTGCTCCTTCCAGTTCCACTCAGGACAATGGTGGGCTAGCAGTGGCTGGTGGTCTGTCTGCCTGCTCCCCAAGTCAGCCCCAGAAATGGAGGAAAGCGGGAAGAGGGGCTGGTGATGGTGGGCTGTGTCGGGCTGGGTAGTCCAGGATGAACAAGAATCCTGCAAGGTCAAGTTTAGAGGAAATCCCCCACCCTTGACATCTGAGCAAACTCTTCATGCCCAACCTTGATATCTGAGCACCTGCCCTGCCTTTAGCAATAATCCTGATGAGTATTATAATCTTTAAAACTTCCTATGTTTCTGTTGCCTCAACGTCCCCACAAATAGAGGATGTGAGTGCCAGCCCAGGTATACCAGTGTGTAAGTGGGCTCAGCCACAGGTTCCCCTTCCTACTTTCCCACTGTGACCCCTGACACTCAAATGCCCCAGTGACACGCCCTGCACCTTTCCATGTGTACCCACCCTGACCCCAGTAAAGCACTTGCCCCAGGGGCTCTCTGCTTCTCCCTGCTGAACTGAGTCTGAGTTCCATGACCCAACCCTAATCCCTCTCTCTCTGGGACCAATGATATACACACTGCATTTCCCCTGAACCTCCCTTCCGTCTCCTCTTGTGGCCTCAGCTGGCTGACCATCTCATGAAAGAATCCAAAGCATGGGTTTCTAGCAAGAAACCCCTTAGCCTTTGGGTTTTGTCTTAGTGATTTTCCATCCATGAACCCCACCTAATTCCTTGGTTATAAATCCCCGCTTGTCCTTGTTGAAGTTGGGATTGAGCTGATCTCTTTCCTCTGCTCCGCACCCACTGCAGTACCCCCAAATAGTCAATCCTACTGTCTTCAAAAAGGGTCCCAAACTATTCTTTCATGAACACGCCTAGGAGTTGTGACAGATGCATTTCCTGTCTGCAACAGTAACTTCCAGGTTTGTATCTTCCAGCTTATGTTGTGCTTTCACTCACATTCCTCATTAAACCTCAAAGAAACCTTTGTGGTTACTGTGGTCGTTCTCCCTTTCAAGTGGGGAAACCAAGGCTCAGAGAGGTCAAGGCCCTTTCTTGACCAAGGCGAAGACAGAACTAGGTTTCCTTTCTACCACTGCTGTCACTGAAAGGGAGGTGATGGGTTTCTAGAAGGGGAGTGGGGAGCAGGGAGGAGTAAACAAGGATTTACAAAGTTGAGAACAGAAACTGAAAGCTGGGTTGTGCTTCAGCTATTAATCCTAGGACTATGAATATCCAACAAGGGCCATTTCCAGTTCGTTTCACTAAGAAAACACTTCCCAGTTAGTGCAGAGTCCTGATTTAAAGTAAGGCTTATAAGTCATTGCTATGAAAAGGCTCTGTAGGATGAGAGTGCACCCCGCCTCCCCACTCTGGATTTGCACAGACAAAGAGTACACTCGGGCACCTCATTTTTCCTAAGCAAATGAGTTGGACTGCTGGCCTGTGTTAACAGGCTCCATGTCCTTGGGGAGCTCCAGGGGAGTACCTTTTTTTTTTAACTTTTTATTATTTTTTACTTTACAATATTGTATTGGTTTTGCCATACAACAACATGCATCCGGCACAGGTGTACAAGTGTTCCCCATCCTGAACCCTGCTCCCATCTCCCTCCCCATACCATCCCTCTAGGTCATCCCAGTGCACCAGCCCCAAGCTTTTTAATCAGAAATACAGATTGAACCTTCTTCTGCAGGGACTGCGTTCATGTCAGAATCCATCACTAGCTCTCATGGTGTTTCCCAAATATAACAATCCTCAAGAAATCTTGTTTTGTCCAAGAAAATACTGCTTCATGGGACTGACAGCTCAGCTTTTACAGTGTCCTCGATTCTGGGACGATCATACAAACACACACACTTTCTCACCTTTCAAGTGGAGATGAATGGCAGGCAGGTGAGAAAAATATTTCAATGGCCAAAGAAAGGGGTCTAGGGGTTGCAAGCCATCCCACATTCCTACTCTCTGCCCAGGGCCTTCACACATCTCCCTGTCCTCCCTTCCCCTGCAGTCAGGACCTGCTGGCCTGGACTGGGAGCGACTCTCACCCTTTACTTTGCCCTGGGGAAGATGGGCTGGGAAACTGCTAAAGGCAAGGACAAGCAGAATATACTCCAGTCTTCAGTCCAAGGAAATCTAACCTTGTCCTCAAGGAGGGCCCCTCCCCACTGGCACTCACTAAGAACCATGAAGAATCTGAACACAGAATTTGAGACAGCCCTCTGAGACAGAGGTGTGGTACTGGAGAAGATTCTTGAGAGTCCCTTGGACAGCAAGGATATCAAACCAGTCAGCCTTAAAGGAAATCAATCCTGAATATTCACTGGAAGGACCAATACTGAAGCTTCAGTATTTTGGCCACCTGATGTGAAGAGCCAACTCATTAGAAAAGACCCTGATATTGGGAAAGATTGAAGGCAGGAGGAGAAGGGGGTGACAGAGGATGAGATGGTTGGATGGCACCATCGACTCAATGGACATGAGTGTGAGGCAACTCCAGGAGACAGTGAAGGATAGGGAAGCCTGGTGTGCTGCAGTCCAAGGGGCACAAAGAGTCGTGAAGACACTGAGTGACTGAACAACTCTGCAACAACAAGTTTCTGACATCTCTTTCCTCCTGGTGGGTGGTGCACTTCCACTTTTCACCATTAGATGTCGCAGCAGGGACGAGTGGCATGCTCAGATTAGCGTCTGTCCCCAAGAAGGCAGCTTCCAGCAGCAGCCTTAGTGTGTGTGCCCTCTCTGGTTTTGATGCAGAGAGGGGGAAAAGAGAGGTACAGAGTGTGCTCCTGGTTAGCTCGAGAATGTGGAAGAATGTTGATTTCTTAACAGAAGCTCCAAGATGCCCCAGCGCCCAGTCTGCTCAGGCCCTCAATGGCTGTACCAGGATAGTGTGAGCAGGGACACTGCCCAGAGGAGAGGAGGGTCAGGACTTCTGGGTTCCCTAAGTCTTGACTCATGCCTCAAAATATTCTTGTGCATCCCATCCCCCTCGACCCCACAGGCTGGTGGATGTGGCTGGGGCATGGCAAGGCCTCGCGTGCGGGCTGGGAAGATGGGAGGGGAAGCAGCAGGGACCCTGAGGAACCAGACCTCTAAACCGGAACTCAGGCTTCCAGGTGGTCACAAAGGTGCATTTGTGTAATGGGAGGCCAGAGTTTCCCTGTTAGCTTTAACCACATACTTCAAATATTTACACAGGAAAGCGAGCTCTCATTTGTATTCCTGCCTCAAGCTCACAAAGTAACTGAGCCTGAACAGCACCAGTCCAAGCAGCCGTCCCATCTCGCCTGGCTGCCAAGACCACCTTCTGTCTGGTTTCTGGGTGTGAGCAGTCAGAGGGAAATCCCAAGACAGGAGGAGAAGGGGTTGACAGAGGACGAGATGGTTGGATGGCATCACCGACTCAATGGACATGAGTTTGAGCAAACTCTGGGAGATGGTGAAGGACAGGGAAGCCTGGCGTGCTGCAGTCCATGGGCTGGCAAACAGTCGGACACGACTGAGTGACTGAACAACAACTTACTTAACACACTTGGCCCCGTACCCGATCGCCTTTTCAAGCCAGGCCTATCTTTCTGCTCACCGTAGGCACTGTCCTCTGCCCCAACAATCACACTCAAACTCTGCTGCTACCCCCATAGCTCCCTCCTTTTTGATCTATTTCTAACTCTTTACCTTCTCAGGCCCGTTCCACTCACTGCTCCCTCTGTCTTCTCCCAGCCCTTCTTCTGGCTGGTTCCTGTAAAGAACCTGGTGGTCTCTGTTGTGACTGCCATATATGGATCTAGAAACCTGCCATAGACAGGAGTAAACAGAGGGGTATAGCTGTTTCAATAAAACTTTATTTATAAAAGCAGGTGAGGGGCCGGTTTTGGCTCTATGGTCCTAGTTTGCCACCCTCTGACCTATCTCACATTTTCTTGTTTGTTTATTGACTGGTCTTGCCTCTTTCCTTTACTTGGTCTCTCATAGTTCTTTCCTATGGTAGACCCTTTGATTATCTTTTAAATGAGCATTATTTGGTAACCGCATTGCTTTTTGAAGCCCTGGTGAACTCTGGGGTGAAATGAAAACATCTCCTGCCATATTAATAAACAAGAAATGTCACAGCCATCAGCGATTTCTGGCCTCCAAATGTGAATGAGTGCAGACGCTGCCACCTCCAAGGGTGACTGCTGAGGAGCTGGGAATGCAAGAGGCGATGTGAACTAAGGAACAGGGTTGGCCCCAGAAAGCTGAGATGCATTTGAAAGGAAGGAACTCAGTGAGCCCAGAGGCTTGCATCTCCCCATACATAGAATGCTAAATTCCTTCGTTTGATATCCCATCTTTGATGTTCAAAATGCCTGCTCCCTTTGTTACAAAATTGTATATAGCCTGACTTCCCCTCCTGCCTCCTTGGAGCAGTTTTCTCAGAGCTACTGAGATGCTGTCTCCCTGCCTCAGAGTCCTAAATATTCCCACCAAATAAAATAACTCTACTTTCACATTCTGACTATATTTTTTAGTCGACAGGGCTTTCTAATTTCCTTTCTTCCATTACCTTCTACCCCCTGGCAATTCAGCTTTCACTTTCTCATCGGCAAAAGTGACTAAACAGCAAGGTTGATGGGAGATCGAGAGCCATCTCCCGCCTGGGAAAGAGAGATAAGAGAATGGAGAGGTGACGTGGCTCTCTGCACGTGGCAGGATGCAATTAGACCCACAGGATGGGAGCAGCAACTCTTAATTATGCAAATGCAGTTTACTTGTGGTGAATTCTAAATTTTGGGCAAGCTCCCAACTTTGTCCTATTTTTTCAAACTATTCCTGGGCATCTTTCTTCACCATCTAGTCTCAGACTTAGGAAAAGCAACTACTTTTAATATCAGTTTACAGAAAAGCTGATTAGAAGGACAATCAAACAAAATAAAAATAAGCTGACTCCTCAACCCCCTTAAAACTAGTGTTTTAAAATCAGGAAAGAATAGACCTTGTTATGATAGTAAAAATGGATGCCAGTACAAAATCTAAGCGCTACCCCCTTCCCCGCCTGTTATAACAAGCTCCCCTTTTTCTAGGAGCAGAACTGGTTTGGTTAAGTGAGCAGAGTTCTTGAGCAGGTTTGGAGGGCTGAAGGGGGCTTTGTTTAGCAGTGGGGGTGAACACAGGGGACAGAAGAGGGTGCAGCTCCTTATAAGAAAGTGATACCTACCATGCATGGTGGAGCTAAGGGGGCCCCCAGAGGCCCCTAAAACAATGGTGTGCTGGGAAACCAGCTCACTGCAGGGGATGGCGGGGGGAGCAGGCTGGGGTTTCGGGCAAAAGGTAAAGCCTGACCAGTGTTTGCTGATTCCTGTGGTGTAAATACCACTACCACAGCTGATTTCAGCCCCGAATGTGACGGCACGGAACACGCAGTTGGGGAGAGATGTGTATGGTGGGCTCTCCCAGACATTACCATGGGCTCCCACATGCCACCACCCCATCATCTCCTGTTGAACTGGGTCAGAGAGGAAGATGCGCTGTGTTCTTCCTTCCCTCACAAGCCCCAGCTCGGCTGCCCTCTCCCCTACCTGCCCAGATGCGGATGCGCTGGCTGCAGGTCTCACCTCCCACGGTCAGCCCCCTGCTTTAGGGATGTCATCTCCTCTCACTCTCCTCCAGCCCACCCTCCACTGCCCTATGCAGCTCAACAAGATGACTTTGGTTCTTTTTTCAGAAGAGAAAGCACCATGGCTTACCCCTAACAGATGTTTAAGAACACGTTCCTAGGCTTGACAACTGATGAGAGGTGAAAACACAGGGAGCATTTCTGTCGCTAATTTGGCCCTGAAAAACCAAACGGCTGAGCAAGGCACCTTATGGCCAACCCCTGCTGCTCCAGACACAGACTCCACCCAGTGACTGTGCTTAGGATGCACGTGGAGTGGGTGAGCAGAGGCTGGCACCACGCCTGGGGGTGTCAGGAAAGGAACAGAGGCAGTCTTTTGGTTTCCACAATGAATGTGGGAGGGGGTGCTTGACATTAGATCCTTGGGGGTCCTTGCATCCTGCAAGGACAGGAAGTTCCACCCACCCCCAAATTCTGACAGCACCCTGGTAAGAAACACTGCAGCCTGGAACAGAAAATGACACTGAAAGGAAAGGTGATAAAATGCCCCTCAGTGTAAATTACCTTCTTCCATTCCCCTCACCCACTGTACAGGGCTGTGGGCAGTCTCTTCCTGCAGATGACCCATTGCAGGTTACCACTGCAAACAAATCACCTTTCTTGGCTTTCTCTGCAGGTAGAGCCTGCTCCTTAAGGCAACCGCCCACGAGTCCTCTGCGATGCATTTTCCAGACACACTGGGACATCATGATCATTTTCAATAACCAGGTTCCAGTACTGGGTGTCCCGAAATCCCAAGCAGTTATTTATTTTGGGATTTACATTTTTTTTTTTTTTTTTAAAGATAGAGAATGGTTAGAAATGTTTGGCAGTCAACTCCTCCCTTTCTGGCTAAGGGGAAAGCTGAGGTCTAGAGTCATTTGAAGGCATGACTAAAGCAAATGATTACGTGGATCTTGTCGAACATGAAGTTGGGGAGACTCCGCTGAAGGGCACAGGGCTCTGCATTATCTCGAGGGAAGTGACCCATGTCTGCCACCAAGCGGGTGACCCCACTGGAGGGAAGGACCATCCTGGGCTGTTGGAGAATTGAGTCTGAAGGAGTCCTGAACCCCTGATCGAGCCCCGAAAGCAGGCATTTCTGTTTTGGTCTGGGTCTCTGCTCTGTAATTAGCATGTTGCTTAACCTAGTGGAGACCGGGTTTCCTGCGGGAACATCCGCAACTCAGGGATGTAAAATTACAGGGCTGCCACACACACTGAGCGTCAATGGTGGCTGTTACTAAAAACGACTCTCAAACGTACCCTGCCAGAGCTGCCACTGCTGCCACCCCAACATCTGCTCCTGCGGGCTGGGTCACAAGAGGTGGCCCCAAGGAAACCTCCATAGTTCCCCCGGACCTGGAGGGTGGTCTGCAGGATGCGAACTAGGATGCCGACTGTGCCAAACTCACAGTGCTCAGGGTGTGCAAGGCACTGCTCTAAGGACATCGTTTACACCACCCGCCTGACCCTTACCACCATCCTGTGAGTAGCACTGTACTCATCCCATTTAACAAACAGGGAAACTAAGGCCCAGCCTGTTAAGCAGATTGGTAGTTCACCCAGCATGAAGGTGTGGCAGAGCAGGGACTCCTGAGTCTGTGCTCTCAGCCTTTACCCTATATTTTGCCTCTCAAAGCAAAGACGAGAGGGGAATCTCCCAGTAGATTCTGGGCTCCAAGAGGGATGATGTACTATATTCACAGGCATCGTAATGACTTTCTTCATCTCCTTACAAAAATCATAGGATAATGGTAAAAGACTAAACGCTGTAATATTCCTTCTCCCACCCCTCTTGAAAAAATCTAGACATCAAAAAGCAAAAGTACGAATTAATGGAAGGAAAGAAAAAAAAAAAAAGGGAAAGCCCCAAACTGGGACTGTACAAGAACCCACGCCACACAGAGTTCAAAATTCCAGTCTGGGGACAGCCACCCTTCCTTGAGCTGCATGTGGCTTCACTTACTATTTATATTCCTAATTATAAAAGTGGTTGAAGCACAGCAAGAAATACAGGAATCAGATAACGTGAGAAAGTGCTTTGAGCCCCACTCATCCAATCCACCCAACCTTGGCTATCTTGTAGAGTGCTCTCCTTCCTGTCTTTTTTAATGGCATTTGTCTGCTGTTTCTGACCTGCTGGAATGGACATCTGGGCTTGGGCTTGTATCTAGCATAGCAATGTTTTTAAATAAAAGTATCTTCCTAAGGGGTAGATGGGCACTAAAACAGCACAGTCCAAGGAAAAGCCTTGTCCCTTGGCCAGAAGAGGGTGTTTCCTGGGGTGACTATTAGGCCATGGAAGATCATGGCTTGCAGCTGATTGTTGCTTTAAGATGAGCAGGCTATACCTTTCCCTGGAGCACTGCTGTGGAACAAGCGTTTCTGAGATGATGAACCGCACTTCAAGCCAAGAAAGTATGAGGCAACAGTACTGTCCAGAGTGCTACACTTGTGAGAGGGGCTCCCGTGCACCAACTGAGCCCGCAAAACACCGGCAAGGACGACGCTGGGCTCAGAGAAGGACGATGGTGCCAGCGGAGGCAGGCAGGTTAAAATCCCGCTTTGTGGAATTTGGGAAACCTAAGAATACCTGATTCAGCATGTTTATATACCTGCTAAGGTGTTGAGCCTAATAAAATGTTTCTTCCTAATAGTGGACCATACTAGAGGTATTAACTGTAAAAATGTGTACTCACCCAAACTGTGGAAAGGCCAGATTTGCTTCGGTTTCTTTTCACTATCAATGAATATTATAATGGGGAACTCAGTTTAAAACAGCCCTTATTATGGGACTTCCCTGGTGGTCCATTGGCTAAGACTCCGTGCTCCCAGTGCAGGGAGCCCAGGTTTGATACCGGGTCAGGGAACTGGATCCCACATGCTGCAACTAAAACCCGGTGCAGCCAAAGAGAGAAATATTAAAAAACAAGCAAGCAAGCAAAAGATACTGTGTCCATTAAAAAAAAAAAAAACAAACAAAAAAAAACAGCCCTTAAAGTGTGATAATCTATATAAACATAGAATTCTATACTCAAATGCGGGGCTCCCTACAATAAAATCCAGCAAAAGTCAGAGGTTACAAACTGGTGGCCTCTGAGTCAATCTGGCTTGAAGTTGTGTTTCATTTGGCTGAATATCACTTCAAATAAAGTGAGTTTTAAGATGAGGAGATTTTATGTGAAAGTTCATTGCTGACTGGCTGACAGTCTCATAGGTTCCTGCACAGCCCCCTCTTGTTTTGCCTGTAAACAAAAAGTTTTCCCTTGCTTTGCTAGTCCAGATTCTCCCTCACAGTGAGACAGTCTGTGGGGGCACAGAGTGGGAGAACATGAAGTCCAGAGTTAATGTAAGTTTTTCCTCTAAGAACGTGTGAATAAGCCGGGATCTCTTTCCAGAAATTCTAGATCAAAGGGCAGACTGAATCCCAGCAGTGGCCTGGGGGGATCTCAGTGTTTATCAGTTCACAGACTCCAAAGCACAAAGGTGTGAAAGTCCATTATCTTCCCCGGGCCAACTCCAGGCACTGAAATCATTCCAATCTCTGCATGTGTCCCCTTGCCCTTTCCCTGTAACCAGGACCAGGGGACCACCATATCAATTCAAACTTTTAGTAGCTGTGAAAGTTAAAACATTGTTATCCCTCCCCCAGGCACTTTTCAATTTATATGGCAGGGTCTTTGTAGGACACCCTGAGCTTATTTGAAATAATACTTTTTCATGAACACTTAAATTAACTGAGTAATTTTTAAAATTTCTATAACATTTGTCCTTTTTTTAAAAAAATTATTACATGATTATTTTAGGAAGTTTGGAAACAACAGAGTTATATTTAAAGAAGAGACTGTCAATTAAGAAAGCTAAACCCAAAGACATCACTGTTAACATTTTCTTTATATGTATTTGAAAAAACATAGCTGGAATTATAATGTGCACATAATTCATCTTCTGCTTTGCAGCCTAGGAACATCTGAAACATTAAATTCCTGTTACTAAAACCTCTTTAGGAACATTTTAAAGGCCAAAACCCATTCCATTTTATAGCTGTATGACAGTTTATCAGACGTTATTGTTGGTCATCCAACATTTCTGATTTTAATTGCCAGTTTTTATAAATAACACTGCAATGGACATCTTCATGCATACAACTTTTTTTTTTTTTTTAATGCATTTCTTTGATTTCTTTAGGATAGAGTCACAGAGAATCCCTAACTTAAAGGGTGTGACTGTTTTGAAGTCTCTCCGTACACACTGCTGTGATGTGGGCTGAAACGGTACACCTGCATTTATTTATTTTTGTCATATCTTCTTAAACCTTACAGCCATGATGTTTGATAAGCTAGAGCATATGTGATATTTTGGAGCTCGAAACATTAAGAAAGAAAGAAGCAGGGTCAGCTTTTTCATTTCCCCTCTTCTTCACGGGGGCAGGTATTATAGACAGGGTGAGAGGAGGAAAATCAGGCACAGTGACCGCAAAAAGAGGCCAGTGATTTCCAAGTCCTAACACAGAAGAAGAAACCAGAGAGGTGGCCGACACGTTTATGCAAATCGATAAGCAAACCACAGCCCAGGACAGGTGCCTTTTGGTACCATCTGTGTGTCCAACAGATTGTTCATTCTCAGCATTTATAAGGGACAAGACAGAATTTTTCACATAAAAAGCACAGAGCATTTCAGAGCACAAACAATTTCTCACCTTTCGGAGTCTTGTGAGGAGGCCTGCTACGTGTTCATGCTGTTCCGATTTCGCAAGATCTTCTGCTGTCTTTCCATCCTGTTGGAGAGAAATGATTCGTTTTTTCCTTCGCTGCAGAGAACTGTGTGTTCCACACACCAACATCACCTTCTGAGACAGAAACAGTGTAACAGGCATCAGAAGCAAATAAGGTGGACAAAAGACCCTGTCCTGAATTATTCCCTTTTCTGTGGAATCCTGATTTCACTGATGGTCCAGGAAAGGAAGATAAGGAAAGTAGGAAAAAACCATGCATTGGTGCTTTGAGGTCCAAAGGCAAGATGTCTCAGGCCCACAGGCTTTAATCAAACCGGGCACCTCATTAGCAGGCAGATTACTCTGCATCCTGAACCTCCCTCCAATTAGGCCAACGATAAAGACTGTCATTAGCTGCCAAATTCTAGTTAGTGGAAGCTAATGTCTTAGAATCCTTCCAGGGACAAACCTCAGCACTCATATCAAGCTAGTTAACTGGTAATTACTGTGCATTTCAAAGAAAAGGCTGAGTTTTACAGACAATTTGGATCTGAAGATCTTCAGTGAAACATAAAAGGTGGAAATAAGGGTCCACGGCACTTCACTGTTTGCTTTTTAATTAGAGAATTTTCACAGGGCTGCAGTCTCATACTGAACAAATTTGTTTCCAGGCTGTGAACATGCACGATGATGGCTAACGTTTTTCGAGCGCCTCCTCGCAGTCTCAGTGCGTTGAGCGTAGAAACCTCAGAGGTGCTCCCGGGCGGTGGGAACACTAGTTGTTCACCCATCACAGAGGAGGGATCGGAGACTGAGGGACTGCTCTGCTGCAGCTTAGGAATCATTACAAATTTAAAAGTAGAAAAGATGAGAAGCAATTTCCAAAGAAATAAAAGCAATATTTCTTAAATGAGAAGACTAAGCAGCCTTTGGCCCATCTGTCAGTGTTTTCTAGGGACAGTTCAAGTACCATTCCTGAGGAAGCGGGGGGATGCCCGGATCTGACTGACAGCATACCTGCCAATCTCGCAGCCCAGGTCACAATCCCAACCATCACATCACCTCAGTCTCGGCACTGCTGACATTCTGGCCAGGACGATTCCCTGCCATGGGAGGCTGTCCCGTACACTGTGAGATGTCAAGCAGCACCCTGGCCTCTACCACTAGACACCAGCAGATTTCCCTTGCACCAGCTGTGCCAACCCAGTGTCTCTGTGCTGTGCTTAGTCGCTCAGTCATGTCTGACTCTTTGCGACCCTGTGGACTGTTGGCCCACCAGGCTCCTCTGTCCACGGAGATTCTCCAGGCAAAAATAATGGAGTGGGTTGCCATGCTCTCCTCCAGTGGATCTTCCCAACCCAGGGATTGAACCCAAGTCTCTCACATTGCAGGTGGATTCTTTACCATCTGAGTTACAAGGAAAGCCCTTTACCATCTGAGCCACAAGGGAAGTCCAGTGTCTCTGGACATTGCCAAATGTTTCCTGAGCAGTGGAACTGCCCAAGTTGAGAAGTATGGTCGTAGGCTGTGGTTGGAGCTCGGTGGGTGGTCCTGGGAGGTGTGCTCTACACTCATGTTGCCCACCTCTCTCTGCCCACTCCCCGCTATCAAGTCCTGCAGTGGCCCCAGTGGGCAGACAAAAGCTTCTAGTTTGCTTTGGGGTGAATGAGGTAAGTTGTCGGACACCGCATCCAAACAAGGGGGTCATACCAGACTGTAGGTCCTTACTGACATGATAAGGACAGGCCTTACTTCTCAAACCTCATGGTGCCCTGGAGTCACTGGGGTCTTTAAGAACTTCTGCTGCCAGGTTCCCACCTGCATACTCACCTTCTACCTTTCTGAGGTGTGACCTGAACATCAGGGTTCTAAGCCCTCCCACGTGATTCTATTGTGCAGCCAATAGAATGGCTTCCAACTAAGGCAATGGTTCTAATAGGTTTTGGAACCATTGCCTTAGTTGGAAGAAATCTGAGCCTCAACTTAAAATCTTCTGTCTTCTGGTGTGACTGACCATAGATTTCTCTCAAAGGCCTTAGACCTGCTTAGCACTCAGACACAGGATGTTTGTTCACTGGCAAAGTTATTCTCCACTGTCGAGTCTCTCAAATGACAGGAAAACTGCCACCAATACTTCCTTATGTTTGCGTGGTACTCTACAGTTTGCAAAAAGTATTGCTCTAAAGGACACTGTTCAGCTTCCAAAAGAACTCTTTGCCAGAGTTTGGAAAGAGGCTGAACTCTAGAGTGAGAAGGACCCGGGTTTAATTCAGATTCCGTCCCTCCCAGACTATGTGGTCAGTCACTTGGCCTCCTAGAACCTGGGTTTCTTCACTCATGAGATGAGAAATGACACTCTATTGCATAGGTTCTTGGGCAGATTAGACAAAAACAAATAAATGAAGCATCATGAGCTGAAAAAGCAAGCAGCGGTAATTAATGAAAAAAGAGCTGAGAGTGTCCCCAGCATCCCCCTCCCCAGCTTTCTGTCCAAGAAGGAAAGGTGTAGGAGCTAGATCTCCTCATCCCAGTCCCATGCTAAGCAAGGTGCCAGCTCTGAAGCTGGCCCACAAGTGAGCCCAAGCACTCTCTGCCTTCTTTGTCATACACGGTGGTCTAGGAGGCTGGCATCATTGAGAAGGTGACCTTTGAGTCAAAACCTGAAGGGGGTGAGAGAGCAAGCCATTTGGATACCCAAGGAAGTTTTGCAAAAGGAAAAAAACAAATAACAACAACAACAAAACAGCAAGTGCAAAGGCCCTGAGACAGCAGAAATAGCAAGGCTTGGTCCCAGTGCTCAGGAGTCAAACCAGGCTGGAGATTCGGATGCGGGTCTCAGTTCCCAGGTGCAGCTACAGCCATGGGGCTTCTGAGAGGAGCAGAGGGCAGAGAGTGGGAGGGCAGCTTGCCAGGTGGGGTGGAGCAGCAGCAAGAAGACCTAGAGCTGGAGGAGGGCAGCAGAGGTGGGAGGGGAAGAAGGGCAAGTAGGATTTTCTTATCTAAGACAGGGGTGGGTGTCAAGGAAGTACCATGTCCTGAAGAGATAACCAGATGTGACTGCTGGCTCATGGGTGAGAAAGACCTCAAAGAAAGGCAAGGAAGGAAATGCTTAGAGAACTACAAAGTCAGAGTGGGGCTTACACTCGGGGTGGGGGGTTGGGGTGCACTGTGGCTGGGACAGGCCACGGGGAGCTTCTGGGGTGGCCTCTGAAGTTCTATTTTTTGATTTCAATAGGGCTACAAAGGCGTTTGTCAAATTCACCAAGTTCTTTTGTTCCTGTCCTTTCTTAAAAAGAAAATCTGCTTTATTTTACAACAAAGAAGTTTTGAGGGCTTCCCAGGTGGCTCGGTGGTAAAGAATCCGCTCACTAAGCAGGAGACATAGGTTTGATCCCTGTGTCAGGAAGATTCCCCGGAGGAGGAAATGGCAACCCACTCTAGTATTCTTGCCTGGGCAATCCCAAAGACAAAGGGGCCTGGTGGGCTCTACAGTCCTTGGGGTCACAGAGAGTCAGACATGACTTAGTGACTAAATAACAACAACAAAAAAGCGAGGTGACTCCCTCTGCTGAGTCACAGGGATTCGACGACAGACTGTGGCGGGTAGAGGAGAAGTGGGAAGCAAGGAAAGAGAGAACCAGATAGTCAGAAGATTTCCTGGCCATCCTGGCTGAGGAACAGGTTGGGAGAGGAAAGGGAGCAGCTGGGGAGCGCTGTAGGGTCGAGGGCTGTGGTGCTGACCGGGAAGAGCAGTGCTGTCAGGCAGAGGAGAAAAGCCCGCTGACAAAACGGGCTGGAGGGTGTTGTCCATAATGTGGCAGCCAAATTCCATGGACAGAGGAGCCTGGTGGGCTACTGTCCATGGGGTCACAAACAGTCAGATACGACTGAGCGACTTACTTTCATTTTCATTTTCCATTCCCCATGCAGCTTCTGGGGCTGGAAATGTGGAGCTAAGACGTGCTGTGGATGAAAACTTAAATCAGAGAACTTAAACCAGACAGATTTTGAAGACTTAAATCAGAGAACTGGATATATCTCAGTAATTTAAATATAATGATTGCAAGTCAAAATGATAATATTTGGCATATTATGTACAAAATATATTACTTTATATATTACTTTTAGTATATGACTGATACTGACTTCCTGTCTTTTTCCTCATCAGATGTGGCTATTAGAAAGTTTAGAATGACACAGGCAGCACGCTGTCCTTCTATGGAGCCAGCCTAGGCCTGCATCAGGGCACCTCCATGATAATGCCCTTCCTGCGTGGAGCCAGCGTGGTTTCCACTGCGCCTGCTGGGGAGGCCATGCACATCCAGCCCCGTCATCCCCCTATGCTCCAGCCCACAGTCTTTCTTCTGGGCTCAGACTGTCCTCCTCTTTCTCTGAGGAGTGCTCCTGACCTCTGGAAACCCCTGGGGACCCTGGCTCCCAACTGGCTCAGGTCCCACTCTGTAGCTGCATATTCACTGTGATCCTTGCTGTGACCCTTGGTTCTGACTCTCCCACTAGACTGGACGTTTCTCAAGGGAGGGCCAGCTCGCCTATCGCGGCCCCACTGTGTCCCTCGTGTCTGTCTGGTGTGCAGTGTGTGCTCAGTATCTGCTGAATGAATAAACAATGGAGCCCCCAGGAAGTGGACTCGCAGGACCAAGAAGGAGCATCTGCAGTGAGCTGGCAGGGAGGGCAGGTACACCTGAGAGCCTCCAGAGGGCGAGCCCAAGGCTGGAGGCAGCTGCTGTGGGGAAGGCATGGGGAGACAGCTGTGGCCTCACAGAGGTCAGGGCTTCCCTGGAAGCTCAGCTGGCAAAGAGTCCATCTGCAATGCAGGAGACCTGGGTTCGATTCCTTCCTGGGTCAGGAAGATTCCCTGGAGAAGGGAACAGCAACCCACTCCAGTATTCTTGCCTGGAGAATTCCATGGACAGAGGAGTGTGGCACGCTACAGTCCATGGGGTCGCAAAGAGTCAGACACGTCTGAGCAACTTTCACTTCACTTTCACAGAGGTCATGGGGAAGCCTGAGGACCCAGTAGAGGCCCAAGACCCTGACCCACACTGCCAGGCTGGCAGCAGGAGCAGCTGCTGGCATCTTCACAGCCATTGTCGACAGTTTACTTTTTATGAGGCAATATCTGTAAAAAAAAATATTTCTGCTTGTAAAAATGTATATAAGTGCTCTACTGTGGAGTAACTGGATTGAGTGCCTACACATGGTTGGGGAAAGTTTGATAATGGCACATCAGGTTCATAGGTGGCTGTGGGTGGGCTTGTGATGGGTGAGCAGGTGCCCTAAGAAGGTCCAGTCCCATGTAGAGCACTGGTCATCACTGGGCCTGCAGAGGAGCCCAGCTCAGGGCTCAACACTGCAGAAAACAGACCCCCTGCTTGTGGACAGGGAATGACATTCTTGTCACATTTGTGCAGCCAGGGAGGCAACACCCTAGGCCAGGAGTTAGCAACCATTTTCTGTAAAGGGCCTGAGAGCAGATATTTGGGGCTCTGAGGGCCTTAGGGTCTCTGCTGCAATTGCTCAAGTCTCCCCTTGAAGAGTGAAAATGGCTGCAGACAATATGTAAACAACAGGGATGGCAGTATCCCAATAAAACTTTATTAACAGAAGTGGGCAGCAGGCTGAATTTGGTCTGTGGTCCACAGTTTGCCATCCCCTGTATGAGTCTCTAGCTTCAGATCCCTGATTTTCCCAAGGTTAGCTGCCATGTTTTAAAACTCCAGTGGGTCTCCTCTAAAGAAACAATTTGTGTTAGTAAAGCTCTTGTGAGTTTTAGGAATCTCCCACATGAGCCAGTGGAGACTCAACCCACTGCCGGGCCAGAAACAGCTCAAAAGATAATGTTTCACTGCAGCTGTAAAACAGCAACCTTATCTCATCCGCAGACACATTGTTCCTCTCTGGTATCCTCGAAATGAGGATCAAAGGGTTTCTTCTGCAGGGAGGTACCAGGTCTGGAATGGGGAGTGTCAGGAGTGAAGGAAACTAAAGAAACCTCATTTTAAAATATGCTGTGGCTTCCCAGGTGATGCTAGTGGTAAAAAAAAAAAAAAAAAAAAAAAAACACCCCTGCCAATGCAGGAGACATAAGAGATGTGGGTTAGGTCCCTGGGGTTGGGAAGATCCCCTGGAGAAGGGCACAGCAACCCACTGCAGTATTCTGGAGAATCCCATGGACAGAGGAGCCTGGCGGGCTACAGTCCATAGGGTCGCAAAAGAGTCGGACACTACCGCATGCATGCAGGCCTAAGAGCAAAGCCAGACCTTTCAAAGACGAGAGGACAGCTCTTGTCACCTGTTCCCCCCAACACCGAGGGGCCTTCCTCCTCCCTCTCTGAAAGCCCATGGCCCCTCCAGTCCCCCACAGTGGAGGGGGCACACTTAGAAAAGATAAACACAAGCTAATACAAAACATGAAGGCCTGTTGTGTAACACAGGAAACGAAAAGGCTAGTGGGAAACAGCAGGTGTTCCCCGCAGTGCGGGTCTGGGGAAAGGAGAGGATGAGGCATTAACAAGATCTTACCCTGGGTTTGTGTGGGCAGATGTTTACATAACTGCCTGTGGAGGAGCTGGAGCTTAATAGCAGCCTGTCTGCTTCGCAGTGCAGTTGCCAAGCAATACCTTCCCTCTCGTGCCCTCGAGGCCTGAGACATTTGCAGTCATTTTCTTCTGCCAGAGGGCTACTCACCGAGGTCAGCGCCTCCACATTGGCGCCCGTCAGACACAGGTAGCGGACCACGTCCAGAATCCCGTTGTTGGCGGCAAGGTGCAGAGGCGTCCGTCCATACTGCAGGAGACAAAAAGACCCGGGAGAGTCCTCACTCTTGCTGCAAAGGATGACATGTGTGGAGGGAATCTCACGGGGCCAGCACTGTGTAAGGATCTGGGAGCCACAAGGAAGAGATAGGAGGCGAGGTCTCCTTTCTCCAGAAACTTGCCATTTCCTTGGGGAGGCAAGCCAAACAAAATGTTTTCAAGTATTTCTCAGCTAACAGAGTGACTTTAAAATAAAACTTCAAAGGCTGAAAGAGTGGGAGGCTTATCATAAAATAACTAAATTAAGTCTCCTGCTGTGCTGGCAGAAAGGAGGCATGAGTCAGGGCTGAAGGCCCCAAAGTTCCAGAAAGATTTGCACTGTGGCTCAGATTTAGATACAGCAAGGGAAGAAGGCATGGAAGGACAGAAAGTGAAGACGCTCTAATGAGGTGAAACGCCACGGCCATACCCAGCAGTTTTGATTGCCTACGGCTCCCAAAACGTGTGCCAAGGTATCTGGGGGCACTGCAGTGTATTCAAGGGGATGCTGAGGAATATTTTAAATTTTTGATGGAACCAGCAGGTTCAGACATCAGGGAAACTACTAGCTTCAGGTAGTCCAGTGTCTCAAATTAGCTGGGACTGCCTTCCTTTCAGTGACATTGTGTATGCACAGCATGGGGTTGGCGGCGGCTGTGATACAAAGCAGGTATCTTGTGAAGATCCACATAGAACAGGATATAGGGGTGGTGGTGTCCACTCTGAGTCCAAGGTTTAAAGAGTCTTGAGGTGCCCAGCAAGCACACACCTTCCATTAGTACACAACTGTGGTCAATTGAGAATTAAATAAAAATAGCTTTCTTTCAATTTATGTGAATCGTTTGTTCCATCAGCTCCTGAAATATTAGGTTGTTTGGGTGGAATAACTTAATAAACAGAACTTAAGCAGCCTGGAGTGCTGCAGTCTACGGGGTAGCAAACAGTCGGACACAACTGAGCGACTGAACAACAACAAAGGCATTTAAACAATTTCTTTTTTTTCTTTTTTGGCTGCGCGACACAGCTTGTGGCATCTCAGCTCCTGACCAGGACCGAACCTGGGCCATGGCAGTGAAAGCCCAGAATTCTCACCATTAGGTTACTAGGGAACTCCTGGAACTTATTAAGGTTTTTCTTTTGCTCTGGGGAAACCAGAAAAAAATAAATTATTTTACACAATGGAAATTATGAACTGAGCAAGTTTGGCTGTCTCTGTTTTGTGCTGTTTATGTACAAATAAATGTAGGTTTTTGTTAAGAAGGTAACACATGCTCATTTAATATCCAAACGACATAGAAGGATACACAGTAGAAAAATGAAGACTTTTCCTTCCCCTCCCCCAAGTTCCCGCACTCAGAGCTAGCCCCACACAAACCTTCCAGGCTTTTCTCTATGAATTCATAAGTGGAGAGAAATAATTTGAAAAGCGAAGACATAATCATATTCCACCTTCCATTCTGTCAACTTGCTTTATTCATCTGACAACAGATTGAATAGTTCTCCATGTCTATAAGAAAATCTATTACATTCTTTCAGATACCTGAATAATATCCAATATTTAGATATAGCATAACTTATTTAGTTAGCCTGCTGAGGATGGACACTTAAGGTGGTTCCATTTTTTGCTACTATAAGTAATGCTGCAGTGTGTGTGAATATTTATGTTTTGTTTACTGTTAACTCCTAGAGTCACTTAGAAAACAGATATGAAGCTCTCAAATACCCCAGAGCTAAAGTGAAAAGTAAGGAGTTGGTTTGGAAGATTTGGAGGAAGTGTTTGGATTTCTGTGTAAGGAAGACAGTCCTGGGTAACAAGATGCATAGTTTTACAGAAGGGGAAAGGGTCAAGGAAGAGACATATGATGAATAAAAGACCAGGAGAGTTTACACTTTGATGGCCTCCAATGTTTGACCGAACAAAACTCAAACTCCTTAACATTATATTCAAGGTCTTTCACCATCTGGACTCAATTCCCCTTCCTGGCTGCCTCCCTCTTCTTGAAATATGCTTTTCCCCTCTTCTCCATCTGTCCAAATCCCAATCATTTAAAATAATCACCTGTGAACAGCTTTTCCCAGTTTCTTTAGTGTCCAGATGCCCATGCTTCTGGAGTGCCAGTGTCTCTATCACAGTAGTGGTTATAACATGAGATGCTCTTATAGTGAAATGTCCCTGTGTCTGTCTGCAAGCAGCCTGAGGACAAGAATCACTCCCTGCTGCCTACCTCCCAGCCCCTTCACATCACACCTTGCACAGTGTTGTCAGAAAAAGGCATTCGTTCATCAATACCTGGCAGGCACGGAATTTTGGGCAGATCCTGGGTGTGTGCACATCTGTGTGTGTGTGTGTGTGTGTGTGTGCGCGCGCGTGCGCGTGTACACCTGTGCGTGTGTCAACATGCTTTTTCTCCCTTTGCTGATCAGAAAAGCCAATCCAGAAGAGAACAAAGGGTTAAGGGTGTGCTGTCTGTATTGTCCAGTTCCTCTCTTCTTCCACATTCCCTGATGCAGCTGAGTTAAATAGCCAGTCTCCCGATTTACACATGAGAAGAAGGCAGATAGAGAAATGCCTGTTTCACTGCAATGACTGTCAGAAATCATGACAAGCTCCTGTCACATACTGATGACAGGGGTAGGATCTGAATGGCCGTGTGTATCTCTGGGGGAATGGAATCCAGGTAAGGAAACGGCAGGGCACGGGAAAGGAGTGACAGTCTGCCTGGGCGACGTGGCTGTCACTGTGCCATGGCCATGCAATTGGTTACCAGGGTCAGTCCATGTAAAGTCAGATATGCTTTCTGGGGAAACAAGGCCTTTCTCTGACTTTAAGTTCCTCTATAGACCTCATCATCTTTCCTAAAACAAGCAACAAAAAAATGGAAGAGAAAAACAAGCTGACACCAGCTCTTCTGAAGGTGTAAGACTCACAAAGTCACCATGTACAATGGCCAAGTCACAGCCATTCAAATGAGTGCCACGAGGTCCCTAAATCTGCTTTTTATTCATTTAAAGACTCCTGGAAGGAAAGCCAACCTCTTGATGCTGCTTAATATTATATTACATTTAGTTTCTTCCTTAAGCCACTTATATAACTGACTTGGCAAGATTAGAAAAGGATAAACTAAGAAAGCAACCAGCAGCTGATGGCTAGGACTTAGGATATTGCCTTTTCATATTTCCAGAATATGAAGATTACCTATTTCAATTTCTATTAGAATTAATCACATAATATGCAAGAAGGATTTTTTTTTTGGTAGAAGCATAATTTTCCAGGTATTTCAGTTATTCTTTTACCTTAAACAAACCATATTAAATTCTGCTGGTATCATGTCTGCCACTTATAAACAAATATTTCCTGCAATTACAAAATTAATTCTACTTGGACTTTGTTTTTAACATAATGGTAACAGAATAGTGCTTGCCTTTCATACAGTTACAGAGCTGAAACCACATGACTATTCACCTGTTCTACCATACTTGGTAATGAAAATCTAGATGGCATTCAGGGAAAAGAGAAGGTGTTAGCTAATTTCTAGAATTTCTAGCAGTCAACATATGGGGATTTTTATTTCTTTATCATTCACCAAATGATAGTATCCCCTTAGTCTTACCAAATGTATTTAGCACGAGAAAGATGTTATGAATTTTTGACCATAAAACTCTCAAATGAGGGAAACTGGAGAAATCTGGTTCTAGGAATTTCAATCATATAACTCATTAGGTGTTTTCCTGAACACTCAGTGCCCTGATTTGTACCGTGTTCTTTGATTCTTCTCCAGGAAGAGAACATACACACACACTCTCTCCCCTGCCCTCCCTCCTTCTCTCTCTTTCTGCTCCTGCTGCTGCTGCTGCTGCTAAGTCGCTTCAGTTGTGTCCGACTCTATGCGACCCCATAGACGGCAGCCCACCAGGCTCCTCTGTCCCTGGGATTCTCCAGGCAAGAACACTGGAGTGGGTTGCCATTTCCTTCTCCAATGCATGAAAGTGAAAAGTGAAAGTGAAGTCGCTCAGTCATGTCTGACTCTTAGCGACCCCATGGACTGCAGCCCACCAGGCTCCTCTGTCCATGGGATTTTCCAGGCAAGAGTACTGGAGTGGGGTGCCATTGCCTTTTCTGCTGTCTTTCTAGATGCTCATAAATGGTAAGCCAGTCTCAGCAGGAAGTATTAATGTAATACTTTTCTGTGACTATTATTAAATTAATAGTCTATAGGAAATTAAATAATTTCCTATATAATATTTATTTAATAGTTAAATAATTATTGAACAATTTATTAAATTAATAAACTATAGGAAATTATTAAAAAGTCATACGCAAAATACACTTAAAGTGGAGAGCCCTATGAAAAAGAACAGGTCCATAAAAGCAATACTGACTATGAACAGTGAAGAGAGAAACTTGCCCAGACCCAGAAGCAGCTAGACACAGAGACTGTGCAGAGATCTTCCCTCCAGCTTTACCTTGTTGGAGAGATCCAAATTGCAGTTGGCTTCACAGAGGGCCAGCACAATCGGCACGTTGCCATCTTTGCAGGCCACATGGAGGGGGGTGTTGCCATGCCTGTCTTGGAAATCGACGGAACTGCCCTGGCTGATAAGAGTCTGGATGACCTCCATCTGACATCGTCTCACGGCAAGATGTAGAGCAATGTGTCCATCCTGTAACAAACGCCAGGGCTGTGAGCAGTTTTGACCGGGCATGTGGGACTGGCTGGTTGCCTTTCTAGCCTCACTGGGTCAGGTTTAACTGGTAATGGAACCGTTACCGCAAAGCCTGAAGGAGGATTAAAAACCACAAACTGTACTCCTGGCGGGGTTGAGGTGAGGCCCCACATGTCTCACTCTGAATAATCACGGGTAAAGCTGACCATCAGTTTAATTAATCTAGGCTTGGCCAGTACATTCAGGTAGGAAGACACCACACTCCTTCTTGTGTCTGAATTCATAGGACTTACGTCATTGTTGGTTCTCCAGTGGCCTGTTTTATCAAGTATTTGGAAAACATTTGCTCAGTGATCTTTACTAACTTCCTAAGTAGAGAGTTTATTGTTTTATTTTGTACTCTGAGAAACTGAGAAAGCGAGGTGATGTCTATCACACAGATGAGAAGCAAACTGTTGTTGTTTAGTCACTAAGTTGTGTCTGACTCTTTTGTGACCCCATGGACTGTAGCCCACCAGGCTCCTCTGTCCATGGGATTTCCCAGGCAAGAGTACTAGAGTGGGTTGCCATTTCCTTCTCCAGGGGATCTTCCCAACCCAGGGATTGAACCCACGTCACCTGCACTGGAAGGAAGGTTCTTTACCACTGAGCCACCAGGGAAGCCCTAAGAAGCAAATATAACATATTTAACCTCTGCACCCACACAGCACCAGCCTGGGAGTTCATTCTCCCTGTAGAGCCCCTGGTGAAGATAAGTGCTGAGTTTTAGGAGCTGGGTAGAGGGAGCTTAGAAGCATTTCTGTAACTCATCTACTCTAGGGTTGTTCAACCTCAGCCCTGTTAACATTTGGGGCCTTTCCTAGGAATTGCAGGCTGTTCAACAGAGCCGCTGGTCTTTATCTTCTAGACACCCTATCCTTGCTGTGATGACCCAAAAATACGTCTCCAGCCACTTCCTAATGTCACCTGGGGTCAAGGTCACTGCCCACTTGAGAACGGCTGCTCTGTACCAAGAGAATACTCCACAGAGGGCAGTGACTAAATGAACCACAGTGTTCCAAAACCACCATGGATGTAGCATCAGTTTCACTGCAGTTCACAGTAAGAAAAGATTATGCTGAATTGGCTTAATTAAAGAAGGGAAACCTTGTCTAGAATTGTTAGCAAACAAATAAGAATAGTTTATTGTCTTTCTACAAAATAGCAGGTGATGGAAGTAAATAAACCACCTATTTCTTTGTCTATCTACAAATCAATAGTGCATTGCCAATTTCAGTACTAAATGAGGATTTGTCTTGGGTTCCATGATCATCACTGTACCTACTCCAAAGCTAAAAATAAAATAGACTTGAATTGTTTGACCACCTCATAAATTTTGCTGCATCCCACAAATGAACATTAATTATGAAACAGAATTGAGAATCCTAGAATGTTTAGATTGGAGAAGAGAAAGGATAATTATAACTTGTGGCATTTAAGTTATTTTACATAAACGAATTGAGAAGTCTTGTGGTCCCTGTAGCCCCCACTAGATGACTTTTCAGCAAGTGGGATACTTTTACCCAAAAAGCACCTTGTCGGATGCATTAAGGTCGGCTCCGTGCTCGGCCAGACACTCCACGATGTCTTGGTAGCCCCTGGCGGAGGCCGTCAGGAGGGGGGTCTCGCCTTCTCTGTTCTTAATGTTCACATTGCAGCCGGCTTCACAAAGGGCTTTGGCCACAGAGTAATAGCCGTGCCAGGCAGCACAGTGCAGGGGGGTTTCTTCTTCCTGGCCAAGAAGAGAAGCACAGAGAAGAGGAGAATGCAATAAGATGAGAGAAAGTACAGGCATGGTGAGAGTCCTAACCAAATTTGGCAGCAAACTCAAGGCAGTGGAGAGAAAGGGCTTGCAGCTATTGGAGCAAAATGTTAACATGAAATAATGGGCTGGGTCTGATGCCTTTCCTTAATTCAAATCCAGCTTTCTCCAGCATTTTACTGACAATTGACTTTGCAGAGCCCACTGGCACAATGGGCTCAGCTCCTCTGAACAATGGAGCCCCTGCGTGTGTGGACATATAGCATCTTTCCTGTGAAAGTGCAATAGTTTACTTCATTTGTGATTACTAACAGAGGGAGAGCATTTCTTTGAGCAAGAACTCCTCTAACAAACCTGTCTCAAGATTCCTGTCACGAACATAGCACAAAGATGAGTCACATAAATGGATTATTGCTCTGGCAGAGAAAGGGCCAAGATAACCATGCTTCAACAAAAAGGACTGGTCATCAGGTCTACATATTCATGACCAACACCATCAGACACATAGATATTTGTCTACAAGAGGCTGTTACACTGTAGCGGTTATGAACACAGACTCTGGAACCAGTCTGTGTGGGTTTGAGCACCAGCTCCACCACTACCAAGCTGTGCTATCTTAGGCAAGTTCCCAAACCTCTCTCTGCCTCAGTTTCCTCATCTGTAAAATGAGAATTGAAGGGTTGTTCAGAGGATTCATGAATGAATGAATGGCAGTGCTTTTGTTTGAGTCCCTGCCCTCTGTAATTTAAGCAGAAAACCTAACTTGGATGCACCTCCAAAATACCCAAGCCTATCATTTGGCTGTGTGCATCCATACAAAGAGTAGGAAGAAGTGAGGACATCAGCTACCGTGACCCACCTTGTCCTGGAAGTTAGGATTCGAGCCGAAGCTGCACAGTAACTGAACCACATCAGCGTGGCCGTAGCGAGCTGCCACATGAAGGGCTGTCTCTCCAGACTGCAAAAGACACAGCCAAAGATTCAGAGCCCCCTGAAAACGTCTCCAGGGACTAGAACACACAGGAGTGGAGGCCCACTCCCACACATGCCTGGCTCCACATCCCCCCTGAGGCGGTGCCTGTCCCTCTCAGGCCAGATGCCCCTTTGGTGACTGGGCCAGGGACCCCGTGGTGGGGTGTCCACCATGTCGCTAGTGTTAAACTCACACACCTGGCCTCTCTTGTGTGTAATGCCACCCACCCTACCCACCCCACAGGTGAGAGTCCATTCCCTTTTCTGTGATGGATGTTCCTAATCTTCATAAACTGGTGCTTCCAGCTATGTGATTTTTTTTCAAAACACAAAATTCCTTGTTTAATATTAAGTTATTTGAACACAAGGTTTTATTTACTAGCAAGTTTCTGATTTCACTATGTTTAGAATATAATTTCTTACATCCTCAGAGATTTTTATAAGTATTACCACTAGCCCCTACAATAACATATTCTGTGAATTTGTAATAGATGCAACTTCTTAAGATATTTTACTTATATCTGCCATAAAACTGTCAGAATAAACTGATCTAAAACAATGAGATATTTGTTGCCACCTGACATAAAACTGCTATAATAAAAGTATGTCTTTAAATGACAACCCATTCCAGTATACTTGCCTGGAAAATTCCATGGACAGAGGAGCCTGATGGGCTACAATCAGTGAGGTTGCAAAGAGTTGAACATGACTGAGCAACTGAACATGGAATGTGAATGTCATCCCTTCTCCCTTAGGTATGGTACAGTGCACAATCCATACAACTGTATGTGACAGCCCTGACTGAACATAACAAATCAGTCTACTAGTATTAGAAGCAGAGAAGGGTTACATACATAGTGGAATACATACAGATGAGAAAGTAGGAACCCTAGGTGCAAGCCCCAGCCCTGCAATTAACTCACAGGAGTATTGTGTGGAGTGGATGAAACATGGTGTGTGAAAGTAGGGTATCTTCCCAAATTAATAATTTGTATAACATTTTAATCCCCAAAGCCTTAACTTTACTTGCACTGTCTCATTACCCCTTCTAGTACCAGTGGTCAAGGTCAGCAGAGTCAGTCATGTCAAAGAGGAAGAGGAGGTGAGAGGAGGACCAGGACTCGGGTCACTTTCTGGTTATCCTTCTAGCAGAACTTTTGAGTTTTCATGTTACAGGGAAGACAGTTCACGGCTCACATAATATGAAGACCACTTGGCATATTTCAGCTAAAATCAGGTTTTAATGTTAGACCAAGTCACCAGCAAAAAGAAACTTCTAAATTAAATTTTCTGTAGGAAGATTTTGGTCCTGAATCCTTATTTTTGGGGTCATGATGCAGATGGCATGCCGACACTCAAATGCAGTCTTTTATCACTTTCCATAAGAAAAGAAGTGGCCTTACCTTGTCTTTAACGTCCAGAGGGCATTTGTTCTCATTGAGAAATTTCAAGGTATCTACGTGGCCATGCCGAGAGGCCCAGTAGATGGCATTGGATCCACCCTGTACAAAAACCAAGGCAGAGTCATGCTCCCAGATGGATCTGAACACACACATCACTCAGTTGCTATATTTCTTTTCCTGTGTGATGGCAAACACCAAAGGAGCAACTCCCAAGAGGAATAAAACCCCACTTCAGTTTCTGGTTTGACAAAGGGACCAAGGTTATGTAAGACATGAACATTCCAGAAAGCTGGGTGAAAGGGATACGTGAGCTTTCTATATTATCTCTCTAGATTTTTTTTTAATCTAGAATTATCTCAAAATAATTTTTTTTATTTTTTCCCTAAAACCTTCATTTCAACTTCCAGTTAGAATTCCCCATATTGTCAAGGGCCAGTTCTAGGCTATTAACAGTGCTGCTGAAAGTCTATGGAAGCTGATGACAGATCCACTGTAACGACAATTAGCTGGTCATCACTTGTGTCTACACTCCCAGTGAGGTATACACCTCAAAGCATATCCTCCTTATTCTGTTACCCTAATAAACATGTGGGAAAATACATTTCTGATGAGATTAATTGGATAATGAAAACTTCTCCAAATATAACATCAATTAACACCGCTGAGTCAATGTGATCAGTAAGGAGTCAGTCTGGGCAGGGCACAAAGAAAGGCAGACGCTGAGTAACAGAGCCATGAGGAAGATCAATGTTTGCCTTTTCCCTTATAACCTGTTAGACAGGACCAGACTACTTAATCAGTTCATCTCCCTTTACAGGAAACTGAGAAATGAAGTAGGGCATATGTGGTATTTTTCTCTGTTACCTCTATGATTAGAGACATTTGGAAATACTTAAAAAATAATTCCTTTTGCAATAAAACAGAATTATGACCTTATCCTGGATGTCAATTCTTGAGCCTCTCTTAATGAGCAACTGTAGTATTTGAATATTCCCACAGCCAGCAGCAATAAGTAATGGAGGAGTCCCATGCTGGAAAAGGCAAGAAAAAAAAAATACAATTTTTCAGGTTTGATAGGAAAGGAAAAGCCTAAACCAGCACCGCTGCCCCAGACGCCTTCCTGTGTTTCCACAGACACAGACCTGCCCTGCCTGACAAGAGTAGACACAGGAGGAAATGGTAGCCTGCCCTCTTTTGGATTCACAACCAACGGTGACATTTTCATTTGCAAGATGAGTACATATAAAATTTCATGGTTAGAGGGGCATGCTAGCTACATATAGAAAGGCCTTGTGTGAAGAAAGGCCCTCAATGCACAACGACCTTATTTCTAATTCAATTCACTTTCTAAGCAGAAGTGATTTTCCCCACAGTATGGAGTTTACACAGGAAAGACGAATGGAGAAGCAGGTGGGTTCTCTCCACCTTGGACTTGGAGGAGCACAGTCACTATGACCCCTGACCCCTACTCCCCCTGGCAGGACAGCATCAGACCTTGTTGGGCTGGTTAACGTCGTAGTTGGACAAGGAGCCCAGGAGGTGCTGCAGGCCTGGGACATTGTCATCGTTGATGGCATGGATGATAGCTTTCATCACAAAGGAGTCTTCCTCATCCTTGAGAGAGACACGGAAGAGGGAAAAAGGTTTACACAGCTGGCTGTGGTGCTCCTTTTACCAACATCAGAGAGACTAAGGCTCATATGTTAAAAGGAGCCTTCAGGGGGCAAGTAAGCCATTTAATCCCCAAATCTACCTGGTCATGAAGGGAAGCAGGAGGTCACCTTTTGCCCCTCCCACATTGGGAACTAATACCACCTACTATTTACCTGTGACTTTATGTCACCTGCATTATAACCCAGACAGCAAACAGCTCTGAAGATTCAGATTTAGGACAATGATTGACGACAAAGTACTCTTTGTGTTTATCTTAGGAATCTTTCAAAACATATTGTTCCAGAAACCGCTGTAGAAAATTTCAGGTGTAACTCAGACTCTAAAACTATTGAACCAAGGAAATGATGTCTTTGAATAAGAAAGACTTACTTTGCGATTTTTGCAATTACAGATTGTCATTTTTTGATTACTAGAAATTCCTGTATTCTATAACATAATAAAATTCTCTGAAAGTTGGTCACAATTTTTTTTTTAAAGGTCTTAAAAGGGGGGAAATGTAAAAATAAAGGCCAGATAAAACAAAGTAAAATGGATGCATTTCTATTTATAAAGAGAAAATAACTAGATACTATAGAACAATAAATTTACTAAATTTTTGCTACTTGGTCAAAATACTTTCTTAAATATATATAATAAGATATTTGTAAAATATGGTAAATTAAAACCAAAAACATAAGCTAGAAAAATTCCACACAAAAGTTTTGGACTTATAGAGGTACAGCTACTACAATTTCAGATCTGGAAAAGCATAGCTACAGAGGCTGAACCTCTGCCTGTGGGGGTGGGATGGAGAAAGCATTTCTCTGAACTCTGCTTTCTCTTTATAAATCTGAATTCAAACAAGCTTCACAAGGGCTGTAATACTATTTGTAGAGAATACATGTTGAAGATTACCATTGGTTTTCCTTTTCAAGTTGAAGACTAAGAGACATTTGTCTGAAAGCGAGAGTGACGAGAAAGGGGAGAATGGAGGACCAGGCAGGTTGCTGTAACACCTCATGGTCAACAGGACACTGAGATGACATGAGAGAGAACCTGAGGGCTGCGGGGGCGGGGGGGTCTTCCCACCTGGAGCTCCTTCACAAGCCCAGGCCCTCTCCTCCCCTAAACTTTTCATCACAATGTATTTTCTTCCAACTGACTGTTCTGTGATTTTAATTTATAAGATTTAATCATTCTCATCACTTGACTTAGATTAATAGTTTATATCTTGTCTTGGTTCCATTGTCACCCTCAGACAACTTCCCAATCCAGACTTCTTCCTCTTCTTCCCCTCTCTTGCATCTCTCCAACTTCTTTTTTTTTTTCTTTTTAGTATTTCCTAACTCTTTTCATTCTATAAGCCTAGACCTGGAACTTGAGTAAAACTGTTAGCTTCAGGGGATTAAAAAAAAGAGCTGGTGCCTGCTGATATGTGACCTTGCCCTTGGAGTCCCCAGATTCCACTCAGGAAGCCCTGACTACTCAGTTACATGAGCCCGCAGGTTCCCACAGAACCACCCTTCCTGCCTTTTCTGGAGTCTCCTTTTCCTCCGGGGTTCACAAAGTCCCGTTGTCTGACTGTCAGGTAAAGTCTTGTTGAATTTTGATGTGTCCACTATATCTCAACAGTTAATCTATGATTAGGTTTCAGTTTGGATTAGGGAAAAAAATTGTGCAGTTGTTCTCAAGGACCTTTGGAAGTTGATACAATGTCAACAAAGAGAGTGGGTTTAGCCTTCTGATCTACCATGAACTGTATCATCAAGCCCCACTGCACTTGCCCTGATTTTCTGCTGTGTGTGTTCGTGTGTGTGTGTGTATGTTCGGAAGCAGGGCTGTCTGTCCCTTTTGTACTATTACAGTTCAAGATTCTCCAAGGTCAGTGGAAACAGAGGGCTCTCGTTTTAGTTCATGAAAATTAGATGCTCTCTCCCCTTTACTGGCCAGCCTCTCTTTTATCAAACTGTGTTGGAGGGGCAGAGGAGGGTGGGAAGGTGGAGGTTGGAGGTAGTGGGTATAGCCAATCAAAACAAAGAGGAAAAAGGACCAAAAAGTATAGAGTACATCAAATCAGCCATCCCAACTCCCTCTTCGAGAGGAGGAAGAACAGGCCTGACATTTCCAAGATTTCAGGTTTTCTGGGTTGCTGAACAAGTCAAATAACTTAAACATTGTAAATACACAGCACTAAGAATGAATCTATCCAGGGAAAAGGATTGCTTACCAGAGTATCATCGCTTCTGGCAACACTCATGTTACTTCTGGACAAGAATGACCTGGATAATCTTTGGCACAGTGATATCAAGCGAACAGATTGCTTTATTAAAAAAAAGAGAGAGAGAGAGAGAGTGAATAAAAGGCAGGGAGAAAGGAGGAGAGAGAGCTTATGTAACAATACTCAAATTAGTGCAGATGACAAAGTCTTTTGAGATAGCATTCACTGCTGACTGCACATACTCTTTAGGGGTGGGCAATCCCAGAAGCAGGTTAAATTATATTTGCTTAAAGAAACTTCTAAAGGTCTTATAAATCAAGACAACAAAAGAGAGATTCTCCTTCTACATTTCATTATCAAACCATAGAAGTGGACATGTCTGTTCTCTCTCCATATTTCACTCTCTACTCTTTGAGGAATGTGATTTTACCTTAACAAAGCCTATGGACGTCCCCCCTTGGAGAAGCATGGTAGGCAAGGGCCCTGTGCCTGTGGTGCCCAGGCAAGCTGGTAATGGCAGGCAGTGTGACACTCAAAACTCTTACAGATGTTGGAAATGAGCAGATGGGGTACTTTTTTGCCAATGGGACAAACACCTCTGCATTTACTCTCAAAGGCAGAAGCAACATGTAAAGACTGTGTGTGTGTATATGTGAGAAAGAGAATGAGAGAAAGAAAGTTATGGTGGTTCACACTACATTTTAAGTCATATTTTCAGGGGTTCTTTGAGAACTAAGAGTCAGGTCTTGAGTAATCTATTGCTGTGGTCCTCATCTCTATCAAGGCATCCCAACCTGATGGGCATGACAATGAGGTATACCTCTGGGCCAGTGATGAGGAGACATGGCAAGTACCTGCTTCCTCTGGGCTTGACATGACCCTGTGCACAAGAAGCCATCCTGTCCCCCTCTGAACCCTGAATTTGTATTTGTTCAAGTTGGATGGAATGTTCTTTAGAGCCACATCTTTCTCAGCCCCTGAAGAAACCATTAACACTGAGAAGAGATTGTAGCAAATGCTCCTGGCCCACCCTACCCTCATCTCAACCACTCACAGACCAAAGCTGGATTTAGAGAACCATTTACACAAACTCTGGGATAATCATAATGCCATGCTGCTTACCACAAGGAACAAATCTATTTAAAATGTGGTTTGTTGCATTTAGAAAAAACTGCACTATAATTTTATTGTACTGATTTAAAAACGTGCCTTGGGAATGGCTTTGATTTAAAAAATAAATGTAAGATTACATGTAAAAAGAAGAGTTAAATAGGACTGAAATAATATTTTTGCTTGTGTTTGAAAATAGAGTAATGGTACAGATGTGAACTTGAAAAAAGGATGCACTTTTGCATTGCTGATATCAGACATGTACCCTCAGCAGAGAGAACCATATAGGAAACTGAATTAGTTAATTCCTTCAAATCAAACTATCTTACTTTCCATTTTTTCCGGGCTGCGAACTTCTTGAATTTCTCCATGTTTACTGCCGATGCTTTTCTACTAAGTGCTTGTTGGGTATCTTTAGGCTAAAATGAAAATTCAAGACAATTTAGAGCTCTCAAATTGACAGAAATGTGTTACATGACAACTTCTGGATACCTCTTACTATTTGGGATGCTTACTTATTCACCTTGCTAAAGTAACAAAACCATTGGGATAATACAGCAGATCTAGGAACCTAGTCTCTGAAGGCTAACTTTTGTGCCTAAAGATTTGAGAAAAATCCATAAAGACTGGGTCTTGGGGGAAAGTTGAAAAGTTAGCTTGGACCAAGCTGAATAAATAACTCTCCATAAAAGAGTCTGGGAATGGAATGATTCATGGTGAGGCCATGTTATGAGACGCTGTTATGTTATAAACTTAACATCGTCAAGTAATTTAGAGCTGTTTGAGACCTCAGAGGTTAGCAAACTCACTCTATCCCACAGCATTAAAATCCCTCCTCCACTGCATCTTTTTCAGAAGGCCGTGAAGCTCTACCTCCAAGAGAAGCAGATATCATTGCCTTCCAGGGAAGCCAAGGTAACTGCTGGGAGCTGGCACAGGTGGAGTTTGCCAGCTGCCCCAAACCTGCTTCTGCATTGCAATCCGTTTACTGGTTCCATGATTTTAGTCTGCAACTGCCATGCTCCCCCACCCTTAGTCCTTTCTGCTCTATCTGAAGCAGCTTTGATTCTTTAACCCAAATGCCAACAGGCGCCAGGCAGGTAGGTATATGTATGGTGGAGGTGACCCTGGCCTGGCACAAAAGCAGCAGGGTAAGAGTTTCTGGCAGACTTGTGGAATGAGGTCTCAGTGTTGGCAGAATTTCAGATTTTTCAAGAGAAGCTGGGAATCTAGATTTGATATCATATTTAAATGCTTAATTTAATTCAAAAACTTAACAAAAATAGTGTTTGGGCTAATATCCCATAATCAAATGCAAAGTGGTTGAGTGGCTCTGCCCTTCAGCTTCTCATCACCATCCTGCCCTGTGGTAGTTCACTCCTGTCTACCTCTGTTATCATGAGTATTCTCTCAGCTGCCTTAAAATACGGCACCAACAGCAAACACAATACTCCAGACGTGGCCATGGTTAGAAGCCACAGTGCCACGTGATATCCTGTGTTGTGCTTAGTCACTCAGTTGTGTCCGACCCCATGGACTCTTTGTGACCCCATGGACTGTGGTCTACCAGGCTCCTCTGTCCACGGGGATTCTCCAGGTAAGAATACTGTAGTGGGGTGCCATGCCCTCCTCCAGGAGATCTTCCTAACCTAGGGATTGAACCCAGGTCTCCCACATCACTCTTTATCATTTGAGCCACCAGGGAAACCCAAGAATACTGGAGTGGGTAGCTTATCCCTTCTCCAGGGGAAATTTTCCAACCCAGGAATCAAACCAGGGTCTCCTGCATTGCAGGTGGATTCTTTACCAGTTGAGCTACCCAGAAAGCCCAGGGCAAATGAATTCCAGGACACCCTATCCCCAGACCAATTGCAATATGCAACTCACCTTGATCCAGGGATGCTGCAAACTATCTTGAATTGTCATTCTCTTCCTTTGTGGGGGGGAGGGGAAAGAAAAAAAATGCAGTGACCATAGAAGCAAACATTAAGGTTGGTTCCATGCCGGCTGGACCTACCAAGCAGATGCTCTGGAAAACGCAGTTCGGGGCCTGCTTCACGGAAGCAAGCCGAAAACGAGGTCAGTCTTTGTGTGATTATTTCACTGTGCCCACCGGGACTGAAAGGTACAAGGGGCCCTGCCTGCATTTGCTGAAGCGTTTCACGTGGCATGCTTCTCTTTGCCAGGTGGAAACAACCAGCGAGGAATAAACACGGCTATGTGCACAGGACAGATGCTAACCCTCGTCTAGCTGAGGCCACGGCTAGGGAACTTTTAGGAGTAAGGGACACTCACTTTGGATCCTTGACGAGGAGTCTTCTTATGAAATCTTTGGCTAGGGCGCTCGTATTACTGAAGTACTCTTCCTCAAATTCATAGTTGACGGCAGATACGTTCGCTAACGTTTCTTGCTTACTGTCTCCGAGAAACGGGGAGGCCCCACTGAGGCTGTTAATAAAGCGGGCATAGAACATGAGTAAGTCTTCCTACTGTTATCATGCTGCTCCTCTAGTATCTGATTAGGAGAATGAGGAATAACAGTCTAATCTGGTGCTTGAGCAGTCACTTCAAAATTCAATTACATTTTACGGGGCGTTTAATTGTCATGCACAAAAGCTTCAGCTTATGCAAAGGACACATTTAAAAAGTTAATTTAGAATAGCGTTTAGTAGTTTATAAAAGAAAAACCTTTGCTATTTTCTCAGCAGTGATGGGCTGTCAAACTTTCTTTGGGTGATTATGTTGCAATTTCTGATGACTCATTTCAAATTAAGAGAAAATGTGTAATTAGTATAAACTAAATGTGTTCTGGAGGTGTAAAATGATTATGTGTACATAAAAAGCATGCGTAACCTGAAGTGATCAACACGGCACATAGTTTCAAAGAAAAAGGGGAAGAACACAAATAGTGAATTTGGGTACTTACAGAATATAGGTTATTACCCCAATACTCCTAGACGTGAAACAAGAAGAAAAACAATATCAGACAAATAGTAAAATAAATCAGAAAAATGACAACATTAATGACATGTTCCTTACCACATATCTGCCTCAAGACCAAGAGGTTCATAGTTGACTATCTCAGGAGCTATGGGGAAATGAATGCACATTTAGTTTTGGAAGGAAGTGAACCAACAGAGTCTAATCTTCATGTATAAATCAGAAACATGTACCAGGGAAATGATGCTGTAAGCAGGGGGAATTCTGCCAGCATAATGTTCATGAAAAACAAATAGAATGGCCATAGGAATGAAGAAAACTTACCAACAAATTCTGGTGTCCCAAATATATTTTTGAATTCATTTCCAAAGTCAATTTTATGGGCCAACCCAAAGTCAATGATCTTGATCCGAGGCTTGGGAACATTTCTATCCAAAAGCATTATGTTTTCGGGCTTTAAAAAGAGAAAAATAGTACCGCAATGTTCATAGAAGTGTTATTCACAGTAACCAAAAGGTGGAAATAACATGATGTCCACAAAACAGGGTCTATCCATACAATGGAATACTATTTAGCCTGAGAAAGAAAGTAAACTTCTGACATGTGTGTCAAAATGGATGAACCCTAAAGATATTGAAATGTCAATCACAAAAGGAGAATGTTGTATAATTCTAGATACTTATATGAAGTACCTAGAATAGGCACAATCATAGAGACAGAAAGTAGAATGATGACTGTCAGCAGCTGGGGGTAGGAGGACTGAGGACTTAGTGTTTAACGGATACATAGTTTCAGTTTGAAAGAACAGTAAATTCCAGAAATAGATGGTGGTGAAGGCTATGGTTTTTCCTGTGGTCATGTATGGATGTGAGAGTTGGACTGTGAAGAAGGCTAAGCCCAAAGAATTGATACTTTTGAACTGTGGTGTTGGAGAAGACTCTTGAGAGTCCCTTGGACTGCAAGGAGATCCAGCCAGTCCATTCTGAAGGAGATCAGCCCTGGGATTTCTTTGGAAGGAATGATGCTAAAGCTGAAACTCCAGTACTTTGGCCACCTCATGCGAAGAGTTGACTCATTGGAAAAGACTCTGATGCTGGGAGGGATTAGGGGCAGGAGGAGAAGGGGACGATAGAGGATGAGATAGCTGGATGGCATCACTGACTCGATGGACGTGAATCTGAGTGAACTCCGGGAGTTGGTGATGGACAGGGAGGCCTGGCGTGCTGCGATTCATGGGGTCGCAAAGAGTCGGACACGACTGAGCGACTGAACTGAACTGAACTGATGGCTACACAACTATGTGAATAGACTTAATGCCACTTAAGTGCATACTTTAAAGTGGTTAAAATGGCAAATATTATATTGTGTTTATCTTTCCACAATCCAAAAAAAAAAATACTATCATGTTATGCTGAGGACAAGATGGCAGTGTAGTTCTTCCTCTCTCCTGAAAAAACAACAAAAAGTAGGGATAAAAGAGGTTACAAGAGAACACCTGGAAAAATAAATGCCTTGGTTTAGGTTCTCCCAGAAACAGATCCAGAAAGGGATTTGGCTTAAGTGGGAGGGGACCCCAGGGCAGCGAATGGGAAGACAGAAGGAAGGAAGCTGACATAAAGTGTCTTATCAAGGTGGGGGTGACTGGAGCAGTCTCTTTGGAAGACTCGGGGAGAAATGGTAGCACTCAGAATTTTCCAACTGAAGCACAAGGAAGCTGGGGTATTTATCCACTATCTCCCCAGGTCCACTGCTAAGAGCTGCTTCAGTGGGTATTTATGCTTTGGCATTTCCAGCTCCCAGCAGCAGTCTTTGGGGTGTGTGCCAGTGAGTACTGGGGGATCCAGATGTGGTCTTGACAGCTCTGCTACAGTAAATATGGAGAAAATCTTCCCTTCTCTTACATCTTATCCTAGCTCCAATGACAGGAGTCATTCACTTGGCAATCCACCACACACTGCTTGGTGATAATCTTCTCACTGTTTTGGACTGTACCCTGAATCTTATATTGTCACTTCTGTTGCTCATATGGATGTCTTCCCCTCCCAAAGAGACCATAACCTCTGTGATGGGTGGGAGTATGACCTGCCCCCTCCCCCTTTTTTTTTATTGCTGATAATGCCTTGCCCCTAGTCAACAAAGACCCCAAGTAGACAGTCTCAGAATCTGGCTTAATTGATTGCCAGACAGAGTCAGCCCAGAAGCCTTTGCATCAAGAAAGAGAGTAGAGATTAAAATACCTTCCATCTTATATGATAATAACCACAGGTAGAGAGAAATGGAGCAGCCAGTGGCTACTCCAGGCTGAAAATATCCCATAACTAACAGCAGCCCCCTTGCTTAAAGACTTGGCTGGCAAGAGCCCTCAATTCTTCCCTAAGAAAATTCTAGAATGTGATGATTAATCCTAAGCCTCTATTCCACACAATCGTTAGGAACTGCTGTAGTAAGCATGCATTATACACTTGCTGATTTATACTGATAACTGTTATGTGTTAAACCCCTCTAGGGAAAAAAAAATACATGTATCTCTTTTGGGTGCCTCCATTTTTCCCAGCAAACAAACAAGTGCTGTGATATGCATATGCTTTCATCTGGTTTACACCACACAACGTACCTTAAGATCAAAGTGGGCAATCTGAAGGGAGTGCAGATAGTAAACACCATTAAGAATTTGTTTGAGAAATTCAGTTGCTTCCTCTTCAGTCAAAGATTCCTTTTCAGCTAAGAAGTCAAACAGCTCACCACCTGCAACGCTGAAAACCAGGAAGCAGAGGTTACTGATGACAGCTTCTGTCTCCTATTGATTTGTTTTCTCAAAGACGATTTGCACACTCAAACTTCTGGCAAGAAAATAGCGTCGAGGACATGCTGAAACTGCTAAGCAAGGAATCAGAATTCTCTGTGCTTCTCATTGTTGGATGACAACTCTGCATTCAGGTATGCTTGTGCTTGAAAGCAGCTGGGTATTGCTCTCCTAATCTGCTAGGTTCACAAATGGGGGAGAAGCAGAAATGTGATGGAAAAAAAAAATCAATGCGTCTTTCAGACATCTTATTCAACATATTCATATGTGAAGTCTTAACTCACTGATTGGAAAAAAAACCCTACAATCCAACTTCGTGTAGAATTTATAGGATATATCTTCCTAGCCCAGTCAGAGACTACCTGGAAACTTCAAAATCTGTATGTTAGTCAATTAAAAAAAAAAAACAACAAAACACTCACATTACAACCTATGGCCTGACAATCAGTGTTTGTTTGTATATTCTGTATTTGTATCTATGAAAATACTTTTATATTTATAAAAATCACAAACATACACAGAATTGAAATGCCTGTGGTTGCTGGGGATTTATCGAATCTGTCTCCTTGGCCAGACTGTAAATCCCTGGAGAGCAGTGGTCAGCCTCCGGCTGTGGGCCCACTGTACGTGTGCTCCCCACTCCTCCCACAGGGCCAAGCACACAGCAAGAACACAAAACTTTTTAATTAAGTAGATGAATGAAGAAACTCCCCTAAAAAAATCCACAGTAGTGATTAATGGCAAATAACAGAGAACTTGTAATAAGAGTTTTTATAAGTTGATCTTTATAGAGTTTAACCATACATTCACAACACAATAATTAACTGTAATTATGCACATAACTGTGTGTGCATTATCTTTCTTTCAGCAAGACAGCTCCATAAACATACCTACCACATCTACATCCAGAATAAGAAAACTGGTGCTCGTGAGATTAAACTATAATGACAAACAAGCTGCTTTCACAAAAGAAGTTTGAGATTTTGCCCCTTCACCCTCCAAGTCCATGTTTTTTGTAGCCTGGCTCAGGAGCCACTGGCAGCAGAATGGCTTGGGGTGTTTTAAATATGCAGATTTGGGGCATCACTTCCAACCTGCTGCATGAGTTTCCAAGAGTGGGGGACCAGGAGTGCAGCATTTTAAACAAGCACCTCAGGTGATTCTTGCACACGTGCTAAGTCGCTTCAGTTGTGTCTGACTGTGCAACCCTAGTGTTCCAGGCTCCTCTGTCCATGGGATTCTCCAGGCAAGAACACTGGAGTATTGCCATGCCCTCTTCCAGGGGATCTTCCGGATCCAGGGGTTGAACCTGCGTCTCTTGCATCTTCTGCATTGGCAGGCAGGTTCTTCACCACTAGCACCACCCGGGAAGGCTCAAGTGTGATTCTCAGCACACTAAAAACAGAGGACTATTTTTCCAAGTGTTAATGACGTCCTCCTGTTTCAAGGCTTATACCTGAGGATGTTTATCTGGAGGGGAGGGCAAAGTGACTCCTCCACCCCTGGGGCCCGAGGGCATTTCTGCCGCAAACCACAGAGCCTGAGCCCTGCCTGGGGGGCAGGGGCCTGGTGTGGCCCTTGATAACACCACTGTCTGCACCCTCCCAGTCTTGCTCCCCTGGGCCATGGGGCCTCACACTGGCTCCCTGCTCAACTTTATGGAGCCCTTTGCTTCTCACTTTTTTGTTTTATTCCTCTTAAAACCAACAAAACAGAGAGGGGGACTCCTTCAACTATAGGGAACAAAAAGGAGGAAAAAATGGGAAACTGTGAACCACCTAATGCTGAGAAAGTCACTCTACGGTCCTTTTGCTTCTTTGCTCTCCGGCCTGCACGGCCACCCCTTAGGTAGACACTGCAGGTTGCAGGATGGAGAGATGGGCCAGAGTCAGCCTGTCACACTCAAATCTTAATTCTGTGGCCAAAAGGTTATTCCTTTGTGCTGAGCCTCATTCTTTTCATCAAATGGGAATAACAGGACTTACTACTTTGAGGGTTTTGAAGGTTTATGATAATAAATATACATAAAGCCCATGGCAGGCAGGTCTGGCATGAGGCTGAGGTGTAGGAAGTAGCCTGGTACTATTATAAAGGAAGGATCCATGCACCTACGCTCCAACATGAAATCCCCTTCCTGCCTGTTCCCCTCTCCCCCTTCAAATCCACTCCCTACACACTCAGTTGTGTCTGACTCTCTGTGATCCCATGGACTGTAGGCCATCAGGCTCCTCTGTCCATAGGATTTTCCAGTCAAGAATACTGGAATGGGTTGCCCTTTCTCCTGGAAGAGGAAACCTGATGTGCTCAAAGGGAAGGGACGTGTTCAAACAGCTCTGAGAGCTGGTCCAGTGAGGCATTCCAGAGACGGTGTAACAGCATCTCCCACCTCCTTCTCTGAGCTGTGATCTTGCGTCTGGTTCCACCCCCTTGAATCTGGGCAGGTCCATCACAGCTTTGACCAATTAGACATAGCAGAGTGATGCTGTGTCAGCTCTGGTGTGCTTTATCACAGGCCCAGGGCTTCCATATCCCACCTCCTGAATCCCTCCTGTAAGTGTGATGATCCTAAAATCACCCTGTAGCATGGAGAAACCCTTGGAAGATGAGATGACTCATAAAGAGGGAAAGAGGCAAAGAAGCATTGAGCAAGGAAGGAATCTTGGAAGTTAGACTGTCCATCTGAGTCCTTCCAGAATTCCTGATCCATTAAATGCAATGGTCGTTTTAATTCTCTATGATGGACACCATCATATGAACTCAGCCCACATTTCCCTTGAGCAAAGACCTACTCTCCCCAATGCTGTGGATCGAAGCAGCATAGCCCCAACCCCTCATCCAGCAGGGCTCATCTCTGCTGCAGAACCGCTGTCCAGGGTCTTGTTCTTTCCCTGGAAGCCCACAGCCAATGGCTACTGTGGCAACATAAACCTGAGGTTGACTCACTTCTAGAAATAGTGAGATACTAAATGTTTTAGGCTTTATGGGTAATACAGATTCTGTCACAACTGCTCAACTCTATCCACTCTTCATTTCATCATATGGAAATGAAGAGTGGAACTGTGTTCCAATAAAATTTTATTTACATAAACCCTTACTTGTCTCTTGAGAAACCTGTATGCAGGTGAAGAAACAACAGTTAGAACTGAACATGGAACAACAGATTGGTTCAAAATTGGGGAAGGAGTATGTCAAAGTTGTATATTGTCACCCTATTATTTAACTTCTATGCAGAGTACATAATGTGAAATGTTGGGCTGGATGACTCACAAGCTGGAATTAAGATTTCTGGAAGAAATATCAACAACCTCAGATATGCAGATGATACCATTCTAATGGTAGAAAGCCAAGAGGCACTAAAGAACCTCTTGATGAAGGTGAAAGAGGAGAGTTGAAGAAAAAGAGAAAAAAGCTGGCTTAAAACTCAACATTCAAAAAATTAAGATCATGGTATCCAGTCCCATCACTTCACAGCAAATAGATGGGGAGAAAGTGGAAACAGTGGGCTTGTCTTGGGCTCCAAAATCACTGAGGACCATACCTGCAGGCACAAAATCAAAAGGTGCTTGCTCCTTGGATGAAAAGCTATGACAAACCTAGAAAGCATATTAAAAAGCAAAAATATCACTTTTCCAACAAAGGTCCATATAGTCAAAACCATGGTTTTTCTAGTAGTCGTGTATGGACTTGAGAGTTGGACTATCAAGAAAGCTGAGCGCTGAATAATTGATGCTTTTGAATTGTAGTGCTGGAGAAGACTCCTGAGAATCCCTTGGACAGCAAGGAGATCAAAAAATTAAAGGAAATTAATCATGAATATTCACTGTAAGGACTGATACTGAAGCTGAAGTTCCAGTACTTTGGCCACCTGATATGAAGAACAGACTCATTGGAAAAGACCCTGATGCTGGGAAAGATTGAAGGTAGGAGAAGGGGATGCCAGAGGATGAGATGGTTGGATGGCATCATTGACTCAACGGACATGAGTTTAAGCAAACTCCAGGAGATAGTGAAGGACAGAGGAGCCTGGTGTGCTGCAGTCCATGGGGTCGCAAAGAGTCAAGAAATGACTTAGCGACTGAACAACAACAAAACAGGTGGCCACCTGTATGTGGAAAACATGCTCGTTTGTGCACCCCTGATATAGAAGCCAGGTCGTCCCAGCCCAATTTGGGGCAACTCTCAAGGGTCATTCTGGCTTCAGAACTCCGTTGGGCCAGCCAGGGCTGAGCTGCAAGACAGTTCCTTCCTCTCCCTTGGAAGAATTAATTCTAAGAGCAGTTCTTCAGGAACATCCTGTACATTCTACTACAGCCCAGAGTCTGCTTCCCAGGGACACGCCTTGCACCCTGCTAAATGTGGAGGTAGTCTGTTACACAGCAGTAGCTGTCTGGAACACTCCCCATCTTGACTGGGTCTGTTTCCTCTGAGCAGCCAATGGACATCAGGTTTACCTCGAAAGGCTGGCCACCTCATGCCCTATTCAGTCGTCATGTCCTAAGTAACTTAACTCTAACAGTGCTTCCTGACCACAGAAGTGAGAACTGGGAACTCCCTCCTGGAGTGAGGGAGCAGACAGCAAAGTGGCAATGCTGTGAGAAAGGAAGCAGGGGTCATCTTTGATTTTCTCCATCTACCCTCAGCCTCTCCGTCTACTCTCAGGCCCTTTTCAAATTCTGTGTTGTTCACAACGAGGTCCACACCATCACTTGTGCTGGGAGCCAAATCTTTCGGCTAGACATCAGGAGGGTTAGGACAGTCACCATCTCACTGCACCTGGACCCATCACTGACTTCCTGATGCCCTGAAGGTCTCCCCTATATCCTCATTCTCCTTCATGCCAGTATGGGAAGGCTGATGTTTTAGCCAAGGGCCTCCACTTACAAAATCTTTAATCAATAATCAAAATAATTGAAACTAAGTGATTCCAGCAAAGGGTGGGAAGAATGATAATCATCCCTTGTTAATTTACCCCCTGCTTGTTCCCCTAAACTCAGAAGATAGAAAGTGACCTGATATTTTCACATAAACTTTCACATGCATGCTTTGAGCCAGAACTCAAATGCTTACAATGCCATTGCTGCACAGCAGAATACTGTTAACAAGATCAGTCAAAACCCTAGTATTTTCACTCTTTGTTCCAAATTGTACATTTTGCTTAAGAGGAGGAAGATTGATGGAGAGAGGGGAAGAGCAATCTGTACAGTAAATATAGAAAGTGAGTTTCACCTTCTTTATTAGGGCTTTGAGTCAGTGTTTTAAATTATAGCATCATAATAGAAATTGTGTGGAATGCATGTTAATAAGCATAGGCTGTTTTCATCAAGAGCTCTGGAAAATACGAAGGTTCACTTTCCTCCTCATGACTTTCATCAAACACCAACGCCTTCCCTGAAGCTACTGTATCTGAATGTCATCAGGACATGTTCCAGCTTTAATGATGAGGTGGGCCTTCAGAGTGACCTAAGAGAAATTACTATAGGATTCCAGTTTCTAAAGTAAAACACTCTTCAGGGTCCCTGACTCTTATTAGGAATTGTCCAAGATATAACAAGACTTGATTTTGGACCAGATTTGGTCATAATCTAAACTTTAAGGGACTCTTGACTATAAGTTGATAAGGCTTTTCAAGGCACATGCCGTGATTCTACAGTGTTGGATTGGATTTCTATGCTGGTGGCTTAGAGCAAGTCTGAGTGGTTGTTGAACTGGGGGCCATTCAGGAACTGAGTATGCTCTGCCAGGGCACACCATCGGGGGCCTGGCTGGCTATCACACAGAGCCCTGGGAGGTGGCCTGGCAAGCGGACTGGATGGGCCTCATCACACAGGCCCCCACTCCTGCTTTGGCCTCAGGCTGTGGGTGGACAGAAAGAAAGAATGGAGGTCACGTCACTTCTCTGCACCTCAACTTGGGTGTCGGTACAATGAGAGAGTTGAACTGGTAAGTGACTCTCTAGCCTACCGTACATAACAAGAATTGGGAGGTTTGGAAAAATGCAGTTTCCTAGAACCACTCCCTGAGGTTCTGGCTCAGCAGGTGGGGGCCCAGAACCTGCATTTTAACAAGTCCCTTGGGGGTCCTGATGCTGGTGGACCACACCTGGAGAAGCCTATCTCCTGTCCCTTGCAGCTCTGATAATATAAGATTCTATGAATCTATGTGTGAATGGAGCTGAGCTTTGCTTCCATCATGCTCACCTTCTCCTCCTGGCTGCACAGCTAATCTGCACTTTCCAGCTCCCTTGAGCTGAAGACTAGCCAGTGCAACATGAACCAGAATGAAGTGCACCACATTCCGGCCTGGCCCCTGAAATATCTCACGCAATCCTCCACTTTCTTTCCCCCTTCTCTTTGGCTACCTGAACACAGACAACCCAGCAGAGGACCCCAAGGAGGACTAGAAACAACAGAGACATTGGTTAGAAAGTATATGGATCCCTGAGTTAATGCTTGTAGGAGAGCCACTCAACCTGTAGCATCCACACTGGACTTTGAGTGAGAAATAAGTACTATTAGGTTAAGTCATTGAAATGCTGTGGTTGTAGTCTGTTTGCTCTAAATACAAATCACTTCAGTCAGGAGTAAAAATGCAATCCATTTTTTAAATTAAACTCGAAAGATGGTACTGATGAACCTATTTGCAGGGCAGCAATGGAGATGCAGACATAGAGACAGATTTGCGGACGCAGTGTGGGAAGGAGAGGGTGGGGTGAATTGATACAGTATAGAAACATACATGTTACCACATGTAACGCAGATAGCCAGGGGGACTCTGCTGTGTGACACAGGGAGCTCAACCCAGTGCTCTGTGACAACCTAGAGGAGTAGGATGGGGCAGCAGATGGGAAGGGGGTTCAAGAGGGAAGGGACGTATGTATACCTGTGGCTGGTTCATGTTGATGTATGGCAGAAACCAGGGTAATTATAAAGCAATTATCCTCCAATTAAAAAAAAATTTTTTTTTAATTAAAGGAAAGCAACCAAAGCAAAGCACAGAGTACATTAACTGTTCTGGTCACCTACTGCTGTGTTACAAATCTCCCTGAACTTAGTGGCTTTAAACACAGCTATTATTATCTCTTAAGGTTTCTATGGATCAGAAATCTAGGAAGGGCTGGGCTGGGCAGTAGCTCTGGCTCAGGGTCTGACATGGGGGTGCAATCAGTGGCTGAAACTGAAATTACAGGGGTGCCAGAACATCTGGGATTGTCTGGGCATCTCTCTCCACATAGTCTTGCATAGTCTTGTGTCTCTGTGTGGTCTCTCCATTTGGGGTAGTTTGGACTTCCTCATGGGATGGCGGACTCAAGACAAGTGAACTATTTGCATGGCAGTTTAGGTCTCCAGGGCAAGTGCTCTAGAAACAGGGTGGAAGCTGCCTCAGAAGTCACAGAGCATCAAAAGGGAGTCACAGCCCGACCAGATTCAAGGGGAGGAGATTTAGGATTCATCTCTTGATGGGGGAATTTCAAGTGTCCAGATGGACATGGAAGACAGGGGAGGAAGTTGCAGCCATCTTTGGAAAATATAATGTCACATTAACTATGAGAGAGATGAATAGAAATCCTCACTCTTACTTATCCTACATGGATATTTAATAAGGGCTAGGTATAGGCAGCTGGATTAGTTTACTAGGGCTGCATAAACAAACTGGATGGCTTCAAACAACAGACATTTATGGTTTCACAGTTCTGGAAGCTGGAAATCAAGGTGTCAGCAGTGCCTTGCTCCCACTGAAGACTGTAAGGGAATCTTCCTTGCTTCTTCCTAGTTTTCAGAGGTTTGCCTAAAAGGAAACCCTGGGCTTTCCTTGGCTGTGGATACATCACCCAAACCCTATGCTTGCACATGGCCTTCTTTCTCTCTGTGTCTTCACATCATCTTCCCTCTCTGCAAGTCTGTGTTTATGCTTAAAATTTCCCGTTTATATAAGGGCACAGGTCAGATGGATTAGAGCCCACCACAGTAGCCTCATTTTAACCTGGTTACATCTGCTAAGGCCCTATTTTCAAATAAGGTCACATTCTGAGGTACTAGGGATTAGAGCTTCACCATATCTTCTTCTTTTTTTTTCTTTGCAGGGGGCATAATTCAAACCATAACAGGTAGTAACTGCTCACAGGGCTGCAACAAAATACTATGGCTAAAGCAACTCGGGGAAAGGAGAGGATGCAACAGAAAGGGAGGATAAATAGAATCCGCTGATATTTTTTGTTAGTCTTGCTTTCAGATTCTCTTATCAAGGAGGGGTTCATTCATGCACTATTATAAAAAACTTTTAAATTCAAGTCAGAAAATATTGGTGAAAAATGCATATCTGATCCCATCCTGAAGTAATTTCCCCAAGACTTTGAGATGCTTTTTTTTTTGGAAAACCAGCTCTCCTGGTGGACTCTGTGTGAAGGTGTGAGGGGAAGTACCCAACCGTTTCTCAGCTCTGCCTCGAAATAAACCTCAAATTAAAAAGCAATGCTCCATGGTCATTACCAAGTGTTGAATGCTCTTTCTTGTTAATCTACGGGAAGTCCTGAAGGGTTTTCACATTCTCACCTCTCACTAATTTAAATTCCCTGGGTAACTGAGGTCTTTGGGGAATGCAAAACTGAAGCTGGAGAACTCAAAGCAAAGATGTGGTACAATATCTTCCTTTTGCATCTGTGAAACAGCTGTGAATTTAAGGTCAAGGGAGATTAGGGGTTTGACAACACCATTCTTTGATTATAGACTGTTGCCTCAAATCACATAAATAATATCAAAGGAGTTCCCAACCTCCACGCCTCCTCTTGAATTAGTCCTGCCTCCTGCATCCAAAAATGCAAGCCGTATCTGCAAATAAGTTCTCTGTTTTTACTTCAACTCAAGTAGAACTTAAAAGGAGTTCTGGGGATTCTCATGGAAAAGAATGCCTGGCACTCAAAACTCTTGGAGGAAGTGCTCTTTCATTTCACCCAGGGCGGTTGTGCCAAAAACAGGAAGACTTCTGAATGTTTCTAGAATGAAATCCCTGAAAGAAGAAAGAATATGGTTCAAGTTAAAAAAAGCATTGGAGGCAGGGTTTCAGTCTGGACTCTGTGACCTCAGATGGGGCAAGTTACTTTCTGAGGCGCAGTTCATCTGTTTACAGAATAGGAACACCTATTATCACCTCTGGGGATGCATGGGGATAAGACGTAGGGTAAGCTTGTTGGCCACGTGGTCAGTGTATCGGTGTTCCACGTAGCTGTCCTGGGCCTTCGATACTCTAGGCCACAGGCATCTGGGTGAGGAAACCCTCGAAGCTACTCTCTGTGTATTTCTTGTCAAAATGGCATCATAAGGCGTGGACTTCTCGTGCAGCTCTCATGCTAACAGTAGAATGACGCCACACACTCACCTGTGGTTAAACATAAGAGTTTTCCTGAAATGGGGGGACATTCCTAGGGCCCATAATCTGGGAAAGAGGTGGGTTCCCAGACATGAAATAGGTAAGGTGGAAGGGATCCTTGGCTCACTTTCCTTGGGTCTGGACACAGAGGGATCTAGTCCGGCCTGAGAGCTGCCCGGGGCACTGGGATGAGAGCCTTGAGGGGAAAGGTGGGCAGGGTGGCAGAAGCCAATCCCAGTCCAACACCATCCATCCAGTGTGACTCCAGTTCCCTCGTTCCTGGCCAGTCTCAGTTGAGCAACAGGAAGTTAAGGACAACAGCCTTTTCTTGGTTAGGCAAAAGTGTTAAGGAACACTGAGACCTTGGTGGAGGTAAAAAGAGTCCTCAAGGAAAGTTCAGGCTCATGGGCCAAAGTGATCACCATTCTCACATGCCCCTTCCCAGGTATGCCCCTGTTGGCCAACCTGGTAGATGTGGGCTTAGCCAGGTAGATGGCACAGAAACCCTTCCATGCAGGGAGGACTGAACTTTAACTTGGTCTCTTGAAAATATTATACAAGAAATACATGAATATACTTGCCTTAAGGAAAATTAAAACATCCATGTATAACACTAAAGTTCCTTCTATCTCTCTCCCCTTCTCCTCAGTCTTGGTCTTCTCTGTCCCTCCCCTTCCCCAAAAGTACAGATCACACCGATTCAATTTATGATTTTCCAGCTTCCTGATGGTGCAAAAGCCATAAGCATTCAATAGAAACTCTACATCGAATTTTGAAATCTAGTCTTTTCCTGGGGCTACTGATAAAAGGTACAATCTTGGCCCATGATGCTGGGCAGGGCAGCTGTGCCCAGCGGAAACAGCCAGTACTCAATAACATAACATGTTACCAGTGTTTATTGCATATTGTGTTTTATGTTCCCAATTCCATCATACCTACAAAATGCTCAACTGTTTCTCCTGCTTCTGGTGAGAAGAGGAAGGTAAAATAATTAGTTTTAGCTCAAGATAACTGCTCAACTGCAGGCTGATGCAAGTGTTCTGTGCATGTTTAGGGGAGACCAGGCTAAGCTACAGTGCTCCGAAGGTTAGGTGTATTAAATGTATTTTCAGCTTATAGTGGGCTTACTGCTAAGTTGCCTCAGTCGTGTCCGATCCTGTGCGACCCCATAGACGGCAGCCCAACAGTCTCCCTCGTCCCTGGGATTCTCCAGGCAAGAACACTGGAGTGGGTTGCCATTTCCTTCTCCAATGCATGAAAGTGAAAAGTGAAAGTGAAGTCGCTCAGTTGTGTCCGACTCTTAGCCCCCTGAAACTTTCTATATATGTCCTATGGGCTACACAGCATTCTCTCATCAACACTCTAAGAACATAAATGGTATCAGACAGCACGAGCTGTTCGACACTGTTAATCTCAGCTCAGCTATGCCTGTCGGTCGGCACAGGGCTCCGGGGTCCTCCTTTCCGCTGCTGCCTGGCGCTCACTGGAATGTTCACATCAGCATGCACTCAGCCACTCCCCCAACTGAGGGGCTTTATGCTGTTTCCAATTGTTTACTATCACAAACTACAAGGCAACGATATTTTTGTGTCCCTGGCCTCTTCTGAAAATGTGAGGGCTTTTCTAGGCCATAGGACACATAGCCTGATTTGGAATTTCTGGGTCAGAGGTTATTTTGTAGCCATGATGCGATCTGAAACATAAAACACAATATGCAATAAGAATGTCTGTCGTTCCCCTCCTGTGGCTGACTGGGAGCTGCCCAGAATCACGGGAGATCACTAGACCCGGGAAAAGATTAAAATTCAGACTTCAAAGGATGGTTTCTACTGAATGCTTGTTGTTCCCACACCATCATAAAACTGAAAAATCATGAAGTTGAATTGGGACCATCTTTACTTTTGGGGAGGGAGGGAGGGAGGAGGCCGGGGTTTGGGACAAGAGGAAGTAGAAGGAACCTCAGTTTGAACACGGATGTTTTACGTTCTTCCAGCTGCAGTGGATGAATGTGCTGTGGATCACAGCCTCACTTGCTGGTGTCATGACTTCGGGCCAGTTTGATGGATGAAATGAAATCCCATTATTATCCCACATCTCCCTGCTTAGTAGTGAGACTGGTACTCTTACATACTGAAAGATTAGTCATCTTTCATATGCTATCAGCCTTTCATATTTGAGTGGAAATACACTGTCTGTCCACACCCTTTGCCCATTTTTCTCTTGGACTGTCTTTGGCTTTAATTTTAAATGATTGATAGGCATTCCTTACATCTTTTCGACACAAGATATGGATCTCTTAAGATTTTCAAATATCTTCTTCCAATCTGTCATCTACCTTCTAACTTTGTTTAAAGTGACGTTTTCTTAAACAGAAGTTCTCAATTTGGATGCAGTCCAACTTTTCACTCTTTGTAGAAATCAAGATTTTCTAAACCCAGTGTGAGGCAGTGAAATGGCAAGTGTTTGTAGCAGCTATGTAATTCAGGGCATGGAACTTCATCTTCCTGTGCTTGCAGATACTAACAGCGGCTGCCTGTGAGCCCAGAGAGGCAGAGGGAATGGCAGAAGCTTTTCCTGCACTGCTGTTCTTCCTTGCACCCCTGAAGCTCTCTGGGCTGGAAGCTACCGGAGGACAGCATTACATAGTATCAATTCCCAGTTCCCTGAACTAGAACTCCAAGAGCCAATTATGTGCATCTCTTCCCAACTCCATCCTTAGGGCTATCATGTCAGAACTAGAAATTGACCATAGCGAGATCTGTACCAAAGAAATAGACAAACATTACATGTCAGGGTTTATCTTGCCTGGAGAGCCAGTTTTTATGCATTTACCAGCACACCACTGACAGCAGCATCCTAGGCACACAGCCCTCTGCCTGCACGGCCTTCAGCTGAGGGCTACTGTTCGTGCATACGGACAACTCTTAGACAGAAAATTCTCCTTATGCTAGACGTGAAATCTAGCTCCGCTCACCCAGTCCTGATTCTCTTCTAGAACAGAGGTCAACTATTTCTGTAAGAGGCTTTGTGTGCTACACAGTCTCTGCTGCAACTATTCAACTGTTACATTTTCTTCTTGCTTTTTTCTTCAACCATTTAAAAATGTTGAACCATTTTGTTTTCTTCAAGGGCTACACATATAAACAGGTGGCAGGCTTTGGTTCACTGGTTGGAGTCTGACAACTTCTACTCATGAACAACACAAGATGAAGAACACAAGCTACACTATGACAGACACAACCATTGTTCCCGGATCCAAAGATGCTTCTTACATAGCTCTGGGTCTTTTCTTCTCAAGCCTAGGATTCCTTCAGGGATGTTTTTGAAGTCAACTCCAAATACCGGAGCAGTGATTTAGGAATGTTTCTAGAATCTGCTTCACTGGGCATCAATACCATAGGTTGGGTTAATGGTAGGAAAAGGAACAGAATTCTGGACTGAGGTTAGTCAGGTGCTCTGGCCAACTTGGGAGTGTCACAGGATCTAGAAGAAGCAGAGCACAGGGGAGCCGTCTACATGTTGGCTGTGTGGTCCAGGGCAAAGCACCTAACCTTTCTGGGATCCTGGTAGGATAAAGACGACTGCCAATGCTTTGGTACTACCCACTGAGAGCTATGACCTTGGTCTCCTCGCCTTGAACCTGAGCAGGCTCTGTGTCTGCTTGACCAACAGAAGACGAAAGAAGTGATGCTGTGTCCATCTTAAGACACTGGCAGCTTCTCCATCCTGCTTGGAATTCTTGCTCTGGGAACCCAGTTCCATGTGGTGGGGGAGCCTGGGTGGCTTTGTGGAGAGGCAGGCACACGTGGAGTGAAGCCAACACCCCCGCTGAACTCGTGGCTGACAGCTGCCCATCATGTGAGGAAGCTGTCTAGAAGGGGGTCCTCCAGCCCCAAGCAGTCGCCACAAGGAATAGAGAAAGCACGCATGGCTGATTCCTGCTCACGTCATAGATATGTGATCAAAACAAATGGCTGTTTCCATTTTAGATCATTAAGCTTTGGGATTGTTTGTTATGCAGCAAAAGATATCCACAGTGGGGTCCAGAACACTACCTCCTTGGGCTTTTGTGAGGATTAAATGACATGATGTATATAATGTGCTTAGCTCAATGCCTGGCACATAAAAAATCCTCAGTAATCTGCAATTACTTTTTAGAAAAAAATATAGCTACTTGAGTTCCCTTCCAGGAATAGGGGAAATGTTTCACTTCCTTATCTTAGGAGGTCTGCTTCTAACACTCAGCTTTCTAAAGAGGCTGATGTTTCTTGTGACTTCCTCATTAAATGAGATTAAACAAAAAGCATTTGGCAGAGTATGGCATAAAGTAGTTGCTCAGAAAATACCAAAAAATCCTGCTTGGATGCTCAGAAACGTTCACACAAGCTCTAGCTCATCTCACATCTCCAGTCTACCATGTAACCACTCCACCTGAGTAGCTCTACCTGATCCTCAAACTCCTCAAGAATTAATAATTTCATTTCAGTTTCTCTGCCTCCTGGTGGACATGGCACCTCCAGTGATTTGAGAATGACTGACTGATGTAACTGGCAAGAAAACCTGAAATGGTACTGAATAAATGGTGAGCTGGTCTATTGCTTTTAGGGACCTACGCTTTGTGCAAGAGGTACCACACGTGTTAGCTCTGCCAACTATGGCAAGAAGAGGAAGACTGCAGTCTTGTACAAAAGACACATTTGGACATAAGCTGGGGGTCCCACAAAGGTCCCCTGTTCAAAAATCTAGCCTTCTATTGTTGCTGCTGCTAAGTTGCTTCAGTCGTGTCCGACTCTGTGCGATCCCGTAGACGGCAGCCCACCAGGCTGCCCCATCCCTGGGATTCTCCAGGCAAGAACACTGGAGTGGGTTGCCATTTCCTTCTCCAATGCATGAAAGTGAAAAGTGAAAGTGAAGTCGCTCAGTCGTGTCTGACTCTTAGCGACCCCATGGACTGCAGCCTACCAGGCTCCTCCATCCATGGGATTTTCCAGGCAAGTGTACTGGAGTGGGGTGCCATTGCCTTCTCTGAGCCTTCTATTGTTAGGAAGGACTAATTTGTGATGCTGGATTAAAGTATGGCTTCTGTGAAAAAAAAAAAAATGATTTTAAAGCAATCACTTTCCTTCATGAATGAAAAAGCAGAATCATGACTTCTCTTTCAGTATCCAAGATGGAAACAGGATGCTGGATTGGTAAACAGAAAATGCGTCATGATTTATCAATACAGCAGGCACAACGCACGGGAGCAGGCTGCATCGCTCAGCTGATAAGGTAGCAGTAGCTGCGGACAATACATAATGAGTGATTGTGCTGAAGTCTGAGTGGTCCCAGATGCGATTATCCAACCCCTCACTTACATGACTACATGTTCAAGGTCAAAGCAGAGAGCCACAGTTTGCTGAGGCAGGCTTTCAAACAGGAGGCTGCAGTTTTCAGCTAGATATGGTACTAAAAAAAAATCCCTAATTTTCTTAATTGAAGAAGCTCTATGTGGAATATAATGAGGCATTTATAAAACAAGCCAACAAACCAAAACCAATTTTGTTTCTTCCTCTCTCAGGAATCAAAATCTACTTGTTCTCTGTCATTGACCAGATCAAAATCATTAACAACTCTTGAAAATACGCTATTGGCTCAGAGATGCGGTTTGTTAAACCAGGTCTCTGGAGAAGAAAACCTTGATGGCTGTTTTTTGGGGTGTCAAGGCCTGCTGCTCAGGCAGTGGGTGACATGACACACTGCAGGATGTCTCACGTAGGTGGTCATCACAGCTACAGTAGATTAATGTAAGCCAATTCTGAGCACTTGCTCATTTTCTGATCCCCCACTTGCATTCCCCACCCCCCATACTGGATAGAGAGCAAGGGGACATGGGAAAGAGAAATGGATGGAGGAGAGAACATAAAAATATGCCCCCCCCCCAAAAAAAATCAGTTTAAACCTGAAACCCACCAGAAACGAAAAATGAGGGAGTATATCAGTTTAGGGAAGAAAATAGGAAAAAGGTATATAATACAGAACAAAAACCTCTGTAGAACAAAGACTCAATGGGCTTTCCAAAGAATTCCACTAGACCGAAGAATGCCCTTGGTCAGAGGGAATAGTGTGCAAGAAAGGGCTGTGTTGGGAGCCCAACATGACTTTGGGAGAACCTTGGGTTTCTGAGTTAGAGTGATGAGGAGCCCCAGATCTGGAGGCGCCCAGGCCTCTGTTCTAACAGGGGTGGAGGGGAAGAAGAAAGGGAGGGTAGAGAGGGAGTGTCAAAAGTGCCCACTCCAGGTGAGATTATAAACAAACTCAAATGAGAAAAAGCAGACGCTCACATGCAAGGAAGGGAACCAGGGTCAGAAGAGACCCTCAGCCGCTTGTGTTGGGAATGCAGGTGGATTCAGAGCCTGAGCACAGGGGACTTCCCTGGAGGTCCAGTGATTAAGGCTCCATGCTGCCAATGCAGAGGGCTCAGGTTCGGGGCCTGGTCAGGGAACTAAAGTCCCACATACCATGCGGCACAGCCAAAAGATTAAAAAAATTTTTTAAATTAATAAATTGGTTAATTCTTTTCATCCCTTCATCAGTCAACAATCCGAGGACAGCACACTGTCCCGGTCCTACATTTCAAGCAAGAGGCGGAGTCTGGAGGATACTCAGGAAATGCCAGGCCAACAATAGGGGTGATGCACGTAAGGCTATAAGATACACATAAAGACTGCGCATGCCTGAGGAGCTTAGGGAGGCCAGGAGCTGGGGGAAGACAAGACACAGGAATGCAAGAATCCTGGCTGAGGTGGTTCAGGCAAGAAACTCACTAGAAAGGCCACATGTGGCCTCCTGGGCATAGTGTTCAGGGCTCAGTGGCAGAGCCTGCCAACTGGGTTACCACAGGTAAGAGATGGGTGTGCAGAGGTGCCCGGGCCCCAGACTTCAGGTGTCTGTGGATGGGGCCCAGAGGTGCCTGCCTGGACGTACAGGGTGGTCACTTCCAGCAACGAACAGCCTCATCTGTTTACACCAGGGCTTCCCACACCAGTGTAAGGTGGCAAGGAAGAGTGGCACTGCTGGGGGCTGGGGGCTGGTAGACAAGGTGCTGAAGGACAGACTGGTCCCTCTTTCCAGTATGTCCATGCAGATTTCTTCAACTAAAAAATGTATTCATGTAAAGGGACAGGAGAAACTCTTCAGCAAGACTAAGCACAGCATCCGACAAGCCTCTTTCTATTTTAATGGATCCAGCCTAAGCTTTGGAGACGCACAGAAATAATCAGGTCAATCAAAAGTGGGGCAAATGGAGAAGCCGGGCAGCTGGATACCTCCCCAGCCTGGGCCATTGTAACTGGTGTGAGAACAAAAGGCCAGCGGGAAGAAAACCACGCTGGGACAGCCAGAGATGGAGGCTCATTCCAAAACCATTCTGTCTCGTCTAGCTGCAAACAAGGCAGGGCTATCATCTGGGGAAGCCCAGGGATCCACCCCTCCCACCCCTTGACCAGGTTTATCGTCTCTGACAATCTAGCCCAAAGGGCTCAGATGAAAGCTGCTTGTAGTTGTTAATGCCCTGGAAATCCCAGGATGGAAAGCCACTGGCCTGTCACACAGGGGGCACAGGCCAATCTGAAGCACAGAGTGGGCCAGGCTGCCCCCAGTGTGGAAAGCTGTGATTTTAAATGGGCGCAGAGTAGAGTGGTCCTTCCCTTGAATGTGAGCATGGATTTCAGGAAGAGGAAGAAGAGCTGGAAGAGGAAGAGGTGGAAAAGGTAAGGGAGTTGATAGTCACTCAGCAAGCTGGAGGCTCTCAGGTCACATTCTATGTTGGCTTCCCTACTTAGAGCTCCAAAGAACCTGGCCACCACTGGCAGAAGACCAGGAGTCACAGGCAGAGGAGGGGCGGGAAGCTGAGCGCCTCCTACTGGCCACCTCGGTCAGTACAAGGAGAGAAGGCAGGAGAAGGGAAGCCTGAAACCGGCTCTCCCCGGAAGAGGGGGCCGAGAGTGGACAGTCACCCTCACTGGAGGCATCAAAGAAAGATGGAGAAGGGATGTAGACCTCCTTTCTAACAGTATAGTCAGCCTGGGGCAGGCTCTATGAAGAATGCTATAATGGGCAAAGGTGACTTTTGACTGTCTGAAAAGCTTTCTTTTTTCATTCGCATAAATATTTATTGAGAACCTGCCTTGTGAAGGGCATTATTATACCAGATGCCAATGACAATCAGCAGCTTTAATTTTAGCCAACTACCTCTGATTGTCATTGGCATCGAGCCTCACAATGTCAGGCACATCAGAGGTTCTCAGTTCTGTTCCTCAGAATCCCACCAACCATCCCTCTTTACCTACTCTTTCCTTATCCATCAACTTAAACACATGGTCGTATTCAGGCCCAGGATAGAAACTAGCTAAAGTGACAGATTGCTCTGTTCTCAGGAGAGAGGGCAGCCTTCACAGGTCACAAATGATGCAGAGCTTTCGGTTTTGTTAATTCTTCTCATTCCCACTGTCCTAACTAGAAAAGCCCCTCGTTGCTGTTCATGAGGATTTCCCCACTAGTCTCCTTGACTGAATTCAACTTCAGCAACTTTTACTAGGCACTGACTGTGCGCTAGTTTTCATATCCTCTTCTAGGGGCTTGGGATGAAAAAAATAAGTAAGTAATACACTGGCACAGCTCCTAGAAAGCTCACAATCCATTACAGGGAGACCATACAAACATTGAAGATATAGTACTACATGTGCTATAATCAACACACTTCTCAAAGGTGATAAAGACACACAACAGAAAGCAATTAAATCTAGCCAGGCCAAGTAGGAAAGTCAAACGGAGAGAGTGATGTGTGAGGCAGCTTTGAGAGATGGGTTGGAATTCTCCAGGTGGACAAGGTATGGTGTGTCAGATAGAGGGTAACGGCATAAACTCAGGTGAGGGGTGCCAGGCAAGAGGAGCAGAGGCAAAGGGGTGCAGGGGAAGTGGCTGGCTATAAGGAGGGGGCTGGACATGGGTTCAAAATCCTACACCATTCTATAGATCATGGGCTTTATTCTGTGGCCAGGAGGCAGTCATCAGAGATATCTTCTAAAGCTTTCTTGAGATATGACTCATATACCACACAATTGACTCTTTCAAAGTCTACAATCCAGTGGTTTTTAGTATATTCACAGAGTGTGAAACTACTACCATAATCTAATTTCAGAACATTCTCATGGTTCCAAAAGGCACCTTGTGCCCACTGGTAGCCACGCCTCGTTCTCTGACACTGGGAGGCAACTGCTAATCTGCTTTCTGTCTCTACAGATTTGCCTCTTCTGGACATTTCATATTCATCAGATCATATGATATGTGGTCTTCTGAGACTGGCTGCTGTCACTTAGTATAATGTTTCAAAGGTTCATTCACAGTAGCAAGTATTAGTGCCTCTGTATTTTTCTAATTGCCAAATATCAGTTCATTGTAATAGATATACCATATTTCTTGTTTGTTCATTCATCAGATGATGGATATTTGGGTTGTTTCAATCTTTTTGGCTACTGTGAATAATGCTGCTATATATTTCATGAGTAAGTTACGTGGACATATATTTCCATTTTTCTTGGATATAATCTGAGGAGTGGCAATGGTAACTCTGTGTCGAACATTTTGAGGAATGAAAGAAAGAGAAAGAAAAAAAGTGAAGTGGTTCAGTCGTGTCTGACTTTTTGCTACCCTATGGATTGTAGCCTGCCAGGCTCCTCCATCCATGGGATTTTCCAGGCAAGAATACTGGAGTGGATTGCCATTTGCTTCTCCATTTGAGGAATGGCTGAACTGTTTTCCAAAGTAGTGGAACCATTTATAGTCTTACTGGCAATGTAACTATGCTACAGAACACTATGTTTACAATGTAAGGTTTTGGAAAATGTTTCAATTTCTCCAAAACCTCAACCAACATTTGATATTGTCTTTGTTTTATTATGGTCATCCTGTGTATGTGTGTTAGTCACTCAGTCCTGTCTGATTCTTTGCAACCCCATGGACTATAGCCCTCCAGGTTCCTCTGTCTGTAGGATTCTCCCAGCAAGAATACTGAAGTGAGTTGCCAGTTCCTTCTCCAGGGGATCTTTCTGATCTAGGGATCGAAGCCAGGTCTCCCACACTGCAGGCAGATTCTTTACTGTCTGAGCCACCAGGGAAGCTCCACAGTTATCCTACTGGATATGAAATGGTCTCACTGTGGTTTTGATTTGTAGAGATACCTAATGATGCATGATGTTGAGCATCTTTTCATATGCTTATTAATCAAAGATTTTTAAGTAAGAAATGTAGATGTTTTATAATAAATTTGGGGGTGAGTTGGATGGGAGGGAAACTAGAGGCTGTTCTAACAACTCAGGGGAGAGTTAATGAGGCCCTGGGTCAGGGGAAAGTATGAGCATGGTATAAAGAGAGGGACTCAGAGCTCTTTCAAAACCAGAATCCAAAAAAAAAAAACAAAACAAACCCAGAATCCACAGGACTTAATGAAAGATTGACTGAGTAGCACAGTGGGGAGTGAGGGGAGAAGGAAGTAGCAAGGGTGGTGCTAAGCTCTCCAGGCTGGGCAACCAGGAAGATGGTGATACCATGAACTGAGCTAGGGAAGGAGAGGGCAGAAGTAGATTGCGGAAGGCGAGATTATGAGTTCAGAGAGGACATGTTAGGTTTGAGGTACCTGGAAAGATCCATGTGGACGGAGATGCTGGATAGGTAACTGGAGAAGCAATCATGGAGCTGCAGAGAGACTGAGAGATAAATCTGTAGGGACATCAATATATTGGTAGCTGATGGTTGAGTAGCATGCGTTGTTTACATATTAAGGAATTTTGTGAATTAGGAAGCTTCTGCAGGAGTCCTTTCAGTGGCAAGTAGAGAAATGGAAAGTAGACTAAAGAGATTTGAAAAGGGAATGCAAGTCATGAAAAAAGAAGGGGACAGATAAAAAGTGCTTCCCATCTCCATGGAAATCCTTCCCAGTGCATCTGTTAGATACCTGTGTGTCGAGGCGCATCAAGACAACTCCTGTCCCTTCACAGAAAGATGCGGCACTCAAGGGGTAAAAGAGGTAAGGTGAACATCGCTCTCCTGCTGGGCAGGTTGCCCTGGCAACAGAGAACTACTGCCTGTCAAAGAGCCAGGACTTTGAGCCTTGCCTTCCATGTCTCCACCTCCTCACTCCAATAGAGTTTTCAACAAAGTAAAAAACAGGGGAAACAAAAGGGAGTTACGCTTCAAAAAAAGCACTTCCTTTTTAAGAATCTGTGATGGGCACACAGCCTTTGAGAAAGAAGGGCATGAGATCAAGTGGATCCCAACCATCCACGGACAAATTGGTATATTTTTCAGGCCTGAACAAGTTTCATGGAAGGGTGGTGGTGCCAGGAAGTTTGAACTGTAACTATTTAGTGTCAAAAGATTAGAGAACCAAGAAAAAAAATCCTTCTAAACCCAGACCAAGATTACCTCTCCAGACCTGTGTTATATTCTTGTCCGTCCACATTTGGGTACAAGGAGGCTGCTCACTGAGACAGAATGAAAAGGTTCCCTTGTCAATTGGCTTCTAGTTTGGTTTGGCAACAAGCAGCACCAGGAGAGAGGGAGAGTGAGGCAACTCCGCTTCCCCTGCCAGAGTGCCAAGGGAGGGCTGAGTCCCTCTGCTGAGTGCTCAGCTCAGGTCAGGTGGGCTTTCTCTCCAGGAAGTTATCCTTTCCAGTTTCCCCAAATCACTCCCTCTCCTAACCCCTCCTCACTCCCCGACCTAAGGGTGGCGAGAGCGCCATGCTATCACTAGTCCTAGGGTGCTTCCTTATCACTTATTTTCTTTAACCCTTGGACACACTTTTACTAACAGTCGCTATCAAATGCTCTTCAAATTTCCCTGTTTGTGTGTGCCATCTGCTTTCTGGTAGGATCCAGACTGACTCAGATCCCAGTGTTAAAGGTGTTATTCCTTACCCTCTAAGAGCCTTAGTCAAGAGTACATTTCCAAGCAAGCCGATCAGCATCTCACAAAGAAAAATACGGTCAGCTGGCTCTTGAGCCACAAGTGACTCTTCCATCACACAGCATTCTTCTGGCCCTGTCTGCACACATTTATCAGGTCAAGAATAGTCTTAGGGGCTGTGGAAGCCAAAGCAGGACATGGTCCTGTGCTCAAAGAAACATTGAGGGGGGCAAATGTGCGCCTGAGAGCCCTCACAGCGTCCTGAACTCCATCATTCCCATGGGAACACGAGAGCGTTTTCTGCTCTCTCCCAGCACCATGGAAATGCTAAGAGACGAGGGGCAGGAATAACATGACTGCTGGAGAAACAGCACCAAAGAGAGAAACCGAAAGGTCTTCAAAGTCCAGATTGGCTTTCAAAAGCTGCTACGTCACTGCTTTGAAATTGAAAGCAGCAAAGTGCAGCTCAGGAGCCACTAGCATGTGAGCAATGCTGCTCTCAGGGTCACGTCCAAGTTGACTGCAGCCCTGGAAAGAAGAGGGTGGGGGGCAGGCCTGGAATGTCCTCCCCGCTCCATAGTGGTCTTTCATTTCAGTCATCCTCCCCCAACCCCCATAGACGACTGCTTAGAAAAGATGGGTGATAGGCCTGTTGGCTAAGTCCTACAGGGGCTCAGCAGAACCTCAGGACTCAAATGAAACACTTCTCTCCCAAAGAAGCTATCTGAGAATTAGAATTCCCAACCGCTCAATGTGGACTGACGTGCATAGCTTTCCAGATCTGGAGGCTGGTGACAACACCACCCTGCTGGGCTTGTGTCCAAGGACTGAATGAGAAAACATAAAGCAGGGTCCCCGCCATGGCTAATTGACCCAGTGAAGACTCCAATGAAGTGCGCGTCCCTTTCTTCTCCAAGGAAGCCTCTCTCGTCCTCTCTCCTGTCTCTCATGGAAGTCTGTCAAGATCCACGTCTATTGGATGTGCCTCAAAACAAGAGAACAGGGCTTCCCTGCTGGCTCAGTGGTAAAGAATCCACCTGCCGATGCAGGTGACGTGGGTTCAATCCTGTCCCCAAAGCAGACCCCCAACCATTGCCTCAGAATTCTGGGCTCAGCGTGCCTGGACATGGAGGGCTGTATGACTGGCGTGGAGGAAAGCAGGCTGAAGGTTTGGGTGGAGCTTGGACCACAAACTGGCAGCCCTCAACCCGGGAGGGACCTGGATTCTAGGGGCAGGCACGCAGCTGAACATTGCAGGGAGGCTGTGATTATGTCCGGGATGGCCCCACCATGGACAGAAGAAACCAGAGCAGCAAGGGGAGGGAACACAGCAAGGGGAAACGAGAATGCCTGGGTGGGTGGGGGTCAGTTAAAGCCACAGTTCCACAGAGTACCTTTCTATTACATCCTCTTCAGGTTGATGGTTAGAAGAGGGGTTAACCAACACAGGAAGAATAATAAGATCTGTGACATAAATTACCTTTGTGAGCTTCCAAGAGGAAGTGTGAATGATTCCCAGGGATTTGCAGTACCCTAGAAGGCAATGGCACCCCACTCTAGTACACTTGCCTGGAAAATCCCATGGATGGAGGAGCCTGGTAGGCTCCAGTCCATGGGGTCGCTAGGAGTCAGACACGACTGAGCGACTTCACTTTCACTTTTCACTTTCATGCATTGGAGAAGGAAATGGCAACCCACTCCAGTGTTCTTGCCTGGAGAATCCCAGGGACAGGGGATCCTGGTGGGCTGCCGTCTATGGGGTCACATAGAGTCGGACACGACTGAAGTGACTTAGCAGCAGCAGCAGCAGATCATCATAAAGTAGAATCTGTGGTCCATTAGGAGGGATTAAGAATAGCCCATCCCTGGAGCTCTGGAAGCCTCTGAGGCTGGCAGGCAGCAGTGTTATCCCAGTTTACTTTAACTAAAAGTATACACCTTTCTTGGAGACAAGCAAAGACTTCAAATACTCACTACCTATAATTTAGGTATACAGCACAGAGTATATTGAACCAGATACTAAAATTATGAATATATGATAAAAACGACACATCTCTGAGTTCACAGATACTATATGTGGTCTGCTTTTATGACTTTCATTGTCCCACTTCTTTTAAGGCCATCTGGAAATCAATTAATCCATTTAAGTGAGTAAAAATGCCCATTTAATAAACACTAAGGAAACACTTTCAACTGAACTGGTAAGAAGAAAGAGCATAGGGAAAATCATACATAGGGGGTTTTATTTCTCAAGAGACTGCCTGAGTGGAAAATAACCTATTCTACACCATTTAATTCTGTTGTGAAAGGTTGCGACTGTTGCCAAATGCATTTCAGTTCTCTGTTCTTGCCTAATAGTAGATATCCAGGTGCCAGATGCCAAAAGTGTAACCCAGAACAGTTCTTGAAATTACTTTTGTGAATAAAAACAAGAGTTCAAAAAGTCAAAAGAGCTGGCTGGAGCTCAGAGAAGAGAGAACAAATGTAGCTGCAGGAAAAAAAAAAAAAAGAAAGAAAGAAAGGAAAGCATTTAAGAAATTTGAGTGTGCTTTTAAGTCTTGGGAGAACCAGGAGAGCAGCAGAGAGTAGGGATGGGGGGCTGGAAGGCCCCTGGCATCAGACACGCCCCGTTTACCAGCATCACTTATGTCCCTACAAATGCTTTCAACTTAGTACAACTTTGCCACTTAGGCAGCAGCTTGAAAGCATCACTTAAATCACTGCATTTGCTTCCTGAAAGGCTCCTGCAATTCTGGATTTGCTGACAGGGCAGCATGAACCCAATCCACATGCATTCACTGTGCTGACACACATGGAAAAACCATATTTATATTCTTATTGATGTGTATCTCAGTCTGGCTACAAGAGACTGAGCCAGCTTAACAGTGATCCCGCATAAAGTGATCTAATATTGCACAAACGTTTGAATACAACTCAGCAGTTGTTTGCAATGAACAAACTGAATTCCAGAAATTATTAACTTATACAAAGCGCAAAAAAAAAAGAGCTAAGAAAAGAGGGTTGTTGTTTCATAGGTTTAGAGTTTCTATTTTGCGAGATGAAAAAGTTCTGCAGATTTGTTGCACAGATGAATACATAACACCAGTGAAGTGTATACTTAAAAGTGGTTAAGATGGTCAATTTTACGTTATGTGTTTTCTACCAGATTGAAAAACTAATAAAATTTACTTTATTAAATGCAAAAAAAGAGTGCATTAATTTCATGTTCCATACTTGGCTAAAACCACTGCATACTGCACTAATTAAATGGAGTTTCCTGTGAAAAAGAGAAAATCAGAGAGAAAGAGAGAGAAAAAGGTTACTCGGATATAAAGTGAAGTGAAAGTTGCTCAGTCGTGTCCAACTCTTTGTGACCCCATGGATTATACAGTCCATGGAATTCTCCACACCAGAATACTGGAGTGGGTAGCCTTTCCGTTCTCCAGGAGATCTTCCCAACCCAGGGATAGAATCCAGGTCTCTGGCATTGCAGATGGATTTTTTACCAGCTGAGCCACAAGGGAAGCCCAAGAATGCTGGAGGAGTAGCCTATCCCTTCTCCAGCGGATCTTCCTGACCCAGGATTTGAACTGGGGTCTCCTGCATTGCAGGCAGATTCTTTACCAACTGAGATATCAGGGAAGCCCCCCTCCAATATAAAGACCAGCTTTAAATTCCAATCAGAACAAAAAGGAGAAAATTTAAGGTTGGAGAGCCCAAATCGGCTTGATTTCTTTGGAATAGTCCACCGTGACAATATGACACGGCAATTCCAAGATTTTTACTTTAAAAAACCTTAACGGGGTGACCTCAGATAGGTCATGCAAAGTTCAGGTGTCCCTCCTGAAGCAGGCTGTGATGGGTGAGGTCCACTCCTGCTGAAGGTAGACCTAGAACCACCTACCCCACTCCAGTCCTCCTCGGCTCAGGCCTCCGGTTCGGAGGAAGATTCATACATCCCATTGTTTTTCGGTTGCCCAATGGAACTACCACAATTAGGTATTTAATTTTGTTATGAACTGGCTTACAGAGTTTTAGATTAACATGTGAGCGGGCTCCGAGTCCAAATAGGAGCCTAGTAGTTTTCTGTTCAACTAGTGCTTCTGTTGGAGAAGGCAGTGGCACCCCACTCCAGTATTCTTGCCTGGAAAATCCCATGGATGGAGGAGCCTGGTAGGCTCCAGTCCATGGGGTCACTGAGGGTCAGACACGACTGAGCGACTTCACTTTGACTTTTCACTTTCATGCATTGGAGAAGGAGATGGCAACCCACTCCAGTGTTCTTGCCTGGAGAATCCCAGGGATGGGGGAGCCTGGTGGGCTACAGTCTGTGGGGTCGCTCAGAGTTGGACATGACTAAAGTGACTTGGCAGCAGCAGCAGCAGCAGCAGCAAAGCGCCATACAGTGGGTGGCTTAAAAAACAGAGACTGATTGTCTCAAAATTCTGGAGGCCAGATGTCGGAAAGCAAGGTGTGGCTGGTGGTCTTGTTTCCTTCTGAGGATTTTCGAGGGGAATCGGTTCCAGGCCTCTCCCCTAGCAGTGTGTGGATGCTACTGCTCCATCACTCCAACCCTCCATTCCCACATGGTCTTCCTCTTATAAGGATGCCAGTCACATGGGATAAGGAGCCTGCTCTACTCTAGGATGACCTCATCCTAACTAATGACACCTACAAGGACCCTAGTCCTAAACAAGGGGACATTTTGTGGTAAAAGGGATTAGGACTTCAACATATCATCTGGGGGCAAGGGACACAATTCAACCTACAACAGCTTCTCCAAAGATGAACCCTAGGGATTCCCAAGGAGCACAGTGGTGAAGAAACCACCTGCCAATGCAGGAGATGCAAGAGAGGTGGGTTCAATCCCTGGGTTGGGAGGAAATGGCACCCTGCTCCTTGCCTGGGAAATTCCATGGACAGAGAAGTCTGGTGCGAAAAGGTCAGACATGACTGAGTGACCAAGCATACACACAATAATATATAAAAATACGAGTTTTTCAAAAGATGAACTCTAAGACCAGCAGCATCGGCATCACCTGGGAATTTGTTTGCAACATAAATTCCTGGACATTACCGTAGACATACTGACTCAAATCTTGGAAATGCAGCCAAGATGGTATATTTTACAATAATGTATATTTTAACAACAACGTATATTTTACAATAATGTATATTTTAACAAGGCTTCAGGAAATTCTGAGGCATGCTAGAGTTTGAGACCCACTAATAAACCATCAGATCAGATCAGATCAGATCAGTCGCTCAGCTGTGTCCGACTCTTTGCGACCTCATGAATCGCAGCACGCCAGGCCTCCCTGTCCATCACCATCTCACGGAGTTCACTGAGACTCACGTCCATCGAGTCAGTGACGCCATCCAGCTATCTCATCCTCTGTCGTCCCCTTCTCCTCCTGCCCCCAATCCCTCCCAGCATCAGAGTCTTTTCCAATGAGCGGCTCTTCATATGAGGTGGCCAAAGTACTGGAGTTTCAGCTTTAGCATCATTCCTTCCAAAGAAATCCCAGGGCTGATCTCCTTCAGAATGGACTGGTTGGATCTCCTTGCAGTCCAAGGGACTCTCAAGAGTCTTCTCCAACACCACAGTTCAAAAGCATCAATTCTTCAGTGCTCAGCCTTCTTCACAGTCCAACTCTCACATCCATACATGACCACTGGAAAAACCATAGCCTTGACTAGACGAACCTTTGTTGGCAAAGTAATGTCTCTGCTTTTGAATATGCTATCTAGGTTGGTCATAACTTTCCTTCCAAGGAGTAAGCGTCTTTTAATTTCATGGCTGCAGTCACCATCTGCAGTGATTTTGGACCATAGTAAATTTAGATTGATACCTACAGTGCTAGAGAATATCAGTTATTTTTCTAGAATCTTCCAGTTTGTTAACTGGCAGATATGAGTTCTTTAAGGATAATTTTTGAGAATGGGCTTCTGGGGTCCATATATTTCCTGCATTAGTAGACGAACATGCATGCATATGTGTACCAATTAATTTTTCTGGGAAGATCACATAGCTTTCATTAGCTTCTCAAAAGATATGGTGACTTTAAAAAGTTTAAACTCATAATAGTTTATACTACTTAAGATTACTCCTTAATATTTCATAAGTTTAGAAATAAAATCTTTTGCTATTATTCTATTTTGGTAAGAGCAACTTCTTTGATTTTATAGTTTGAAAGGCAGCCCATACCCTCTGCCACCAGATGGTATTTAGATTTCTCTTAGGTAACTTTCAATTTGTATTATATTCTTTTAAAAAAGGTTTGATGAAGATGTTTTACAACAACTTTAATAACTTTAATTAAAATAGTCTGAAATACATCCATGCAAAGACAGACAACTGAAGGCAGGTATGCAGTTCTAGAAATCACTGTACAAGAATGAAGACATTCTGTGCATGCACGCTCAGTCGCTTCAGTCATGTTTGCCTTTGTGCAACACTATGGACTGCAGCCCACCAGGCTCCTGTGACCCTGGGATTCTCCAGGCAAGAACACTGGAGTGGGCTGCCATGGCCTCCTCCAGGAGATCCTCCTGGAGATCCTTCCAACACAGGGATCAAACCAGTGTCTCCTGCACTGCAGGTAGATTCTTCACCCACTGAGCCACCTGGGAAGCCCAGAAGACATTCTACACTATATGGAATTCAAAATTCTTACAGTGAAACGTAAAAAACAAAAGCATATACTATATTAATTCTCAAAACTAAAACTATATAGAAAGTTTTTGCTATCAATTTTAATCTTTTGTTTTGAAATATGGCAAAACCAATACAATATTGTAAAGTTAAAAAAATTAAATTAAATTAAAAAACAAACAAACAAACAAAAAAGAAATATTTATAAATTCATGGGAATCTTCAAAAAAATGTATATAGAAGCCTCATGTACCCTTCACCCAATTTCCCCCAATGGCAATACCTTGCATAGTACAATATCAAAACCAAGCAGCTGACACTGGTATAATCCAGAGCATACTCAACTTTCACTTACATGTATGTGTGTATAATTCTACCACACACACAGGTGCATGTAGCCAGCACTACAATCAACATGCAGAACTGCGGGGAGCTGCCCGTGAGAACGGGGTCCTTTGTCTGAAGGACACAGCTCTGGGAGCTGCCTCAGTCCTTGAGGGTTTGCTTGCAAACAT
>NW_011494629.1:6482146-6484325 GCF_000754665.1 Bison bison bison
ACTTGACTTCACATTCTAGGATGTCTGGCTCTAGGTCAGGATCACACCATCGTGATTATCTGGGTAGTGAAGATCTTTTTTTACAGTTCCTCTGTGTATTCTTGCCACCTCTTCTTAATATCTTCTGCTTCTGTTAGGTCCATACCATTTCTGTCGTTTATCAAGCTCATCTTTGCATGAAATGTTCCTTTGGTATCTCTGATTTTCTTGAAGAGATCCCTCGTCTTTCCTACAAGACCTTTTAGAACTAACACCCCAAAAAGATGTCCTTTTCATTATAGGGGACTGGAACGCAAAAGTAGGAAGTCAAGAAACACCTGGAGTAACAGGCAAATTTGGCCTCGGAATACGGAATGAAGCAGGGCAAAGACTAATAGAGTTTTGCCAAGAAAATGCACTGGTCATAACAAACACCCTCTTCCAACAACACAAGAGAAGACTCTATACATGGACATCACCAGGTGGTCAACACCGAAATCAGATTGATTATATTCTTTGCAGCCAAAGATGGAGACGCTCTATACAGTCAGCAAAAACAAGACCAGGAGCTGACTGTGGCTCAGACCATGAACTCCTTATTGCCAAATTCAGACTTAAATTGAAAAAAGTAGGGAAAATCACTAGACCATTCAGGTATGATCTAAATCAAATCCCTTATGATTATACAGTGGAAGTGAGAAATAGATATAAGGGCCTAGATCTGATAGATAGAGTGCCTGATGAACTATGGAATGAGGTTCGTGACATTGTACAGGAGACAAGGATCAAGACCATTCCTATGGAAAAGAAATGCAAAAAAGCAAAATGGCTGCCTGGGGAGGCCTTACAAATAGCTGATAAACCATAGTGTACATTAAAAAAAAATCATTTTGTAATGCTAAGTGTGTAACTTGCCCTTCCAACAGAGTTGCTAGCCTTCTGGGGCTATCTCTGACTGTATTCATCACCTATTGCTAATACTTATTCCTTACACAAAAGAGGTAAGAATCTGAAGTTCTATGAAGGCCACATGTGACCTTCCAGGAAAGTTTTATTCCATATGCTTGTAAGTATTATGAATTAACTGCCAAAATTAAAAGCCTAGATACCAGACTTTCCTTGGAAAAAACTGCAGGATCTGGCAACACTGGATCCAATAACCCACATGGCAACAATCCACTATTGATTGGCTGAGAGTTTCAACCAGCCACAGTCCTTACCATTCCCTCATACATCCCCAACACTGAGACTCCGAGCAGAACAATCCCAATCATTTACGTCACCTGTCCAGCCCCCTAAGGGCATTTGGATTTGATTAATGTCTGGGCAGGGGCTTCCCAGATGGCTCTAGTGGTAAAGAACCTGCCGGCCAATGCAGGTGACATAGACATGCCAGTTCAGTCCCTGGGTTGGAAAGATACCCTGGAGGAGGGCATGGCAATCCACTCCAGTATTCCTGTCTGGAGAATCTCATGGACAGAGGAGCCTCGTGGGCTACAGGGTCACAAGGAATGGGACACAACTGAAGCAACTTAGCACTCGTGCACACACGTCTGGGCAGAGGGAAACTAAATTATCCGCTGCCTGAAATACTTAGCTGTTTCTGAGCAGCAAGTGTAGAGCAGAATTCTAGAAGCCAGTGTCTCTGATTAGCACTGACTTTGTTTGGCTTCACTTTCCACCAGGTAATGGAGCAAGTTATAAAATGACACAAACACCGAAGGTCAAAGTCTTGTAGTGACTTGCCCACATGACAATGCATGAATGAGCTATAATACGGCAACACGAGATTTTCATTAAGGAACAAAGGGATGTGGAGGACATGAAGTTGCGATTTTTGAGACATCAGATTTGCCTCATTCAAGTATGTGCTCTGCTGAGTTGCAACAGCATATCAGCCTTGTTTCCAGAGAAGCATGTGGAGAAAAAGTCACTCTTCAAAAATACTTACAGAAATTTTAAGCCAAATCCTGGAGTGGAATTTGAACAAATTTGCCTTTAACACCAAGTAGTTTCTGTACAAAGGACACAGAAAGTACCATTTTTGCATTTTGCCCAGATCCCTGGGAGCAGCTCATGAAATACTGAGGGGAGTGGGGGTTTGGGGTCTCTGTCTCAGTGGTAAGGACAAGTCCAGAGAGTGGTGGTGGGAACTCACACATCCACGTGGAGGTAGGCTTCAATAACAGAAGTTTCAACA
>NW_011494629.1:6484425-6511543 GCF_000754665.1 Bison bison bison
AATTTTAATATATTATTTTATATATTTATAAATATTTAAAATATATTTAAAATATATATTTAAATATATATATTAAAATAATAATTATACACTTAAAGATAACTGAACCAGAGGATACAGACAAGACAACACTATGAGTTGCAGGGCTACTTTCTGACAAATTCTTACATTTTATTCTCTCCTTAACTACCACTGCATCCCAACACCCTCAAGAAAGGAAAGAGAAGATGGAATATGTCACTGATGACTAAATGTTCTTTAAAACTGTTAGAATTTACAACAAGCATGATTTTCTCAAAGGCAAAGATGACTCTCTCAGAAAGACCTAATATTTTGAATAGTGTATTAAAAGTTACAACATTTCTTTATGGCAAAATAAATTCTATATTTAGGTATTTATTTTGGGACAAAATGGGACAGACTTGTAGTGTGAATACAAGAGTGCACTTTCTCTCCTTAGTCCTTGGTATCACTGTATTAGTCAGGGTTCTCCAGAAACACAGAACCAATAGGATGTACATATGTAAAGGGAGGAAGAGATGTATTGTAAGGAACTGGCTCATGCCATCACGAGCTGACAAGTCCCGAGACCTGCAAGGTGAGTTGGCTGGACGTAGCTGGTGACCCAGAAGAGTCAATGTGTTAGTTTCAGTGTAACGGCAGGAAAAAGCAATGCACCTGCTAAAGGGCTGTAAGGTAAGAGGAACTCCCTATTATTCAGAGTAAAGTCAGCGTTTCTGCTCCATGCAAATCCTCAACTGATTAGATGAGGCCCACCCTCAATGGGGAGGGCAATCCACTTTACTCAGTCTACAATTCAAATGTTAACCTCATCCAGAAACACCCTCAAGACACAATCCAGAATAATGTTTAACCAAATCCTGGGATACCCTGTGGCCCAGTCAGTTGACACATACATGTAATCATCATGGCTCCCCACATGCCCAATGGGTGCAAAAGCAAAGACAATCACCTCACAGGGATTTTCGAATCTGTGAGGAGCAAATACCCAGGGAAGACAAACATTTGTCTGACACTGTGGTGAAGAGGCCATCTCCTGAGGCCCCTCCTGCCTCTTCCACCTAATAGCTGCTCTTTGTAAGCTCACTCAACTTTTATTCAAGATCAGTTCAATTCAGTTCAGTCGCTCAGTCGTGTTCAATTCTTTGCAACCCCATGGACTGCAGCATGCCAGGCTTCCGGGTACATCACCAACTCCTGGAGTTTTTTCAAACTCATGTCATTGAGTTGGTGATGCCATTCAATCATCTCATCCTCTGTTGTCCCCTTTTCCTCCTGCCATGAATCTTTCCCAGCATCAGGGTCTTTTCAAAGGATTCAGGTCTTTGCATCAAGTGGCCAAAGAATTGGAGTTTCAGTTTTAGCATCAGTCCTTCCAATGAATATTCAGGACTGATTTCCTTTAGGATGGACAGGTTGGGTCTCCTTGCTGTTCAAGGGACTCTCAAGAGTCTTCTCCAATACCACAGTTCAAAAGCATCAATTCTTCGGTGCTCAGCTTTCTTTACCGTCCAACTCTCACATCCATACATAACTACTGGAAAAACTATAGCTTTGACTAGACGGACCTTTGTTGGCAAAGTAATGTCTTCGGTTTTTAATATGCTATCTAGGTTAGTCACAACTTTTCTTCCAAGGAGCAAGTGTCTTTTAATTTCACGGCTGCAGTCACTGTCTGCAGTGATTTTGGAGCCCCCACAAAATGAAGTCTGCCACTGTTTCCACTGTTTCCCCATCTATTTCCCATGAAGTGATGGGACCAGATGCCATGATCTTAGTTTTCTGAATGTTGAATTTAAGCCCACTTTTTCACTCTCCTCTTTCACTTTCATCAAGAGGCTCTTTAGTTCTTCTTCGATTTCTGCCATAAGTGTGGTGTCATCGGCACATCTGAGGTTATTGATATTTCTCCCAGAAATCTTGATCCCAGCTTGTGTTTCATCCAGCCCAGCATTTCTCATGATGTACTCTGCACATAAGTTAAACAAGCAGGGTGACAATATACAGCCTTGACATATTCTTTTTCCTATTTGGAACCAGTCTGTTGTTTCATGTCCAGTTCTAACTGTTACTTCCTGACCTGAATACAGATTTCTCAGGAGGCAGGTCCGATGGTCTGGTATTCCCATCTCTTGAAGAATTTTCCACAGTTTGTTGTGATCCATACAGTCAAAGGATTTGGCATAGTCAAAAAAGCAGAAATAGATGTTTTTCTAAAACTCCCTTGCTTTTTCCATGATCCAGCAGATGTTGGCAATTCGATCTCTGATTCCTCTGCCTTTTCTAAAACCAGCTTGAATATCTGGAAGTTCATCGTTCACGTATTGTTGAAGCCGGGCTTGGAGAATTTTGAGCATTACTTTACTAGTGTGTGAGATGAGTGCAATTGTGCAGTAGTTTGAGCATTCTTTGGCATTGCCTTTCTTTGGGATTGGAATGAAAACTGACCTTTTCCAGACCTGTGGCCACTGCTGCTTTTTTCAAATTTGCTGGCATATTGAGTGCAGCATTTTCACAGCATCATCTTTTAGGATTTGAAATAGCTCAACTAGAATTCCATCACCTCCACTAGCTTTGTTCATAGTGATGCTTTCTAAGGTCCACTTGACTTCACATTCCAAGATGTCTGGCTCTAGGTGAGTGATCATACCATCATGATTATCTGGGTGGTGAAGATCTCTTCTGTATAGTTCTTCTGAGTATTCTTGACACCTCTTCTTAATCTCCTCTGCTTCGGTTAGGTCCATACCACTTCTGTCCTTTATTGTGCCCATCATTGCATGAAATGTTCCCTTGGTATCTCTAATTTTCCTGAAGAGATATCTTAGTCTTTCCCATTCTACTGTTTTCCTCTATTTCTTTGATAGATTTCTTCCTCTGATCACTGAGGAAGGCTTTCTTATCTTTCCTTGCTATTCTTTGGAACTCTGCATTCAAATGGGTATATCTTTCCTTTTCTCCTTTGCTTTTTGCTTCTCTTCTTTTTACAGCTATTTATAAGCCCTCCTCAGACAGCCATTTTGCTTTTTTGTATTTCTATTTCTTGGGGATGGTCTTGATCCCTGTCCATAGTCCATCAGGTAATCTGTCTATCAGATCTAGTCCCTTAAATCTATTTCTCACTTCCATTGTATAATCGTAAGGGATTTGATTTAGGTCATACCTGAATGGTCTAGTGGTTTTCCCTACTTTCTTCAATTTAAGTCTGAATTTGGCAATTAGGAGTTCGTGATCTGAGCCACAGTCAGGTCCCGGTCTTGTTTTTCCTGACTGTATAGAGTTTCTCAACCTTTGGCTGCAAAGAATATAATTAATCTGATTTTGGTGTTGACCATCTGGTGATGTCCATGAGTAGAGTCTTCTCTTGTGTTGTTGGAAAAGTGCTTGCTCTGACCAGTGTGTTCTCTTGGCAAAACTCTACTAGCCTTTGCCCTGCTTCATTCTGTACTCCAAGGCCAAACTTGCCTGTTACTCCAGGTGTTTGTTGACTTTCTACTTTTGCATTCCAGTCCCCTATAATGAAAAGGACATCTTTTTTGGGTGTTAATTCTAGAAAGCCTTGTAGGTCTTCATCAGATCAGATCAGATCAGATCAGTCGCTCAGTCGTGTCTGACTCTTTGCGACCCCATGAATCGCAGCACGCCAGGCCTCCCTGTCCATCACCAACTCCCGGAGTTCACTCAGACTCACGTCCATCGAGTCAGTGATGCCATCCAGCCATCTCATCCTCTGTCGTCCCCTTCTCCTCCTGCCCCCAATCCCTCCCAGCATCAGAGTCTTTTCCAATGAGTCAACTCTTCGCATGAGGCGGCCAAAGTACTGGAGTTTCAGCTTTAGCATCATTCCTTCCAAAGAAATCCCAGGGCTGATCTTCAGAATGGACTGGCTGGATCTCCTTGCAGTCCAAGGGACTCTCAAGAGTCTTCTCGAACACCACAGTTCAAAAGCGTCAATTCTTTGGCGCTTAGCCTTCTTCACAGTCCAACTCTCACATCCATACATGACCACAGGAAAAACCATAGCCTTGACTAGCCAGACCTTTGTTGGCAAAGTAACCCTTCAACTTCAGCTTCTTCAGAATTACTGGTTGGGGTATAGACTTTTATTACCTTGATATTGAATGGTTTGCTTTGGAAACGAACAGATTTCATTCTGTCATTTTTGAGATTGCATCCAAGTACTGCATTTCTTACTCTTTTGTTGACTATGATGGCCACTTCATTTCTTCTAGGGATTCTTGCCCACAGTTGTAGTTATAATGGTAATCTGAGTTATATTCACCCATTCCAGTCTATTTTAGTTTGCTGATTCCTAAAATGTTGACGTTCACTCTTGCCATCTCCTGTTTGACCGCTTCTAATTTGCCTTGATTCATGGACCTAACATTCCAGGCTTCTATGCAATATTCAAGATCCTGCACAATGAACTATGTAGAGCTGTGTGGCACTATGCACCTGACTGAATGGCTACAATTAGAAACAGATATTGACAATAAAAAGGGCTGATGGAACTAGAACTCCAACCCATTTCTGGAAAGGCTGTAAACTGGTGCAGCCACATTAGAAAAAAGTTTGGCAATTTCTTATAGAGTTAAATGTACTCATTAAGTGACCCAGAAATCCCACTCCATTGTATTTACCCCAAATATGTGAAAACTTACATCCACACACACATCTGTATATGAATATTTACAGTAGCTTTATTCATGATCACCACATACTAGAAACAACCTAAATGTCCTTTAATGGGTGAACAAATTAAAAAACAGCATACAATGGAATACCATTCAGGATTAAAAATGAGAAACTGACTCATACTTGAATCTCAAAAGCATTATGTTGAGTGAAAGAAACTGGTCTCAAAAGATTGAATATAGGTCTACTTAAATAATTTTTAAAAACACAAAACTATAGTGATAGAGAATGGCTCAGCGACCACCAGAGGATATGGAGTGGAAGGTGGGTGTGACTCTAAGGGGTGAGTACAAGGGCATTTTGGCGGCAAATGGACTATTCTGAATCCTGGTTTGGGAGGTGGTTATACAAATCTACACACATGTTACCTTTCATAGAATTATACAACTCTCCTCCAACATCAAATTTATTGTATAATAATTTTAAAACAAGTGGCTAAAGAAATTGCATGTCATTCACTTTATGCAGAGGATAAATGCATCTAATGGAAAATTTCTATGAACTGGGAGTCAGTCAACAGAAGTTGAACTCAGAATATACACACACAGGTAACAGTAACACCTCACCATCATTTGTACATTCTGATATACAAAGGGAGCAAATGACATTTTTGAGTTACTAGGCATGCAGGCATGCCCAGTTGCTCAGTCATGTCTGACTCTTTTGCCACCCCATGGACTATAGCCTGCTAGGCTCCTCTGTCCATGGGATCTCCCAGGCAAGAATATTGGAGTGGGTTGCCATTTCCTTCTCCAAGGGATCTTCTTGACCCAAGGATTAAACCCATGTCTTCTGTGGCTCCTGCATTGGCAAGCAGAGTCTTTACCACTGAGCCACCTGGGCAGGCTGAGTTACCAGGCATTACCTAGTAATTCTCTGAAATGGCAAAACAGTTGTGATCTATATAATTTCTTTCCCAGGAACTTTGCATTTATGGTCTCTGACAACAGCCTTAAGGAGAAAATTTAGGTTTAGAGATATATGGTAAGGGCTTCCTGGGTTGCTCAGCTGGTAAAGAATCTCCATACAATGCAGGAGAACTTGGTTCAATTCCTGGGTTGGGAAGTTCTCCTGAAGAAGCGATAGGCTACCCACTCCAGTTTTCTTGAGCTTACCTGGTGGCTCAGATGGTAAAGAATCTGTCTGCAACACAGGAAACCTGAGTTCAATCCCTGGGTTGGGAAGATTCCCTGGAGGAGGGCATGGCAACCCACTCCAGTATTCTAGCCTGGAGAATCCCTATAGAAGGAGGGGCTACAGTCCATGGGGTTGCAAAGAGTTGGACACAACTGAGTGACTAAGCACAATATAGCACATAGATGGGAAAGGATTTGCTCTGGATTTTGATCTCGGGTCTGTCTAGTTTTCACATCACCATATAAAGTCACAGCAAAGATTACACTCTGATTCCTCTCTTTTTTCTGCTGAACCCTGAGCAGCCCTCTAATCCTCTGTGCTCTTAGAGTCCTGCTCTTCCTTTAATGCTGTAGTTCTCAATGGGGGAGAGGGGAAGAGTCTGTACCCAGGGGACATGTGGTAACATCTGGAGGCATTTTTTAATTGTGACAGCTAGAGGAGAGGATGTTCTATGGTGGGTAGAAGCCAGAGATGTTGATAAACATCCCACAATGCACAGGACAGTCCCCTGAATGATTATGCAGCCCAATATGTCACTAGTGCAGAGGCTGAGAACTTCCCAGAAACACATCCATGGAGAAGACTCTTGAGACAGCAAGGAGATCAAACCAGTCAGTCCTAAAGGAAATCAACCCTGAATATCCATTGGAAGGACTGATACTGAAGCTGAAGCTCCAATACTTTGGCCACCTGATGCTAAGAGCTGACTCACTGGAAAAACCCTGATGCTGGGCAAGATTGAGGGCTTCAGAAGGGTGCGATACAGGACGAAATGGTTGGATGGCATCAACGACTCAATGGACATGAGTTTGAGCAAACTCCGAGAAGTGGTGAAAGATGGGGAGGCCTGGAGTGCTGCAGTCCATGGGGTTGCAAAGAGTCGGACATGACTGAGCGACTGAACGACAACAAATGAGCCACACACTTTGCTAGCTATGTTTATATTCTCATCTCACATATCTCCTCAAAACCCTTCTGAGGTATTAATTGATCCCAATTTATAGTTAAGAAGGTTCCTGTTCAGATGCATAAAAGAACGTGCTCAGAGCCCAGTGTTGAGACAATAAGCAGTGGGCATCCCAGGCCCTTCTGACTGCAAAGCACAGGTCCCCACAGTGAGGTGCCAAGCCCTCTGTATACCTCCCCTCACTTCCACCTTCTCTGGTCTCAAAAAATCACCTCTTAGCCCTGAGAGATCTGCAAATAAGGGGGAGCTGCTGGGCTGGCAAAAGGGTATATCTGAATTTCAGAGGCTCCAGGAAATGGGTGGGGCCTGTCATCACTAAGAACCACCCAGGATTGCGCCATCCCTCCCTCCCTCAGCCCCCAGGGTGATGATGTGTGTCCTCCACCCAAACTGTCCAGAGACACTCCCAGCTGCATGTTCTTGGATGACTTCCTCTCCTCTCCCACCAGCCCATGTTGGTTGCTGAATTCATCACAGGGAGCGGGGCCCTCAGGCAGGGGGCCAGGGACCAGACATATCATAGAACAACGCACTATAGTCAGTTTCCCACAGTAACATCGGACGGACAGGGTGTGCCTGAGAGAATCAGCAGAATGCTTTAACAACAAGTCCTGCAGTCACCGCTGAGTGATTCTGCTTCAATCTCACCCTTTCATGTAATGAGTGTCGACAGTTTCAACAGTTAAAAATGAGGTGTGTATAAGACAGAGGGAAAGAGAAGAGAGAAAGAAAGAGAAGAGACAGATTTCCCTGGCTGTCCAGTAGTGAAGACTCCATGCTTCCACTGCAGGAGGGCATGGGTTCCTGGTCAGGGAACTAAGATCCTGCATGCTGTGTGGCACAGCCAAAAAAATAAATTAAAAATATTTTAAAAAAAAAGAGAGAGAAGAGAAAAACAGAAGTAGGAAAACAGAGGGAAGGCAGAGGAACAGTGTGAGAGGAGAAGAGCATATGCTCTTAAGCCTAAAGCTTAGCATGAAACTTAAAACACAGACGATCTCATGACAAGGAAGAACTCAAGACCCGGGACCCACTGGCAAACCAAGTGCGACCACATGGGTGGAAGCTTCTGCAGACCTACTCCAGACAACTGCAGCTGGGCCTCAGGGCAGGCCGCACACCCCAGTTCTCCAACTCAGCAAGGCCGAGTGGTCCCCGAGGAGGGTCCAGGCTGGTGGCTGTGCTGTCCGGCCGCTGGGAGCCGGCAGTGCCCCTCCCCCGCCCCAGCACAGCACTCACAGTTCCAGGATCAGGATGACGTCCGTCTTGTTCTCGTAAACCTCGTGCAGGGTGATGACGTTGGGGTGCTGGATCTCCTTTAGGATGCTGACCTCCCGCTCGATGTCCTCGCGGCTCACGCCCCGCCGGCTGGATTTGGTCCTCCTTTTCTTGATGAATTTGGCGGCATACTGTAGACCGGTGCTCTTCTCACGGCATTTCTTCACGACGGCAAACTGCCCACTGCAGAGAGAAGGAAGAGGTCCCGGGTCATTCACATGTTCTTTGTGTGCTGCGCTTAGGCCCTCAGTCGTGTCCCACTGTCTGCAACCCCACGGACTGTAGCCCGCCAGCCTCCTCTGTCCATGGGATTCTACAGGCAAGAATACTGGAGTGGGTCGCCATGCCCTCCTCCAGGGGATATATGTTCTTTACTGTTCACTAAAACCCAGGTTTGGGCAAGAATGTAGTCCCACGGCGGGCGGAGGGGGGGAGGGGGGAACAATAGGATTGTAAATAAGGAGTCCAAATTGTGGGAAATTAATAAATTCAATAGAGAAATTTCTTCTTATAATTTGGCTCCATTAATTTAAGCCTCTTTCTTTATGAACAATGCTGCAAAGAATATAATTTCCTTTCTTGAATCACATTTTATTAAATGGGTAATAACACCTCCATTTCTCTGTTCTCCTCCTTCTCCCGCATTTCAGATTCAGGGGCCACAGGAAGGAGCCCCCTCCCATTGGGCCTCACTTCCTTGTTCTTGTCCTGTATTCTAGGAAAGCAAGGGGTCAGGATCAAGGAAATGGCAGAAATATACAGGGTCCTGCCTTCAGTGATGTATTTCTAGCAGGTACTAAGTCACTTCGGTCACGTCCAACTCTGTGCGACCCTATGGACTGTAGCCCGCCAGGCTCCTCTGTCCGTGGGATCCTCCAGGCAAGAATACTGGAGTGGGTTGCCATTTCCTTCTCCAGGGGATCTTCCCGACCCAGGGATTGACCCAGCCTGCATTGCAGGTTGATGCTTTACCGTCTGAGCCGCTAGGGAAGCACAAATACTTATTAATTGAAACACATCAACAACAACAAAAACACAAGTAATACCTCATTTTGTTGGGCTTCACTTTATGTGCTTCACAGAGAGTTTTTATAGTTTGAAGGTCTGTAGCAATCTAGAGAATCCCAGGGACGGGGGAGCCTGGTGGGCTGCCGTCTATGGGGTCACACAGAGTCGGACACGACTGAACCGACTTAGCAGCAGCAGCAGCAATCTAGTATTGAGCAAACCTATTTCCTCCATTTTTCCAATAGCATTTGCTCACAAACTTTTTCATGATTATTATATTTGTTACAGTAGTTTGAGATCAGTGATCTTTGATGTTACCCCTGAGAACAGATTACAACTTGCTGAAGGCTCAGATGATGGTGAGCAATTTTTTGCAATAAAATATTTTCTAATTAAGGTATCTATATTGTTTTCTTTTTTTTTTAAGGTTTAACACTATTGCACACCTAAGAGACTACAGTACTGTGTGCGACTTTTTTATGTAGTTATTTTGACTCACTTTATTGCAATCTTTGCTTTATTGACGTGGTCTGGAACTGAACCTGCAATGTCCTGCCTCTATAGATTTTGTTCACACTTCAGGGACTGATAAGTCATATGCACTTAGACGTTTGTTGGATGCTTCTTCAGTATCATCTCTCTCCTCTTCTTTTCCCAAAATACCTACATCCGGGGTTTTTGGTTCTGGGAAGCCAAGGTCCACCCCCAACCATAGATATGGTTCATGTGACCTGCTGCTAAGTCACTTCAGTCGTGTCCGACTCTGTGCGACCCCATAGACAGCAGCCCACCAGGCTTCGCCGTCCCTGGGATTCTCCAGGCAAGAACACTGGAGTGGGTTGCCATTTCCTTCTCCAATGCATGAAAGTGAAAAGTGAAAGTGAAGTCACTCAGTCGTGTCCAACTCTTAGCGATCCCATGGACTGGAGCCTACCAGGCTCCTCCGTCCATGGGATTTTCCAGGCAAGAGTACTGGAGTGGGGTGCCATCCAATTTGTGCACTATATTCTTTTTTTGGAGAATGTGAAGACAAAGATTTTTGTTAAGGCTCTTTGACCCTCCTCCCTCCCAAAGCTGCTGCCAATCATCTTGGGACCACTCCTGATCTAAAGCAGAGGCACAACCGGTCAAAGGAAAGAAAACAGGTCTGTGGTAACCCTGTGGAATGGCTGGATCAACCCTAGCCTGAAGTCGTCTGCCTTTAGACTTTTCCACAACACAAGCCAATAAAATTCCCTTTACTGCTAAAGCCAGTTTGGGTTTTTTATTTCTTGCAGAGAAAGCATCCTAAATTCAACAGCAGAGCCTCCTACCCATAAGCTGTTGCTAAGTCGTGTCCTACGCTTTGCAATAAAAGAATACAATAACAGAACTTGACACAAAATAGTAAAGTGACCATGTAAGCAGGAGAGAAGCAAGTAGTATACCCTTAAAGTGAGTGAAACACAATGGAAAGGTGCTTCCTATGTCACTGCTGGGACCCTCACTTCCTCCCTAGCACCCGAGTACCAAGGGCCAATCCAGCCATCACAGGATGGGCACATTTCTGGGCACCTGCTGGGGAACTGCTATGTGAAGAATTATCACTGTTATTTTTTGCTAGATTTATTCTCCTCACATGAAGACAAAAGGAAGACAGAAAAATCAAGTTAAGGCTAATATTTTGATGTTAAGAATGGATACATTAAAATGTTACTCATTTACTTTGGCAGTGGGAGGCCCATGAAGATAAAAACACATAGTGAAGAAGTATTTTTATAACAGTGCCGATTTTTTTGCATGACAGGTTATTAATACTTTCTTTCCCCGGTCAGCAGGATCGCAGAGATGCTGAAGAATAAATCACATCAGAACACTAGCGCCTACTGCCTGTAAGCTCACAACCTTAAAGAGTCACGGGAAATGTTATGACTGTATTACAATCCCTTTCTGATTTCCTTGGGGAGTGGAACACTGGGCTTTCCCTCTGGTAGGGGGTGGGGATGGGCTGCAGAGATGGGGCTTATGGAGAAAAGAGGAAAAACAGCCTGAATACAAAACAATGTTAGCTTTCCAGAAGCCAGTGAAGTGGTGCTTGTAACCCCTCTCCTCAAAAATACAGTACCACTTCCCCACTAAGCATTCTCCAGGGGCCCCAGGACTCAGCCCAGCCAAGGACCTCTGACCCACAGCAACACATGCTTGTAGGAGCTGGGCCCATGCATGCGTCTGGCAGTCACAGCCACTCGTCAGGCAGGCTTAAGGCAAACTTGGTGACTTGAATCACATTGCTTTAAAAAACAAAAGCAAAGAAAAAAAAAATCATCAGGAGAGCCACAAAGTATTTTAAATGCAAGCCTAAAATCAAAGATTTTCACAGCCAAATGTTCCATGTGGGCATTCGATGCTTTCAGTTATGGGAAGTGAGAGCATCAGGTTCCCAATCCTAAAGCTGAATTCAAGTGTGGTTCTGAACACCCTGTGTTTCAAGGCCAAGAGTGTGTGCACACATCTAAGACAACCGTGTCGTCCAGGTTTGCAGCCTAATATCTAGAACCCATTCCTTCACCAAACCATTGACCCCTCGCTCACACTTCAGGGTCCCCTCATGAGCAGTCTGAAGGTGGGAGAGGCCCCCGCACAGGAGAAGATGTGATTCTAGTGCCCCCCATGGCAGCATGCTAGCATCTGAGCTAACTTTGGCTGCAGGATGTCAGAGGAGAGTGTAGAACAATTTGGGGAAACACTTTCTAGATCTATCTCAATGCTGCCTCTTTAAAGACACTTTTCCTTATTTATCACCAGTTCTTCAACAATCTGCCTCCCCATCCCTTTGCTCCAGTGAATGCTGCATCCCCGAGTCCACAGGGCACCTCATACCCCTCTGTGGCACCTTAGCAGGCTGAGGACAGACTCCTCAGAGAAGAAACTTGTCTCAAACACAGTGATTTGCTTTGTGAGACCTAATTCCCGTTGGACTATTGGTTAACTGCTGCTCCCCTTTCCCTTCCTGATCCAGCTTCCGGGGTAGGAGGAGAGCAAATGCACAGAGAAGCCAGGCCACCTGCCACCTAGGGGACTGGCTGTAGCTCCAGCCCACCCCTGTCCTGTGACAAACACACGAGACACCTCAGTGACTGAAACCCACACAGGCAGTGGATGGGGAACATAGCTTCCTTACTAGAAAACAGAAACATTTAAACTTGACAAGACAGAGTACAGGCAATCCTTATTTTCTCCAGGATCTTTATTTGCAAATTCACTTACTCCTTACAACTTTGTTTGTAATCTAAAAACTCAATACTCATAGTACTTTCATGGTCATTTGTGGATCTGACCACAAATGACCAGACATGGTCAGACATGCATGTTCCCAGCTGAGCTCGGTTAAGGGCACGCTCTGCTTCCTTGTTTCAGCTCTCACACTGAAAACAGTGTCCTTTTCATAGTCTGTTCAATGCCGTGTTTTCGGTTTCATTTTGCATTTTGTGCTTTTTGTTCATGATTTCACTATTTAAAATGGCCCCCAAACATGGTATTGAAGAGCTGTCCAGTGTTCATTAAGCATGGAGGCTATGGTGTGCCTTACAGAGAAAACACGTGTTAGACAAGCCACGCTTGGCATGAGATATAGTGCTGTTGGCCATGAGATCAACATTAGTGCATCAACTATATACATATAATAAGGTGCCTTTAAACAGAAACACAACAGACAAGGTTATGTGTTGACCTATTGGTAAAAATGTGACCCGCTCACAGGACCCTAACTCTGTATTTCCTCCAGGACAACTGGTCCAGTATCCACTAAGTCAGTGTTTGTGATGAATTTATAGAACATTAATTACCATGACGAGCGCTGACCGTGTGTCATTTTTCTTTTTTTTTTCATAACATTCTCTGTCATCTAATAACTGACAGTTTATTACATTAGGTACAGCCAGCCACATTCATTTTCAAATGAAAACTTTCCATTTAAGGTAATGTTTATTAACCACCAGTGGTCAGATGCATATAAAGACAAGAGCCATCCCAGCTTTATAAGAGTTATCTACTAAAAACAAAACAACAAAAAAAGTGTTTCAAACATAATCACAAATTTCATTAAAAAGAAAAAACTTTGGCTAAAAGGACCAAAACTTCAATAAAATAATGTAATCTAATTTTGGAGGCTTTCTTGTTGGCTCAGTGGTAAGGAATTCACCTGCCAATGTAGTTCAATCCTTGGGTCAGGAAGATTCCCTGGAGAAGGGAATGGCAACCCACTCCAGTAGTTTTGCCTAGGAAATCCCATGGACAGAGGAGCCTGGCAGGCTACAAGTCCATGGGGGGTCAAAAGACTTGGACATGACTGACTAAACAACAACAATCTAATTTACAAGCTGATTTCCTTGTCTTATTTATTAATATATCTAATTCACACAGTACCCTGGCAGTCATTCAATGAGCTTTATCCAGGATGCTATGCAAGGCATTTTACATGAAATTCACATTATCACCACCTCATCTATCAATGAGAAAACCAAGTCTCAGAGAGATTTTTAAAATCGCGCCAAATCACTCAGCAAGTAAGTTGCATAATTGAGAACTGGAGCCAAACCTAAGTGCATTTGCCTCCAGAGCTCTATTCAATGAGCACAGTTGCTATACTGGGCTTGTGTCCATCCTGACTGAGATACAGCCACCTCTTGTGAAGTCACAGACAGGACTGGAACATCATTCACAAAAGAGTTTTCTAAGGGGAAGACAAAGAGAGGGGCCTTGTGGTTAAGTAAGTTGGGGCAATGGAGCTTCCTCTTCACTGAAAATTCAAACAGTGTTTAATTAACTAAAACCATGGCTTTTACACGCTCAGGGGGGCTCTGTGACCAAAGGAAAACCCTGTTTATGTGTAAGCTAAGGAAGCAAGATGCTAACACTGAGAAAGAACCACAGAAAGTTCATTCCCAAGGTCAGCATACAAGGATTGCATGCAACTGATGAAGCATTTGTGCCTATAATTAGTTCCATCTCTCCCCTCCTTCCAAGATTTGCAATACGGTTTTTAATTAACACAAAATAATTTTTACTTTTGAATTCATATATCAAGCTTCTGGCAAAATTTTAGTGCTGGTGAGGAGCCTGGCAGGCTACAGTCCATGGGGTCGCAAAGAGTCAGACATGACTGAGCGATTAAGCACATTTTTCTTGAAGAGTTGCATTCTGAGAGTGGCATAGACACAGATCCTGCTAGAATACAGGAATTACAGGTCTTAAATAAGAGGTGAGGTGACCGAAAAGATTGTTCAAGGATGAGTTCACATTTGATAATAATTCACATTTATGGCAGGCGATAAAAACCCCAAAGAGCTTATAGAGTAATGGAGAGAGAAGCTTGTTAACACTGTAAGGTGGGAAGGGCCACAGAAAGGACACGGCCCCTTGGGACCACTTCAGGGGAGAGGATGGGGTTGGAAGACCCAAGCAGTGTCCTGAAGTCTGGGCTCCAGCCAAAAGAGGAAGAAACTGTGTGTTGGAGGGATGGCTTCCAAGAGGAAGAAGAGCATGACCCAGGGCAGGGAGGCATGAAAGAGCCTGCCTGGTATTCTTGAGAGAAGAGGAAGTGGTGGTGGGGAAATGAGGGATCCTCACAGCCAGGGTCCTGCCCATAATGGAGCAATGCCAGCCCCAATCCTGCTAACAACGTGGGAAAGCAGAGAGCTGGCTGAGCCTTGGTTTCCTCCTCTGTATAAGAGCAATGGCAACATGAAATGAGGTCATGCACGTGAGTACAGCATTTAAGCACATGAAAAGGATGAAAGTTAGCACGTTGGCTCAGTTTCATACTTCTTAAAGAAGCCAAGAGGCTTCCCTGATAGCTCAGTTGGTAAAGAATCTGCCTGCAATGCAGGAGACCCTGGTTTGATTCCTGGGTTGAGACGATCCCCTGGTGAAGGGATAGGCTACCCACTCCAGTATTCTTGGGCTTTCCTGGTGGCTCAGCTGGTAAAGAATCTGCCTGCAACCAGGAGATCTGGGTTCAATCCCTGGGTTGGGAAGATCGCCTGGAGAAGGGAAAGGCTGCCCACTCCAGTATTCTGGCCTGGAGAATTCCATGAACTTTATAGTCCCTGAGATTGCAAAGGGTCGGACACGAATGGGTGACTTTCACTCACTCACTCAAAGCAGCCAAGAGGGTGGTATTTCAGAGGCTGAAAAGCAGCACCTAATTTCTTCTTGGCAGTTTTCTTTACAACATCTTTGAAATCTAAGTGTTAAATCTCTACATTTTCCCCCTCATCAGGACTCAACAAAGCTATTTTCATTTTGGATGGGACCTATGTGATTTTCCACAGTTGGTCCATAAAAGACCGTGTGGCTTTGTATGCTGAATTTTTAGGTAGGTGATGAGAGGCCTTCCCCGGTAGATCAGCGGTAAAGAATCCGCCTGCCAATGCAGGAGAGGTAAGAGAAATGAGTTCGACTGCTGGGTCGGGAAAATCCCCTGAAAGAACACATGGCAATCCACTCCAGTATTCTTGCCTGGAGAATCCCATGGACAGAAGGGCCTGGCAGGCTCCAGTCCGTAGGGTCGCAGAGAATCAAACACAACTGAAGCGACTGAGCACCAATGCATGCAGGTGATGGGAAGCAGACTGCATTTTGCAAAGATGACCTCAGCTGTATCTCCCATCGCTCATGCTCTTGCTTGGTGTGGTCCTGCCTTTCCCACCATCCCTGTCCCCTGGAATCTGAGCTTTGTCTGACCATTAGAACATGGCAGCGTGACTCTGGGGCTTCTGCCTGGGTTGTCAGCATGCATACTCTTGAGAGCTAGCTCCCTCTGGGAACCCAGCCACCATGCTGGGAGAAGCCATGTGGACATGTTCCCATCAATAGCTCCCGCGGAGTGGAGAGCAGCTCTAAAAAGTCAGCCAGGTGAGTCTTCAGGTGGCTCCAGCCCCAGCCAACATCTCAGTGCCACCACATGAGAGAGACCCCCAAGCAAGAACACTCACAGAAGCATATGTTCATTAAAAAAATGTTGTTTCAGGCTACCAAGTTTTGGGGCGTTTGTTTCACAACAATGGATAGGTGGAACAGCTACTAAAAAAATTTTTTTTTTAAAAACAGATGATCCCAGAAGCTATGTGAAGAAAAGATTCAATGCACAGGGTGAGGGGACAGAAGGTGACCGGAGTCTCTGACAAGCCTAAAGGAGAGCCGGGAACAGGAGCGAGAGTGTCCAGACCATTTTGCATGCAGTTGGCCCCCCGGGGTGGGGGTGGGGCCCCACACAAACAGCCCCCTTGTTACATCAGCAGGTGCGGGCTCACTTTTCAGGTTCTCCGCTTCTCATCTTGGCAGCAAGTCGCCCTCTTTCAAGGGAAGTGTTACATCATTTACGAGGGACCTCTGTGCCAAAACCCCAAACCGATGACAACAAAACCCAAAGATCACACTAAAATGCCTCTGCAGATTTCTGGCTGAGCTGTACTCATCCCCAACGTACCTTTCCCAGTCTCTCTGGGGAAGCAGGACCTCCCCTCTGGGAAATGCACAAGACCCAAAGTCTCCAGCCACTCAGTCGTGTCCAACTATTTGCGATCCCATGGACTCGTCTGTCACCAGGCTCCTCTGTCCATGGGATTCTCCAGGCAAGAATATTAAAGTGGGTAGCCATTCCCTTCTCCACAGGATCTTCCTGACCCAGGGATCAAAACTGGGTTTCCCACATTGCAGGCAGATTCTTTACCAGCTGAGCCACCAGGGAATTGCCAAGCTCTCCAGCAAGACCCAGTAAACATATGGCTATGAATCTCCATCCTGAGTGGTGCAGACGCCCAGGGCCTACCCCTAGGGACATCACCTGTAGCGGTCTCTGGTGATGAGGAAGCACTTGATCCTCATTCAGTGGAAACTTCCCCTTCCATCACAACCCACCGGCTGTGCAGACTTCAGCATATGATGACCCAGTATGGGAACCTGGTACTTCAGCACCAAGTCTGAGTTCCTGGAATGCTTCCGTGCTGCAGCCCACACTTGGAACTGCTCTCTTTCTGCCTTTTGAGAAGCTATTTGTGACAGGAAGAGAAACCACTTTTTTTTTTTACAAAGAAACAAAGTTGGTTATTTATTACTATTATTAAAAACAAACAACCCTCCAAAAATTATTTTGAACTGCTGCCATGGGTCAGTTAAAAAGTCACATGATCTAGAGAACAAGACTTCCCCCAGCAGTGAGCAAACAGAGCAGGTTGCCAGGACACGGAGGGGGAGAAGCAGTTTGCCAAGAGGATAAACAGCAGCATGTCACCCCGGGAACCAGGACAACACGTGAGTCAGGAGTGAGCTGCAAAACGTAAGTGCTGCCTAAGGGTACGCTGGGAGCTACACGCTGGGCGAGGGAGCTCAGACCAGGGACGGACCCCTTGGGGGGAGCATCCTCCCAGAAGATAGGACACAGAGAAGTCACCAGTGAGAACGGGGCAAGACCCAGGACCTAAGGCAGGGCAGATAAGGGTCTGGCTTCCCACACAAGTGTGGGGCTGCCAGTGGGGCAAAGAAACCAAATACACAGAGTATCAGGTGGCTGGAGCAGCCTCCTTATAATTAAGGAACTAGCAAACCAGAGCTGGTGAGGACCCAGAAATAAGGAAGATGAGAAAGAGAACAGCAGGTATCTCTGTTAACCTGATGTGTCCCCGGGATACCTCTTTGGAGGGGGAAGGTCTCAGCTCCACCTAGAAGATCATTTCCCAAAGTGGGCTCTCTGAAGCTCATGTTTGGGATTAGCAGATGCAAACTAGGATACAAAGGAAGGATAAATAACAAGGTCCTACATCTAGCATGGGGAGCTATATTCAATATCCCGTGATAAATCATAATGGAAAATAATTATGAAAGAGAATGTATACATATATGTATAATTGAGTCACTCTGCTATACAACAGAAGTTAACACAATATTGTAAATCAATTATTAAAAAAAATTTTTTTTAAAAGAGGGTACTCTTTTAAAATTTTTTTCATGGAGAAAGTTTCATGGCAAAGCACATTTAGGGAAAATCGGGTAAACAGAGACAAAACAGGCCTCTATACGGAGAACTCACCAGACCCCGCCCTCTGTCTCCAAGGGGGCATGGAATTCAGCGTTTTAGCAGGTTGGAGGGTGTTATTAACCATAATTTTTTTTTTTTTTCTTGGTTGTGAAATCCAGTTTTCTTGGGAGAGTTTGCTTTGGTCTTCTCTTCCAGTTAATAGTTATATTCTTAAGAGCTGGGACTGAGTCTGCAGACAGCAGTTCCCTTTCCTTTGAACCCAGAGCTGCATTTAGAGGTGTTTCCTAAGGCATGATGCTGCTCACGGGCCTGGGGGAGCTGAGTGCAGAGCTTGATGGAGGTGTTCAGAGATTCAGATCCTTTCGGGGCTCTGGCCTATTAGAAGGGTGGGGGATCCACTTTGTCAGGCCTGGAAGAGGAGGCCACCTGCCACCCTGGGCCTGGGGCTCCCCGCCTCCTCCTGGCTGCTGGTCTGGGCTGTTCCCAGGGGGCAGGCAGATGCACAGTGGTCTTCATCCTGACAGACGTCCGGCACCACCAGAGACTAGCAGGGAATCTGGTGTTTCCCTTTTCTTTCGGATGGTCAGTTGGGTTGGGTATTTTCCGTGGCAACTGAGAACAGGCTGAGGAGGTGTGGAGAGTGGGAGCCGAGGCAGAACACAGGGATATCTGCTTTATGATGACTCCAGGTGAGCTCTGGGGTCCTTGCTGCCACCCTGGACCATGAGCACCACCCCTGAGAAGAGTGTGGTGGTGGGAAGGAGGCCTCAAAGTGAGTCCTGAATGGCCTCCCCCAGCACTTGATTTGCAGGAGCCTAGAGAAAACCATAGGAGAAGGCAGTGGCACCCCACTCCAGTACTCTTGCCTGAAAAATCCCATGGACAGAGGAGCCTGGTGGGCTGCAGTCCATGGGGTCGCTAAGAGTCAGACACGACTGAGCGACTTCACTTTCACTTTTCACTTTCATGCATTGGAGAAGGAAATGGCAACCCACTCCAGTGTTCTTGCTTGGAGAATCCCAGGGACGGGGGAGCCTGGTGGCCTGCTGTCTATGGAGTCGCATAGAGTCAGACACGACTGAAGCGACTTAGCAGCAGCAGCAGCAACAGCAGAGAAAACCATCTTGTTCTAGGAGCCGCCCTTCGGTTTGCATTACTCATTGCCATACCTAATCATTCGGCCTGATTCAGATCCAGTCTGTGACTTAAGGAACCTACAACCCACGGGGATTTACAAGACTTTATAAGTTAATATTTCTATATGACAGAGCTGTGAGTACTGCGTGATGAAGTATGCCAAGCAGGTGACGTCCTGCTGGAGCCGAGGGTTGGGGGAGACTTCATCCACTCTGCTCAGCACCACCCCTGGTACCGAACTCAGGGCTGGGCAGAGAGCAAACTTGGAGCCTGATGACTGTTTGCTTGTTTCTTTTAACTTTTTATTTTATATTGGAGTATAGCAGGGCCTCCAATTAACAGGGTTTCCCAGGTGGCTCAGTGGTAAAGAATCCACCTGCCAATGCAGAAGCTGTAAGCGACGTGGGTTTGATCCCTGGGTCAGGAAGGTCCCTTGGAGGAGGAAATGGCAACCCACTCCATTCTTCCTGCCTGGATAATCCCACGGACAGAGGAGCCTGGCGGGGTACAGTCCATGGGGTCACAAAGAGCTGGACATGACTGAAGTGACTGAGCATGCACGCACACAGGCACAGACAATTAACAATGTTATGACAGTCTCAGGTGGGCAGCAAAGGGACTCAGTCATACATATACACGTAACCATTCTCCCCTAAACTCCTGTCCCATCCAAGCTGCCACATAACATTGAGTAGAGTAGGTCCTTGTTGGTTATCTGTTTTAAATATAGCAGTGTGAACATGTCAATCCCAAACTCCCTAACCATCCCTTCCCCCATCCTCCCTACCTGGCAACCATAAATTTATTCTCTAAGTCTGTGAGTCTGTATCTGTTTTGTAAATAAGTTCATTTGTATAATTTCATTTAAAGTGAAAAGGAAAAAGGAAAGAAGAAAATGAGTATTGGAAAAGTGTCATTTAATTACAATCTAAATGATGCTCCAATGGACCAGACAAAACAAACAACACTCCAAATGTTCTTCCCAAATAGTAAGTCCCACCAGGATTGCCCTGTCAGTCCAGTTTTATGGAGAATCAAATGCCTTTACAAAGAGAGGGTGTCATGTCAGGAGCAACTCACACATTTTATGAACGGTGACCTTGTCAGGGAACTGGAGATTGGGGCCTCCTGCCCCAGACAGCCAGAGTTGCAGGAGACCCTCAGGATATCCCATGGAGGCTCAGAGGGGTTTGTCCCTTGTTTGGTCGCTCCAACCTCAGCAAGCTACTCCCCAGGCCAATCCTACTATTTGATCCTCCAGACTGTGTCATACAAAACCCTCCAGCTACTACTGGGCTCAAGGTAACTGGGCCATAAGGTACGATCTATTCTCAACTCAGCAAGCAGCTCTCGGGGAAAAGGCTGAAAAAGGGAGCAGAAGGTTCATATATCTTCACAGGGAGACAGAAGTCAAGGAGCTGAGTTGAAGTTCCTCATGCCTCAGCCAAAGAGAAAGGCAGATTCCTTCCAAATGCTGAGCTTCTAGATGAGGGAACGAGCTCAAGGTAACGAGAAAGGACCAGTTTGGCCATCTGATGGGTACAGGTTGTAACTGTGCAAACACTACATTGAATTGAGTAGATTAAATGTAATTTATAGAAAGTGTGGGATGACCCCCACCACCCTCCACCATGCAGTCTGCTCAGTTCTGGAGTATTCCAGGTGCTGAACAAATATGTCTGACTAGCTTCATGTCTTCCCTCTCAGTTTAGCTAGAAATACTATTTGCCTATGTGTTTTCATGAGCAGGTTTGGGACCCTCTGTCCTGCTTTGAGAATCAGCTCTGTCTTATCCCAGGAAGTCAGGTCTGTGCTGGTGAAGAGTTTGGACTTGAGTGACCTGCAAGAAATTCAAATACACTGTCGTGATGTGGCTCTTAGTGCAGCCATAGATGGATGTGCTGTAGAGACACTGCTCATGGGCCTGTCCGGCTCTGGAGACTGAGTACAAACTGGGGCACCCGCTTCTTGAGGGTTTGCCTCTCTGGGGCAGCCAGTGGTTATCTGGCCGTCGGCCTAGCCAGGAGGAGTCCTTTCGCAGTGCTCTTGGCCACACCCTCTCCCACGGGGTCTACAGATCTGTCACCTTGGCTCTGAGTCAGGAGGGGACTCACCTCCCAGAGGAAGTCTGGGGAGAGGAGAAAACAAGTAGAGGACCGAGGGGGTCACTTCAGGCCAGGCAAGGAGAGGCTGGCAGGGAAATTCACTGCTGGAGTTACCCAGAAAGAGAGCCACACAGATAAAACTGAAAGATGATAAGTTAGAGAGAAACCAGAGCTGCCGGGAAGGCTAAGTATTCCCTCGGTGGAAGCAGAACTCTCTGGAAGCCTGCCATGTGGGCCGACCTCACCCCGGAGCCCTGAACCAGAGCAAACACAAAGCTTATCGCTGGAGGCTGGGAGGGCTGTAAACACCCAGCAGGGAGCCTGGACACACGGATGACGTTACCTCGCCTAGGAAGGGAGACTTCTGAGGAGCAGGTGTCACTTATCAGGTCTTAGGTCAAACATTAAAGAAAATGAAAACTAATTTACACTTCACATTCACGAACATGATGCTTCCTGAAGCAGGGGCTTCAAACCCCACAGCCGTTTTGTGACTTCTCTTCCCAAGAAAACTTGGAACCTGCATTCAGAGGGATCTTGCCTGGAAAATCCCATGGACAGAGGAGCCTGGTGGGCTTGCAGTCCATGGGGTCGCTAAGAGTCGGACACGACTGAGCGACTTCACTTTCACTTTTCATTTTTGTGCATTGGAGGAGGAAATGGCAACCCACTCCAGTGTTCTTGCCTGGAGAATCCCAGGGACGGCGGAGCCTTGTGGGCTGCCATCTATAGGGTTGCACAGAGTCGGACACGACTGAAGCGACTTAGCAGCAGCAGCAGTAGCAGAGTGAGCATGCGCAGGGGGCTTCAGAAGCTTTGTCTGCTGGAAACCTAACTTTCTAGCAGGCAAGGGGGTGGGGAGGGGGCATTGTGGGCTGACCCCTGGAACAGCCCCTGTAAGAGGAGCAGGTGAGAAAACCTCCCCCCACTTCCTCATCTGCAGTGGGGGGCACTGAGGGTCTGTGTAACCCCCACCCTGCCCCACTGATCGCCTTGGACTCTGCAGAGCTGAGTGAGGCTGTCAGAACTCCTCCCCTGAGGGTCTTCACTGTTTTGCCACTTGGATCAAAAGCCAGTACTTACTTGCAGTAACAAGGAGACACCTGGGCCAGGCTACTTGGTTGAAAGATACACAACTTGCAGGCAGGTAATGAGGCACAGAGGAAACATGACTACAGGCTTGGAGCAGGGAGCAATCCAACAGGAGTAAACACACCCATGACCCCTAGGCAGGTGCACCAGAGGTCACATGCGACACTCCGGGCCACCTGCTTAGGCCACTTCCAGTCGAGGGACTGACTTCTGGGGGTTCGAGAGCAGCTCAAGAAGAGAGGGTAGCTGGATTCAGGTGTGGCTAGGTGGCCTCGTGGTGACAGTGAACTCTAAAAAGCTGTAGCTGTGTACTCTGAAGCCCAGTACACAGTTTGGAATGGACTTTCCATTTAACAGGCAAGTGAATGGCACAGAAGTAGAATCTGTTTTTCCAGCTATTTTCCAGAATCTGATCTGTTAGGCGTCTATGAAAGATACACCACTAGCTATGTTTAGAACCACAAAGAATTAAAACTAGAAGAATCAGCTTATAGAGTTTGAATTTTAATCCTCTTCATAGTGATCTACCAATATATTAGCTTGTAAAATGTTGTTTATATCACACATGTATACAGGGTTCTTCCTAAAAATTAACACTATTGAGTGCCAAGAGCACAACATGGTACATTCAGTAAAATTCTGGAATTAATAATATGTTGATCCAATCACCTGATGGGTCACCCTAAATTTATATGCTGACCATTTAAGTGTTTAGATTGCTTCCACTGACCTTCTGGACATGGGAAAACTGTTGGTGCAGTACTTAAAAATATCACACACTATGTTTCATCATTTGCTTTAAGTATTTCATGGCCCTGGGCAGTCCATGTGCATTTACTTTCCTCCACTGTTTACTAGGCTTCAGCCTTGTGCTAGGTCCTAACTGGCCCACCTGCTTTAGAAACTGTCAAAGGGATAATCAGTGTATTTGATCATGTACATTCATTCGAAAAGCAGAGGTATATTATAGTTCTCATAGGGCTATCGACAATCCTTGGAATTCATCCAGTCTCCTTGAGGCCAAGTGCTTTCCCCAAGCAGTTGCTTTTAGGCTATAACTTTAGGTGACTGGGAAAATTCCCTAATCAAAGCACAACCTAAAGATTTTTAAAACATGAATTGTTCATAGTCATTAATCAACTTGTAATTGGCCCGTGAAAGGTCAATGCAATTTGCAAACTCCAGGAAGTGGGATTTCTAAAAAAGGGAAAATGAGAAGGCAAGGCTTATAAGTTCATTTGTATACAACAGGAACCCTAAAAGAACTTAAGATTTGGAAAAAAACCCTTCAACACCTAACAGAAGATGGATAGAAAGGGGCTAAAGATGGCTGATTGGAATTGATGGTATAACAGACATGTAGGAAGCAAAATTAATTCTCTTGTGCTTTTATTTTTTTCATATGAGGCCAGTTGTCTTCCCTTAGAGAAGACTGGGGAAATGCTACTAAAGTGTAACCAAAGCTTGAGTTTAGAAAAGACACGATAAAAGACTGCCTAGCTAGACAATAAAAAAAAAAAAAAAAGAAAAGAAAGAAAGAAAAATTCAAATCTACAGGAAAGTTAAACCTCAGTGTGGCAGAAGCAATCTCAAATCACTGCTGGTAACCTTGGACAAATTATAAGGAGTGATACTGGATTGATATTCAAAAGATGACCAAATTGGATCCCTCTCTAAGATCAATTACCTTGTTATTAGTACAGAGCAAACATTGAGAATCAACTATTGATCTCAGGAATTAAAAATAGCAAATAAAAAACAGCATAATCAGCTAGAACTTTCCCACTGTCCCAACTGCATTATAAAATCAGCAAAAATGGGAAATGATATAGACAAAAAAAGTTTTGATTTTAGCAGGGCCTCTGACATAATTTTTCATGATATTTTTGTAGATGAAATGGTGAATCACCATGTGGTGGATTTTGGCAGGCCATAAGACTCTCGAGTTTAGCACTGTCCTAGACAAGATATTTTTCAGTGTATCAGATGAAGGCATATTTACCACATTTTAAAATAACACGGAAAGTAATGGCAGTATTTACTGACAGAATCTAGAATCTACATTATCCCAACCGGCTTAATAATAAAATTCATAAGAGAAATAAATAGAAATTCCCATAGTTAGGTTCAAGGAAATCAAGCTTACAGGATAGCAGTTCATATAGAAAACAGATGATGGTTGTATCTGACCACACATGGCACAAGCAGAGTGTAACCTCACTGCCCACACCATGCACGTGGTCCCCAAGTGCCAAAGGGGTGCAGTGCTCCTGCTCTCAGCATGAATCTGTGCCCCATGTTGGGCACTTGCCCTTGGTAGGAAGGATGCTGGCAGAGTAGGTGGCAGTCAGGGGAAGATCATGACAATAGGGAGGTTTTGCTTCTGGGCATGAGAACTGTCAGTGTTTGAAAGCTTGTCAAAAGGAATCAGGCCATCTGCCAGGAATGAGTGGGAGGCTTGACCATGGTCTCTTAAATTCCTTCCAACCTTAAGAGGCTCTGTTTCTAGAGTTGCAGAGATCAGGGCACTGCACTCCTCACTTAACTGAAAGAAAACATATTACTGAGTACAGTTGAAATGCTATGATGCTATTTTTTCTTCATGAATTTTCTGAATCTCTGTTATACTAATGATCTTCCCAGACTGAAACTCAAAATAAATTCCATATTGCCATCAACTTCTCTCAACTCTATCTGGAAACTTATGCATCTGTACCTTAAGATTAATTCTCCAAAATTACAGAGTATTAATAATCTGAGTGGAAATGCATTGTGGGAAGGAAAGAGAGCTCAGCCAAGAGGCAGCTGACCCAACTCTCCCATCCAGCAACAGTGGGAATGCTGATCCTTTAGCACCTTTCCTGAGCCTTAGCATGGTCGTTTTGGAAGTTAAACACACACACACACACACACACACACACACACACATACATACACAACTGAGATTAACAATGCATAGCTTATAGGGCTGCTGTAAGACTCAAAAGAAGTAAAAAGATGTGACTGTGTTTTACAGAGTCCATACTATCACACAAATATAATGCTACTAATTGGAAATATTTAAGTGATATCACAGCTGGGAACAAAATCCCTGTGTCTATGTCCAAAGATCCCTAATAAGTTCAAGTCAGTCTCTAAGAGGGAATGACAAAAAAAGGGAAAGAATTCTTTTAAGCAGGATTTAGAAACAGCGCATTCAAGTCTTCCAAAATGAAAACTTAAATATCTAGACAGATAAATCTGCATGACATCATGTATCTGGAACTTTGGGAAGAGAGGGCCTAGTTTTGAATCCTGGCTTTGCCACTTCCTAACTGTGTGAAAAGAGCATAAAGGCAAACAGAGGATTTATACTTTTATGAAAACAAAAATTTATGTTACCCTTCACATTTCTTGCAGTTAGCAAAAACATGTACTAATGTAGGTCTTTCATAAAAGCTAAGTGGCATAAAGTGAACTTTTGGAAAGCAGGGGATATGCTTCACTTCATGTTATTTCAGCTTAGGAGGTTTCATAGGAATGCTGTACTTCCATACAGATGAAAAACCTGTGCTATTATAGTATATGGTTGCTTAAAACCATCACATCTCTTAGACCAGTATCAAGGCTCATATATCACCTTATTAGAGAAATAACAGAAGGAATTATTTATGCAAGTTTTTTTCCCACCCTATTCTGGAAAAGCCATCTTGAACATGGGCTGCTGAGTGAATCCCCCATGAAGACGGCTGACTTCAGAACACTTTGGGACATGAGGATGGTACTAACCAATTGGACTCAGGAAATACTAAAATATTCAGGGTGAAGAGAAGGAAAGCATAACCCTAACTAATATCATTCTGATGTCTTTCTGGTCTCATGGCTGCAGGAATGACTAGATGGTCAAATTCTGTGAAACAACCTCATCCTGGAACAATTATAGGTCCATCTCTTGGACAGCCATGGAGGAAAGACTCTCAGGCTGTTTGAGGCTGTTTCTAACTCAAGTTTACCTGAGTTCAAAGAAGCCTCAAATGTCTCAAGCTAACATTGTGACTTTGATCATTTAAGACCAATATTTATCATGCACAAGAAAAATAACATTTTCTAAAGCACAGACAAAGCATTAAAGCAAAATTAAGTATAGGAAGGGAGTAGAGAAAGATTTGGTCTTGTTTTTGCTTCCATTATTAATAACATAAATGTGAAATATAATCATCTACCTGCCATGAAGACAGGGAACACAGGAAAACTTCAGGCCTGAGATCTAGCTATAACATTATCCCTGTCAATCTGACAGCGATGAACTCAGCAACCGGTAGCTACTAGAATAGTGGCCCCAACCTATTTGGCTGGGGAGTTCTAAAGAACAGCAAGGAGAGATAAGGAAGCCTTCATCCGTGATCAATGCAAAGAAATTGAGGAAAACAATAGAATGGGAAAGACTAGAAATCTCTTCAAGAAAATTAGAGATACCATCTTTACCACATAAAGATGGGCACAGTAAAAGACAGAAATGGTATGGACATAACAGAAGCAGAAGATATTAAGAAGAGGTGGCAAGAATATACAGAAGAACTATATAAAAAAGATCCTCATAACCAAGATAACCACGATGGTGTGAACACCCACTTGGAGCCAGACATCCTGGAATGCGAAGTCAAGTGGGCCTTAGAAAGCATC
>NW_011494629.1:6511643-6518875 GCF_000754665.1 Bison bison bison
CTCATCTCACATGCTAGCAAAGTAATGCTGAAAATTCTCCAAGCCAGGCTTCAACAGTACGTGAACCATAAATTTCCAGATATTCAAGCTGGATTTAGAAAGGGCAGAGGAACCAGAGATCAAATTGCCAACATCCACTGGATCATTGAAAAAGCAAGAGAGTTCCAGAAAAACATCTGCTGCTGCTGCTGCTAAGTCGCTTCAGTCATGTCCGACTCTGTGTGACCCCATAGACGGCACCCCACGCAGCTCCCCCGTCCATGGGATTTTCCAGGCAAGAGTACTGGAGTGGGTTGCCATTGCTTTCTCCGAGAAAAACATCTACTTCTGCTTTTTAAATATGCCAACCTTTGACTATGTGGATCACAACAAACTGTGGAAAATTCTTCAAGAGATGGGAATACCAGACCACCTGACCTGCCTCCTGAGAAATCTGTATGCAAGTCAAGAAGCAACAGTTAGAACTGGACATGGAACAACAGACTGGTTCCATATCGGGAAAGGAGTATGTCAAGGCTATATATTGTCGCCTTGCTTATTTAACTTATATGCATAGTACATCATGAGAAATGCCGGGCTGGATGAAGCACAGGCTGGAATCAAGATTGCCGGGAGAAATAGCAATAACCTCAGATATGCAGATGACACCACCCTTATGGCAGAAAGCGAAGAACTACTAAAGAGCCTCTTGATGAAAGTGAAAGAGGAGAGTGAAAAAGTTGGCTTAAAACTCAACATTCAGAAAACTAAGATCATGGAATCTGGTCCCATCACTTCATGGCAAATAGATGGGGAAACAATGGAAACAGTGACAGACTTTATTTTTGTGGGCTCCAAAATCACTGCAGATGGAGACTGCAGCTTGCTCCTTGGAAGAAAAGGTATGACCAATCTAGACAGCATATTAAAAAGCAGAGACATTACTTTTCCAACAAAGGTCCGTCTAGTCAAGGCTATGGTTTTTCTAGTAGTTGTGTGTGAATGTGAGAGTTGGACTATAAAGAAAGCTGAGCGCCGAAGAATTGATGTTTTTGAACTGTGGTGTTGAAGAAGACTCTTGAGAGTCCCTTGGACTGCAAGGAGATACAACCAGTTCATCCTAAAGGAAATCAGTCCTGAATATTCATTGGAAGGACTGATGCTGAAGCTGAAACTCTAATACTTTGGCCACCTGATGTGAAGAACTGACTCATTGGAAAAGACCCTGATGCTGGGAAGGATTGAAGGCAGGAGGAGAAGGGGATGACAGAGGATGAGATGGTTGGATGGCATCACCAACACAATGGACATGTGTTTGAGTAGGCTCTGGGAGTTGGTGATGGACAGAGAAGCCTGGCGTGCTGCAGTCCATGGGGTCGCAGAGTCAGACAGGACTGAGTGACTGAACTGAACCTTTTTGGCACCAAGGACTGGTTTCATGGAAGGCAATTTTTCCACGGGCTAGGGGGAAAAGAGGGATGGTTTTGGGGTGGTTTTCATAAGGAGCGTGCACCATAGATCTCTCACATGCACAGTTCATGGTAGGGTTTGCACTCCTACGAGAATCTAATGCAGCCACGGATCTGACACAAGGTAGGACTCTGGTGGTAAGGTGAGTTATGGAGCAGCTGTAAATACAGATGAAGCTTTGTTTGCTCACCTCCTGCTGTGCAGCCTGATTCCTAACAGGCCACAGACCAGTACCAGTTTGTGGCCTGGTGGTTGGGGACCTCTGTACTAGAACATATCATGTGCTTTTGAATCTATGTTTTTGGGTCTGTCTACAAGTCCATGAACCTTACACGGTGAGGGAGAAGAGAGAGTTCCAACCCTGTTAGGACACCTCATTTTCCTCCTCTCAGCAAATGTTTGTTGAATGGGTGGATGTATTAATTTGTTTAGCCTTGGGTCCTTGGAATTCCAAGCTTCTCTTGTTAGTTTTTGATTCACTGACCAAATTAACAGAAATGTTAGTTAGATGAATTTCATTGCTAGGCCCATGGAATATGATAAAGACATGTGTAAACAAACTAAAGATGACTTTTAGCATGCTGAATTAACTTTAAAAATGCTGGGTGTCATGTCACTGTATAACCCACTGGGTAACTGGGTGTCAGGTCACTGGAAGAGTTAATATTAGTGGTTCAGGGCAAAGCAAACAGAACTGAACTTTGCACTAATTCCAGAATTCTAACCTCTCACAGAGGTTAACCTGTGTTAAACAAACATACTTAGAATACAATTTCACATAAGAAAAGCTTTAAAAACTTACAACCTAACTATATTAAGTTTGATTCAATTTACATTTATCTATTTAACTACTCTCTATTAAGTACTATCTATTTAAGTGTCAATTAATTTGTTCAGAGATGTATCCAATAGTTTTTTCTTACAGTAAGTGAATTACAAATATGTAATCTGGTATATTTATGGGTATAAATAAATATGTGATCTTCCTAGTTAGGACATAAAATAAAATTAAGTTTTAGGCAATTAAATTAAAATATGATTTATTTAAGACAGAACTATAATACAATATAAAATACAATAACTTCCAACAGAAATATAACACAAGTCGCAAATGCAAACCCCATGTGCAATTTTGTGAGTAGCTACAAAAAGAAACAGGTAAAAGTAACTTTAATAATATATTTTATTTATCCCAACATATGTCCCAAATATTAGTTTCAACATGTGATCAAGAATTAAAAACTATTATGATTTATTTTACCCTTTTTTGGGTTCTCGAGCCCCAGTGCGTGTTTGATACCCACAGCACACCTCCACTGGGACTGCCACGGTCTGAGTACTATGGGCACAAGTGGCTCATGGCTGTTGTGTCATACAGCACAGCTTCAGGCTAATTTCATAGCCATAACATAAAATAGGGCTATAGCGTGATTATTTTATTTATAGAAGGAAGGTGGAAAGGATACTTGTGAAGTCCCTGGGAGGTGAATCACTGCTAATTTAGTACATTAATCATTAGAAGATAAAAGATACTACCACTGACAATACGAACATTGTTAGTATATAGTTAGTAATACTAACAATACTATCACTGTTCTATTATTAGAACAATAATAGAGATGAAAATTCTCCTGGAAATCCAGACTATGTATTCTCGATATTCTTCTTAAAACTATATGAATACATTTTAATTCTTCATTTATGTGCCCTAAAATAGTCTTCTTTGTAAGTATACTCTGCTGTTTGGAGTATGGGAGTCAACTGGACAATCTATATGCTTTAACCAACTTTTTTGCATTTAAAGGCATTTCCTAAGTCTCTGTATAGCTTTCTCTAGCAAATTCCTGCTACCACAAACCACTGGTTGGTATAGACCATCTTATGGTTCAAAAACGGCAAACATCAAGATGTCTATGTAGCATACTACATGAGGCTACAAAAACACATCCAGCCCCAGTGAGAAACACAAAGATTATGACTCAGCTAACTTCAAAAGTTTGACCCTATTTCGTAAATTGATTTTGCATACGATCTTGTTTATTTCAGTCATCCCCTCCTTCTACCCAAAGACTAAAGTGGAGAAAGAAGAGCAGTGATGGACACGGAAAAGTGGTAGATGAACCACAAGTTTCCAAGGAGGCCAAAGCATGTCTATGGTGGAAGGGGTGGGCAGGCCAGTGGGGGAGGTGCTGTGAGAAGTGTGTGTGCTCAGTCACTCAGGTGTACAACTCTGCGACCCCATGGACTATAGCCTGCCAGGCTCCTCTGTCATGGGATTATCCAGGCAAGAATACTAAGGTTGGTTGCATTGTACTACTCCAGGGGATCTTCTCAACCCAGGGATCAAACCCGCATCTCTTGTATCTCTCCCATTGGCAGGAGAATTCTCTAATACTGTGACACCTGGGAAGCTGCCTGGAAATGGATATACTGGTAGAATCTCTGGTAATACTGTGGAGCCGAGAAAAGGATACCAGAAACAAGAAGGTCAAGGAAGTAGGAAGCAGGTAAAGTTTCTGTCATCCACAGGGAGGTTAAAGCTGCTGACAGGATGGTGGGGAAGGGTGGAAGGGATGTCTGCAAGCCCAGATTCTCACTGCTCACTGACATCTGCCCTCTTCATGCACATTTCTTAAACACAGGGCTGATTTATTTCTTCTCTTGTGAGAGATCATGGTACTGATATCCATTATTTCCCTTGCTTAGGAAACTCACAAGAATTAACAGGCCTATCACGTGGAGGCACTAAATACTTAGTGCTCCCATCAGATGGTAAGTTTATGTTGAGAAAAACTGGGGTCTCTGCCTGAATTCCAGGTAATTGTTACTTTCATTCATTCATTCATTCATTCACTCATCAAACAATTCTTGAGCACTGTGTCGGGCACAGTATGGTGGGGTTTTTTCCTCCCTCAGTTCAGTTCAGTCACTTAGTCATGTCCGACTCTGTGACCCCATGAACTGCAGCATGCCAGGCCTCCCTGTCCATCACCAACTCCCAGAGTTCACTCAAACCCATGTCCATCAAGTCAGTGATGCCATCCAGCCATCTCATCCTCTGTCGTCCCCTTCTCCTCCTGCCCCCAATCCCTCCCAGCATCAGAGTCTTTTCCAATGAGTCAACTCTTCACATGAAGCGGCCTAAGTACTGGAGTTTCAGCTTCAGCGTCATTCCTTCCAAAGAACACCCAGGACTGATCTCTAAAATATCACAAAAAGGGGGAGTCTGTAACAATTAAATGTTAATTTTTCCTTGCCTGACTGAGAATTACGATCTCTAGGGATCTTGCCTCTGTTTACTATTCCTTTGCTTCCTCCCTTCTCCCTATTAAATAATAGGAAGATAAATGTCATGCCATTTTAAAAGTGGCCAACTCCACTAATGACCTAAAGACAGGTCCCAAGACCCAGGGAGGAGCTACTTCTTGGCAGATGTGAGCACACTACATTGCTCCTGTGGTTCTGATCACCAATATTCAGGGTCCTTTACAGCACAGGGACCCCACCAGAAATAGGGATGGCTGGCAAAGTGTGATCAAGGTACAAAGAGAAGCTTCATGATTATGGACACACATGGCAGAAGCAACTGGAGTAGAGCATCAAGTCTCAACAAACTTGCTGGCCACTCCTGACCACATTTTTAAGGACTTATGCGTCCAGTCCATTATACTGAAGAGCAGTGAAGATGGTCACTGACTGTCAACCACTACTGGGCCCCAAAAGGCTACAGTCCCAGAGACTCTAGAGATTACTGTTTTTCTACTACTGTTTTCACAACACACCTACTCTTTTAACTCATTTTACCCTTTGTGTGTGTGTGATTGAAAAGTTTTCTTTTCTTTTTTTTTTTTTTACTTTGTATTGGAGTATGGTTAATTTATAAATATCATGTTTCAGGTATACAGCAAAGTGAATCAGTTATACATATACACATGCATATACGTATATGTATAACTTTTTTAGGTTCTTTTCCTATATAGGCCATTACAGAGTACACAGTAGAGGTCCCTGTGCTATACAGCCCTTTTTAAGGGCTGAATGTTCGTATTCCCCATAATTTGTATGTTGAAGCCCTAATTTTTAGCATGATGATACTGGAGGTGATATTTGAGACCTCTGGGGGAGAATTAGGTTTAGATAAGGTCATGAGGGTGGGGCCCTCATGATAGGACTTCAGTTCAGTTCAGTCGCTCAGTCATGTCCGACTCTGCGACCCCATGAATCGCAGCACGCCAGGCCTCCCTGTCCATCACCATCTCACGGAGTTCACTCAAACTCACGTCCATCGAGTCGGTGATGCCATCCAGCCATCTCATCCTCTGTCATCCCCTTCTCCTCCTGCCCCCAACCCCTCCCAACATCAGAGTCTTTTCCAATGAGTCAACTCTTCACATGAGGTGGTCAAAGTACTGGAGTTTCAGCTTTAGCATCATTCCTTCCAAAGAAATCCCAGGGCTGATCTCCTTCAGAATGGACTGGCTGGATCTCCTTGCAGTCCAAGGGACTCTCAAGAGTCTTCTCCAACACCACAGTTCAAAAGCTAGTGCCCTTATAAGAAAAGACACAGTGACAAGGCAGCCATCTGCAAGCCATGATGAAAATTCTCACCAGAATCCAACCATGTTGTACCTTAACCTGGGACTTTCAGCCTTCAGAACTGTGAGAAAATGCATTTCTGCTGTTTAAGCCACCCAGTCAATGGAATTCCGTTTTGGCTTCCTGGGTTGATGTATGTACACCTCCAACTTTGCTTTAAATTATTTGGTACAATCAGAAAAGCTGACAAGATTGTAGCAATTCTTCCAGTGTTACTTTATGTGCACTTCATTCAGATCTCACTGGATACTCCAGCTCATCAAGGAAGGGACTGGAGGAGAAGAACACACTGGTATGGGGCCACATTCCAGCAGAACACAAAATTCATTTTCTTTTAAAACATAAAGTTGATTGTTTTAAGTAGTATAGCTGTGAATTCTTTCTAAATCTGCTTTCTTCTGGAAATTGAGTTATTTTTTTGTAGAGCACTGACCTCTGTATGTGAGGCTCTGTTCAAAATTTCAGTTAAACTTTCTTATTACATTAAGCTGAAGAATTTTAAATTAAAGAAAATGAGATGGAATAAATGTTTAAAAATATGCATGACCTCCAGGCACATCATCTACTCCAAGTGAAGGGCACAGATGATTGCTGGTTTGTTCCCTCACCATGACCCTCTCCCCACTGGGGGAAATTTCTCCAAGTTTCCAAACTGGTTTTAGTCAGGCATGTTTTAAGGCTGCCCCTGTTTGTCAGCTGGTCATGTGAGCACAATGTTCTCAACACACAACAGTTTACCTTCCACATGGCCAAGAGGGAATTGGGGTAGTTAGGGAAAAGAATCAAATTCTAATTTACATCCCAACCTAGCCACAAATACAGAACATGTGGATCTCAAAATTGAAATGGTCTTAAACACCTTTGAAAACACAGGCCCTAGAGTCAGCTTTATTACTGATAATGATAACTATACAATTTTAAATCCATTTTGATTACAGAATATTATTATAAGTAAAATTAACTACATTTTAAAAAGAGCCACAGCTTGGTTCCATCATCACCATTTGTGCTTAGGCAAAGCTGAGTCTATCTGCCTACGGACAGAAAAGCTTTCATGACGGATTAAGGTAACTCCCCCCAGCCACTGCTATTCCCTGCTCCTCCTCATGGAAGGAAAAATGAAAACAAAGGCACAGAAACTATGCAATTTAAAGATTATAGTTGGTGTTGAGGAAGCTTTGTTTCTG
>NW_011494629.1:6518975-6522482 GCF_000754665.1 Bison bison bison
TGCTGAGAGAAACAGCCTGCATCATAGTTTTAGACAATGAGTTTGAAACTGGTTGAGGAGGCTGAGCGAATGGTGAGAACCCCTCAGGAGTCATCATGTTTTTATCTGACTGGGGCACGCAGCCCCTCTGCACTGACTTTGTCAGTATAGCATTCCACGGAGGTCGGTGTCATCTCCGTTTTACAGCAGAATCAACACCAAGTTGTATAAAGGCCACATACTGAGGTTACGATGTTATTTCGTATTACCCGCTCTGATACACTGTCTGAACAGTATTCAGGATTGCTTCTCCATAAAACTTTCAAAATCCTCTTTGTAAGTTGAACCTCACAGTCCTACCTGAGAGAGCCATACCTGTTCTACCCTTATGGGACATTCTGATCACTACTGGGACACCATGGAGGCTAGGGCCAAAGGGATCTTAGAACAGGCGGTAAAGTAGTGCAAAGCAAGAGCAGGTATCAACATGCAATAAACCAAACTTAGAGCAAAATTTCCTCCAAAGATAAAGGGATAGAGGACAGAATTCATTTCTGTGTAATCTGCTATGAGAGTAAACCTTTTAAACCAAAAAATAGCACATGTAGTAGAAAAAGTCAAATTATACTTGTGCACATGCGTGCCAAGTCACTTCAGTTGTGTCCAACTCTTTGCGACCTATGAACTATATAGCCCACCAGGCTCTTCTGTCCACAGGATTCTCCAGGCAAGAATACTGGAGTGGGTTGCCATTTCCTCCTCCAGGGAATCTTCCTGACCCAGGGATTGAACCTGGGTCTTCCACATTACAGGCAGATTCTTTACTGATTGGGTCACCAGGAAAGCCCCTTAGGATAAAATATTTGAGATTTCTTCTGCACTGAACAGCACCTTACCCCTCATGTTAGTTCCTCCTGCCACCTCTACAAAGTCCCTCTACCACATAGTCACAGGTCCAGGGATTAGGAGAAGGACATCATTGGAGGCCATTACCCAAGTCTGCAACACCCACAAAATAAGCTAAACATAACTACAGATCTTTATTTTTTAAATTAAGAACTGAAAGGAATTATATGGAAGAAGAAGCAGACTGACTGGGCAGTTCTGTCTATAGCCTGGAGGTTCTCTCACCAGAATTAAAGCTGTTCTCCAACTGCCCCCTCAATCACTATTTACATGCTATGACTACTGTCTTTGAATAGATTGGACCTTATTATTGGCTAATTTCCTATTTATCTGCTGTAATGTCCAGTTCAAGTGAAAAAAAAAAAACTCTGCATATGCAAATGAGTTCATACCTAGGCCTCTGGATACACAGCACATACTCATGTGTTATACAGTATAACAGTGCTTCAGAAAACCAGGGACAAATGTGACTGCTTTCTGCTAGTATATGTTTAACAAATGTGTGTTGGAAAGACAGATTGGTAGATGGATGGATGTGTGTGTCGATGGGTGGATGGATGGATGAGTGGGTGGATGCATGGGTGGATGGATGGATGGATGAGTGGGTGAACAGATGGATATGCGGTGGATGGACAGATGAATGGGTGGATGAGTAGGTGGATAGATGGGTGGATGGATGGATGAGTGGGTGGATGCATGGGTGAGTGGATGGATGGAGGCATGGGTGAATGGATGGATATGTGGTAGATGGATAGATGAAAGGGTAGATGAGTGGGTGGGTGGATGGATGGATGGATGGATGACTGGCTGGCTAGTTGGGTGGCTGACTGGCTGGCTGAATGGGTAAGTAGGTGAATGGATATGTGAATGGATGGATGGGTGAATGGATAGGACAGAACACATCCAGGAGCCTTTAGAATAAAAGCAAGGCCATCAGTTTCTTTCTGCCCATCAGTTATCTGATTTGCCTTAAAAAAAAAAAAATCACTCTGCAAACAAATAGAAGACAATGTAATATGGCCCTGACCTTTAAATAGAAGAGTTCAATCCTTTCTGCTCTTGTCCTGCCTAAACTTCCCACCTCTCAAATAATGCCAAATTCTTGAAATTCACCAATAGACGGGCCTCTGTTATTCACCGCAGACCACAGATGCTCTAGGGTGGAATTGAAGCTGGCAGGTAGATGTCTACACTTTCAAAAGTAGAGCACCTAGGATGGGAAGGTATCAGAAGAAGCCTCATGAATTAGGGCAATGATGATTTACAACTTCATCACCACCCTTCCAGCACAGAGACTTTCCTGCATGTATGCTAAGTCGCTTCAGTCATATCTGACTCTTTGCAACCCTATGGACTGTAGCTCACCAGGCTCCTCTGTCCAGGGGATTCTCTAGGCAAGAATCCCGGAATGGGTTGCCATGCCCTCCTCCAGGAGACCTTCCTGACCCAGGGATCAAACCCACGTCTCCTGCATTGCAGGCAGATTCTTTACCCACTGAGCCACCTGGGAAGCCCAGAGATCTTCCTAGGAGATCCCAAACCTAAAGGTAAGCTATTTTGGCTTGACCTGCATGGCCTTAGCCATTGTGACAAGCTGGGAAGGCTGCACGATGTTAAATGGCTAGTGGAAATGTTCTCAACCTCTTCCTCCATGAAAGTAAGACACATTCAGTTTAAAAGGGAAGTCTACAATTATAATCATTCTGTGCTTCAAGCAAATATCATGTCATGGAAGGCCAAGAAAATGGATTCTCTGATTTTTTCAGTTGAAGGTCCTTAAAAGACTTCCCTGCATGCTGCACTGTAGAAGTGCACTTGAGGGTGTGTGTTGGGGTGTGTGTGTGTGTGTGTGTGCGTGTGTGTGTGTGCGTGTGTGTGTTGTGTGCAGATGCAGTGTCACTTCTGCACTGGATGACTTATACCTTGGTTGATGGCCTACAATAATTTAATTTTGATTGTAATCCTATGTATGCCCTTTGCTACCACATCCCAGAGCATTTATTAACGGCCTCTTAAGGGAGATGTTAAGGCTGTCTCTGGTAAGCTGGCATGCATGACATGAATGGGTTCAAAGGTTCAATGGCAGTGAAGATGAAGCCCAGATACAGTGAAGAAAGAGTTATAAGAGGGCAGAGCTGGGACTTCCAGGTGGCTTCAAATCCCAAGATAAGATGAAAATTCCCAAACTAGTGCTATCAGACAGTAAAAGATAAACATGGCCCAAAAGATGAATGAAAGGAAGATAAGACACATAGATTTAGAAATCTGTGACCATGTCCACAGAGAGCTGCTAGAGAGCAAGAACATGACCACTTGGCTCAGCAAAATGACAAGTTTTGTTTGTTTGTTAAGATAACCACCAATGTTAGCAAAAGTACAAGCAAACGGCACACTTTCAGAGGGTGGGAATGATAATGGCATACACAGCCCTTTGGGAAAATGAATTTAGCACTAAGTAGCAAGAACCTTTAAACGGTTTAAAAGTTTTGGCTCAGGGATTCTACTTCTAGGAATCTATCTAAGGAAATAATCAGAAAAGCAAGGATTTATTTACAAGGATATTTGAACTTACCCTGGAAAAAACAGAATGGAATTAACCAGAGTGAAATGGCTGAGACAATT
>NW_011494629.1:6522582-6523717 GCF_000754665.1 Bison bison bison
ATCCTAATTTCATATTGAAAATAACATAGAAGTGCAAGACTGGAGGCTAATACAGCAAAATGTTACATTATTTTTTATAATTACTTTTTACCATACTTTTTTTTATTGTAGTATAATATCTTTACACTGCTGTGTTAGTTTCTGCTGTACAACAACATGAATCAACTATAATATCCCCTCCCTTTTGGGCCTGTCCCCCACCCGCCCCCATCCCACCTCTCCAGGCCATCACAGAGCACCAAGCTGAGCTATACAGCATTTCCCACTAGCTACCTATTTTACACGTGGTAGTGTGTATATGTCAAAGCTACTCTCTCAACTCATAAAATGGTAACATGTAATGAGATCTTTGGAGGAATCAGATTATGATTATGCGGTATTTCTATTTTCTTCTTCAAAGTTTCTCAGTTTTTTCAAACTTTTTGTGCCTGAATGTGTGTGGTACATTTAAAGTCAGACTTGCATCACAGAGCAGAGTGCTGTAGGAATGAAGCAGAAGCAATAGAAGTTTTCTGTGGTCTGTGGGTAGCATCTCCCCCACTCCCTGTGAGGCCCTCTGGATTCATGTTACAAGTGGATTCTTTCCCTAATTCCAACATGAAGGAGGAGGAGGGAAGAGGAGGAGGTGGGGAGGGGAAGAGGGAAGGAAAAGAGGATAAGATGGAAACTCTTCAGAGCAAAATTTTTCAACCTTGGCACACAATGGAATTACCTGGGCACTTTTAAAACATCCTCATGTCTGGGTTCTACCCTAGACTCCCAGAAAAATCACAGCCTCTGGGATCAGGGCCCTGGTGCAGGTATTTCAAAACATGCCTCAGAATTCTCAGGTCTAGCAAGGTCTGAGACCCCATATATATAGAGGAGTGTTCTCAAATGTTAGTGTACATTCAAATCACCCAGAAGTCTGGTTAAAATGCAGATTGCTGGGCTTCATCTCCAGAGTTTCTAACTGACAAGTCTGGGGTGGGGGCGCTGAGAATCTTCATTTCTGACAGGTTCCCAGGGGATGATGCTATGAGGTTGAGGACCACACTTCCAGAACCACAGATAATAGAGCAAGAATTTCTTGTATTTGCCCCAGGGACCTTGAGTCCCATCCACAGCAGGTTCTCAAATTTTAATGACAAACCAG
>NW_011494629.1:6523817-6532979 GCF_000754665.1 Bison bison bison
CCCCGCAAAGAAGGTAAAGTTCTGGAAAATCAAGACAAAGAAAGGAAATGCCCACTGACTAAGCAGCTGCAGGGAACTGGGCATGGACTGGACCCTTCACATCCTCTAGAACTCATTCCATCCTCCTGGAGGGAGGCATGGCCATCTCTATCAGGAAAGTGTGAAACTGTTAGTCACTCAGTTGCGTCCAACTCTTTGTGACCCCACAGACTGTAGCCCACCAGGCTCCTCTGTCCATGGGATTCTCCAGGAAAGAATACTGGAGTGGGTAGCCTTTCCCTTCTCCAGGGGATCTTCCCAACCCAGGGATCGAACCCAGGTCTCCAGCATTGCAGGTGGATTCTTTACCAGTTGAGCCACAAGGGAAGCCCAAGAATGCTGGAGTGGGTAGCCTACCCCTTCTGCAGCGCATCTTCCCGACTCAGGAATCAAACTGGGGTCTCCTGTATTGCAGGCAGATTCTTTACCAACTGAGCTATCAGGAAAGCCCAAACCTGGGTCTCCCATACTTTGGGCTGATTCTTTACCATCTGAGCCACTGGGGAAGCTGGTGGAAGTTTCCCTGGTAGCTCAGCCAGTAAAGAATCTTTATCATAGTAAAATGAAAACTGAGATCCCAGGGAACAGGGTCATTTGCCAGGGACAGGCAGCTAGTGAGGGGTGGGGCCGAGAGGCAATCAGGGTTGTCAGATGCCCAAGTCCTGGCTTCTCTCCCCCTGAGAAGAGACACATTTTACTAAGATAAAACCTCTCCTGTAAACAAATATCATGCTGCCTGAAAAGACATGACCTACATAACACGAGGAAAGTGCAGGAGCAAACATATGAGTTTATCACCCTGTTGTTTTTTTTTTTTTTTTTTACAGTTATTAGTACAATGAAGAAGCAATGCATTCAGTGTAAGAAAACATCTTCTCAGCCTGCCTTTAGCACAAATTCAAACATACTTTCAATGTGTACATCTGTGAAGAATGAGCCCATCAAAATCCACTGAAGTTTGGAGGACGCTGGACACTGGATTACACTAAAGCAGACATCCTGAGTCGTCAGTAAAAGCAAAGCAGGAAACTACAGAAAGCATTTGTAAAAATGTGAGATTTGTCTACTTTGATTTCAGGACTTAACTGTATTCACAGCCTCCCCCTGCAAGGCATAGCCGGGTTTACCCACATCTTCGGTCCTGCCCTAGATTCCACTTGCTGGGGAGCTCCTTATTTCCTGTGAGTGTGAGGACTGCTGTGTTCCAATTGTTTGGAATGATTAGACTGAAGAAAACTCTTATTTTCCCACCTCTTGGGCACTTTCTCTTCTAAAGTGAAAACTTTGTGTTTGCTGTTATGCAAATTAAAAAAAGGTTGGAAGGCAGCCCATTATGGGCTACACAGAAGTTATCTGAGGTATTTTCTAAAAACAAAGCAGAATATTCTAGAAAAAACACAGAATGACCCACTCAGCCCTATACTATCTGAGAAAATATACTTAGCTATCAATGTTCAAATAATATAGATGCCACTCCTCAAACTGCTTCTTTGAAACCCCCATGAAACCTGACATCCCAGGTACCTCCAGATCCAAGCTTTCATTTTACAAAAGAATGATCTCAGGACCCAAATGCTGCTAAGATTCACAGGCTCTATTGTGCTATAGAATGCACCCAATGCTGATTCAAAACAACTATCTCATCTGGTACTAAGACAGTCCATTTTTCTCTTCTTGCTGTGGTTACAGTTAATCTCTTTGCCCGGCTCCAAACACATGTGCAAACATCTCCAGCAAGCTGATGATGGCATCAGAGAAAATGCTATATATCTACCAGTCTTGCCTTCTGCCTTTAAGCTTGGATTACTGCAGGCAGCTTTCTCCTCAAATCTGCATTCCACACCAATCCTAATTAATCATATTACTAAATAATAATTAATTGGATAAAACTATAATGCCAGCTCTGGCTTCTCTTGGAGGAATGCCTAAACAATCCAGCACAACCTCAAACCTCTTGTGGTACATAATGTGGCTCGGAATCATCGATCTGAAACGTTTGGTTCTAATTCAAATACTACCTGGGTCTGAAAATGACCGTAAGAGGCAGGGCCAGTTGTCTATCCCAATATTTGATCTACCTTTATCTTGAGTCCTGTGCTGTGTGCTGTCTGTGCTAAGTCGCTTCAGTCATGTCCAACTCTTTGAGACCCTGTGGACCATCGCCCTCCACGCTCCTCCGTCCATGGGATTCTCCCGGCAAGAATACTACAATGGGTTGCCAAGTCCTTCTCTAGGGGACCTTCCTGAACCAGGTATCAAACCCAAGTGTCTTACATTTTATGCATTGGCAGGTGAGTTCTTTATCACCTTGAGTCCTAGAATTATCAACTTTCAGCTGAGAGTCAGGTGACTTGCTATAAAGACTACATTTCCCAGCCTTTCTGTGGCAATATAACTACCTAGCTATAGCCATGTAACTTCATCTTGGTGAAAGTGATTTGAGCAGAAGTCCTGGGTGAAACATTCAAGGGATGTCTTTCATGAAAAAGCACATGCCCTCCTTTCTTCTTGCAGATGGAATGAAGATGTGATGGCTGAAGCACGTGCAGCCACATTGGACCATGAGGTGAAAATCACATACTTAGGATGGCAGGGTGACATCACAAAAGATGGCAAAGTCCTTGATACTATAGAGGTGCCACAGCAGCATGGGCGCCTACACAAAGTAGAAATAAATTCCTATTTTCTTTCAGCCATTATTATCTTGGGTTTTCTGTCACAAGTGGCCAAAACTAATCCTAACAAACATGCAGTAATGAAAATATCTTCAAACCTCCAAATGATCAAGGGTCAGCTTGGGATAGAGTCATAGAGATCAGGGGCAGGAGGTGAATCCTGTAGGACCATTTCATAAGCTTGCTGAGTTCCTGGATACTTATGGAGACTGGGGCTGAGTATAAGTGACTAGAGAATGTCCTGAGGTCATAGGACATTGACATAATGTGCTGGCTGGAGTTGGGAGCACTTCCAGAGCCTAGATCTTCCTGGTCAGGGATGGACAGCAACAAGGCACCATGCCAGGGAAGCCCTTGCTGCGCTGCCCACCTCTGCAAATATATGCCAAGCCTCCTCCAGAACCACTTATCCTCACCACCCCAGCCCCAGCCCTCCCCACTTCCTCCTCATATCACCTCCAGATGTTATGTTAATACATGGCTGTGTGCAGGGACACAACTCAAGGGTCACCAGCTCTTTAGGGAGTACTGTTTCCATCCTATAGAGACAGAGCCTTAGCTGTGGTGCCACCTGGGAGAAATGTGTAGCACACAGTGAGACATGCAGGGAGGAAGACCAGCTCAGATCATGTGGAAGGAAGTGAGGCCCATTCCTCCTGGCAGACAGGGTGGTTTGCCAGCTATGCAGATTTGGCAAGAAAGAAAGATATAAACCTGGGTTCACCTTTCAGCATCTGATTCCAGTCAACAGTAAGTCACAGGTAGTGTAAGGAAGGAGGTGTTCTGGGCCCCAGGAGGCTGCATTCCTGTGTGTGATCTGGTATAGATCACAGCTGCTCTCAGAGGGGTCACAGTTGGCTTACTGTATAAAAGCAAGGCTGGGGGCTTCCTTGGTGGTCCAGTGGTTAAGAATCCACCTTGCAATGCAAGCGACATTGGTTTGATCCCTGGTATGGGAAGATCCCACATGTTGCAGAGTGACCAAGCTGGTGCACCACAACTACTGAGCCCACGTGCCCTAGGGCCTGTGCTCCCCAACCAGAGAAGCCACTGCAATGATAGGTCCATGTACTGCAATGAAGAGTGGCCCCTGCACACTGCAACTAGAGAAAGCCTATTGCAGAAACAGAGACCAACACAGCCAAATAAATAAATAAGTAAATCTTTTTAAAGAATTAAAAAATAAAAGCAAGTCTGGCGTCTTAAGCAGCAGCATCTCAAAGGTGGAAGTTCAGTTAGTCCAGTTCAGTCGCCCAGTCATGTCTGACTCTTTGCAACCTCATGGACTGCAGCACGCCAGGCTTCTCTGTCCATCACCAACTCCTGGAGTTTACTCAAACTCACGTCCATTGAGTCAGTGAGGCCATCCAGTCATCTCATCCTCTGTCGTCCCCTTCTTCTCCCACCTTGAATCTTTTCCAGTACCAAGGTCTTTTCAAATGAGTCAGTTCTTCACATCAGGTGGCCAAAGTATTGGAGTTTCAGCTTCAGCATCAGTCCTTCCAATGAATATTCAGGACTGATTTCCTTTAGGATTGACTGGTTTGATCTCCTTGCAGTCCAAGGGACTCTCAAGAGTCTTCTCCAATACCACAGTTCAAAAGCATCAATTCTTCAGCACTCAGCTTTCTTTATAGTCCAACTCTCACATCCATACATGGCTACTGGAAAAACCATAGCTTTGACTAGATGGACCTTTGTTGGCAAAGTAATGTTTCTGCTTCTTAATATGCTGTCTAGGTTGGTCATAACTTCCCTTCCAAGGAGCAAGTGTCTTTTAATTTCATGGCTGCAGTCACCATCTGCAGTGATTTTCTGAATGTTGAGCTTTAAGTTTTCTGAATGTTGAGCTTTAAGCCAACTTTTTCACTCTCCTCTTTCACTTTCATCAAGAGGCTCTTTAGTTCTTCTTTGCTTTCTGCCATAATGGTGGTGTCATCTGCATATATGAGGTTATTGATATTTCTCCCAGCAATCTTGATCCCAGCCTGTGCTTCATCCAGTCCAGCATTTCTCATGATGTACTCTGCATAAAAGTTAAATAAGCAGGGTGACAATATACAGCCTTGATGTACTTCTTTCCCGATTTGGAACCAGTCTGTTGTTCTATGTCCAGTTCTAACTGTTGCTTCTTGACCTGCATACATATTTTTCAGGAAGCAGGTCAGGTGGTCTGGTATTCCCATCTCTTTAAGAATTTTCCACAGTCTGTTGTGATCCACACAGCGGAAGGGAAGCTGTATTTCAGAGTCTCCAGGTAATTCCAACGATCAGCCAGGTTTGGCAATTTCTGACTTAGAAACTCGCCACACAGGGTGTTCTGTGGGCCTGCAGCATCACACTCATTAGAAATGCAGACTCTCAGTCTCCACCCACACCTACTGAACCAGAATCATCATTTTCACAAGATCCCAGGTGATTCATGTACACATTAAAGTTTGGGAAATGCTGGCTTAAGTCCATGATGTCATGACCTCATGGAGAACGTAACATATTTAGCCACTGTCCTGGGAACCAATCTCAATACTTGCTTTTCATTTTGTTTCATTTTTTAAATAAAAACCACTTACTGTGAGATTCTAAGTGATAATGCTTTTAAAGGTTATGATATAGTGTGAAATCCCACAAGGTCTAGTGGTTAGAATTCCTGCTCTTCACCCAGGTGGGCTGGGTTTGGTGTGGGGAGGAAGAACATTTTGGGCTTCCCAGGTGGCACTAGTGGTAAAGAGCCTGTTTGCCAATGCAGGAGACGTAAGAGACACTGGTTCAATCCCTGGGTTGGGAAGATCCCCTGAAGGAGGAAATGGCAATTCTCTTGCCTGGAGAATCCCTGGACAGAGGTGCTTGGCAGGCTATGGTCTACAGGGTTGCAGAGTCAGTCACGACTGAAGTGACTTAGCACGCATGTAGTGTGAAAGGTCAAAAAATTCTAGCTTGGTTTTTGCTACCACCATTATTATTAACTGTGCTATTCACTGATCTCAATTTATCACAACTCAATGGGATCACTGAGGGTATAGGAATTTCAAATTCTGAAGTAACTCTTTTGACTTGAGACACTTTATCCCCAACCCCTGGCAAGTCAACACTCTCTCCCAGTGAACCAAAACAGCTTCAAAATCTTAGTCCTAGCTGATACTCCAAAGGCAAAAGAAAATGTCCTGGGACTTGAGGTCCTCAACCAAAGTGATGGCTTCAACCAACAGCAAAGCCAATTCCTCAGCCACTCTCAGAAGAGAAAAGTGGCTTCCGACCCAACATCACCATTCAAGGAGATACAGTTTCTTCACCTTTGTATGATGGGAGAATCAAGGGGCTGCCGTTATCCTCCCGAAAAGCTGCTGCCCCCGAATTCTCACACTGCACACAGCCATTGCCTGCAGATAACTGATCAGTGGGTCAAAGCTTTTTAAGTGGATTTAACCACAGCTAAACTGCTGGCAAGCAGATGGGACCCACATGACTGACGCAGCCATCAATTTGTGTCACTGGGGCTTTTGCAAGGAAGAGGCAGGTTGAGAGGAGGAACCAAACTCTCTCCTTCCCCTTTCAGTCTCCTCCTTCTGCTGGATATCTGGCCTTTGTCAGGGGACTTGGGGCCCAATGCCTGGCCTCTTCCAAATAAGCCAGGTCTGCACTTTGCCACATCCCTCTCATTTGTAAGCACCAGGAGAAACTACTCTGCGGATTACAATTTCAAATGCAAACAGCGGCCACAATGCAAACATTTGCTCTGGGGTTCCTAGCAAGGCTGACTTTATAAAGAGTGAAGTCGGTGAGCAGAAGACTGGGGTCTCCCATCTAGTCCCCAGGTAATAGCTTTTGTTCCCAGGGTACAATTAAGTCACTGTTCACTTTTTTGTGTGTGGACCGAATACACAATGCCTTTCATTCTCAGGGACTAAAGAAAACAGGGGTTGGCATGAGGTGTCCACATTTTCCTTAATGAAATGAACAGCCCAACCCGAAATTCAAGTGCTAAACTTTCAACAGCAAACAAAAGGCTCGTGTTCCAGTCCGGTTCACTGAAACCAAGTGACTTTTATATCAGCCTCGAACCTTGGGAGCATTTACTTACTTATTCTTCTCTTATCAGCACGTTTAGGGGGCAGTTCCACATGTAAGCGAGGAAAACAAATACAGCAAATGACACTTAGGATGAAAAAAAAATTGCTGAGACTCATATCCAACATGCTATGTGTTCCTGAATGCTTTATCTGCCTCTCCTGTCCCCCAAGTCTGGGGAGTCAGGTATTTCAGACATTTCAACAGAAAATTCAGTCTTTGGAATAAAATCTCCTCTGGTGGCTGCTGTGAACGATGACTCTCTTCCTTCGAGAAAATCCTGAGAAGCGGATGTGCTCAGTGGGCTTTCCACTCCCTGAAAAAAGTTCTCTGCTTGTAGGTGCCCCATGAATTCTAGCTCTGCACATAAAACCTGTATTATTTACGCCATGTGCAACTGACTATTCATTTGCGTAACAAAATAAGAAGAAGAATGGAAAAGAGCACGGCCCAAGTGGACAGTAATATCCTTGAAGTTAAAGCAAAGTGTTTGATGATATATAAATAGATTTGATTTCATCAAAGCCATTTTGAGATGTAATAAAATTAGTCCCAAACCTAAGTTTTCTCCCCCTTACTGATCAACTCAGTAGTAGTATCTCTCAGTGTGAATAATTAGACAAGGTTGGGATCAGAAGGGAACTTTCTAGTAGATAGAGAGGCCTGAACAGTCAGAATGAAGGGTGACTCCTGTAGACACTGGAGGGAAGCAAGACCAGGAGTCCATATGGGCCCGGGTGATATCTGATCTGCAGGCTTTGTACCTTCTTTCTCCTGGACTGCAGCTTACTCTTAACACAAAAGAACAACAAAAATAATATTAGCAAGTTATTCAGTTATGCAAAGACCAACACTAAAATGTGCAATGCAAACTTCAAGATAAGGAGTGTTAAGAATCACATGCAGGAAAAACAAACTGCTTTTGTTTCAGAAGCTTTTCCAACACGCTAAGACCCAGAAACACGAGTATTATAGTGCCAGAAATAAAATCATGACGTTCAGAGTTCTCAAAGGTGGGTTTTATGGTGATTTCTTGAATCAAAAGAGAATAAGTAAAACTATGTTGACATTATTGGGCAGAAGTGTTTTCTGGAATCTGAAAAAGAAGCAAGAGGACAGACAACTCTCAGCCTTGCATTTACAGTGATTTGGCACCATTTCTACAAATAACACAAGATCAATGGGCTGGAAGACCTCCAGAACAGGGATCCCCAACCCCCATCCATGGACTGGCACCTCCTGCCAGATCAGTGGTGGCATTAGCTTAGAAATAAAGGGCACAATATATGCAATGCACTTGAACCATCCCAAAACCTTCCCCCCAGCTCCACTTCTACTCCATGGAAAAACTGTCTTCCACGAAATCAGTCCCTGGTGCCAAAAAGGCTGGGAACCGCTGCTGTAGCAGAGAAAGTCTGAGTTTAACCAGAAGCCTGGCCCAATCCAGTCCTTGCTGCCCCATCCAACATCACCCCCTTCCCCCAGCAGTAAAGAGCTGGGCAGTCACAGCCTTTGTGCCTTAACTGACATGTTTCAGGAAATCTATTTTCACCTCAAGTGCGTGCCAAAGGTGGGACCATAAAGTGTTTCTATTTATTAGAAATACTTGTAAATGGCATGTTTGTGTGTGTACTTGAGTGACCATATGGTAGGGAGTGGTTTACAAAGGGCTGAAAAACTTTATTAAAAATCTAAGCCAAGATCATCTGCGGGTCTTTAAAAATAGAGTCCAATGCCTCTGTGAGGTTCTTAGTCATTGGACAGGGCAAGGCATAACTGCCCATGTTAACAGGCCCCCTGGGTGCTTTGATGCTGTGAAGTCTGAAACTCCCAGACTTGTAATCGTTCTCAACCAGAGTTACAGGGAGCTGTTGAGAATGCAGGTGCCTAGACCACACGTGGACCAACAAAATCCTAATCTCAGAGGCTGGGCCCTGATGGCAGAGGATTCTAAAGTTCCCAGGAAATTCCCTGGAACCACTGAGACTCATGCGGGCTGGTGTTACTTTGCGAAATAAGGATGGCCTAAGGCATTACTGCATCAAGACAGTGCCCCCCACCCAACCACCGTATTTTTAAAATCACTCCTGCTAGGATGACACTTCCTTTCAGGAGCAGACTCTGTTCCTCTAAACTCCTTTCCCAGTATGAAGCCTGCTCATTACCTCAGCCCAGAAGTACACACCAAGTCCTCTGCTGTGGCAAGATCCTCCTTCAAACACAGGGGGTAGATGATGAACAACTGCAATTTTAAAATAGATCTGCTTTGCAACCACCCCAAATTATAAACTACAGCTCACATAGTCCTTTTTCCTCCTTTACAAGGATTTTTAGAAAACGGTTTTTTAATGACTTCTGTGCCCTCCCCAGGGTGAGTTTAGAG
>NW_011494629.1:6533079-6539961 GCF_000754665.1 Bison bison bison
GAGTTTAGAGAGCCTCCTCTTCTGCATCATGGTGCACAGCCACCTTCAGAGTTTAGACCCCCGTGTAGACAGAACGGGGGTGGGGAGGGGAGGGTGGAGTGTATATGGTTATAAACTGCAAGGCAACGCTATGCATACCGCATCTCATTTTCAAACTCTCTTTAGCCAAGATTTGTTGAAGCTGAGGGATTGAAAGCAGGCTCAGGAAGGTGGTGCCATGGATGAAAAAACATGTCCCCCACTGACTGCATTAATTAGAAACTAAATTGTTTCACCAATTTCTTTTAAAATGCAAGTACCCTCAAAAGCAGCTAAGCATCATTCACTGGGGAATATTACTGTAATCTGATGATCAAACTGGAGGGCTGTGGGATGATTTTTGTTTGAGCCACACAGTGTTTAGAGAAGAAATGAGTCCACTGTCAATATTTTAAACTAACTCTTGGCACTGCCTAGACTTGGAAGGGGTGGCAGTGCTGGCCCACATCCCCACCTACGACCACCACACAGCGAATGACGGCTGGCCACCTGTGAGGACTCCGCGCCCTCTGGCAGGACACAGGCCTCACTGCTCCCCACTGCCTTGTGCCTGGCCAGCCTCACTCACTGCTGCTAGCTGCACAGCCCCTGCCAACACCTGAGTTTGCAAACTCTTCTTCCCTCTAAATCAACAGAACCAGTGATAAGATCTGCATTCACATTTTTCGTCTCCTACTGCTGAGCCATGGGTCTCAGATGGTCACAACTTCCTCGTTGGATGAAGCCAGAGTTTCTTTAATATTACTATTCTGATTAAGTAGTGACAGCTTCTTGGGGAGCCTATATGAGTATGAAAAGGAGCTGAATGTGACTGTGAAAGTATTTGGAAACTAAAGCCATAGACGCCTGTAAATGACAGTTGTCCAATCAGCTCAAGATGGCCACTTGGAACAGTTGCGTTATGCTTGGGTGGGAACACCATGGAGGGCAGTCTGGGGTGGGGGTGGGGAGTAAGGGGGCTGGGCTCATGGGTTAATGACAAGGCAACCTGGGGAATTCAGGCAATAGCCCGCTGAGAGGCACAGAGACCTCAACCCTGCATCTGGAAGAGCACAGATCTGATCAGGCTTCCATGGCAGCAAGGTGATCAGTACAAACCAAGTCAGGGGCTGAGACTAGTTTAAGAAGTTGCAAGATGCATTCTTAAACGGGAACCTCCTAATTCCCCTATTACTTCGGGTTCTGATCCGGCATTTCCAGTTGAGACCAGGGTCTCGTGGTCCACACCTGGTCTTTCTCTAACAGGAAGAAATACAGGTGGAAGAAAGACAAAGAGAAGCTGAGAAGACAGTCACTTATTTCTACCCCATCCCCCCACAGACCTTATCTTTCCCTTTATTATCAGTTTAGTAGGTTATTTGCATTTTGGCAGGATTTCCTTTTCCCAGGGCCTGTCAACTGAGTCTGGAGGAGACGGCAGATGGCCTGCTGCACAGCTAATTTGAGTACATATTCAAGACAATAAACAGCTACAGATTGACTTGGCACCAGCCACCAGGGAGGGGATGCCAAGTATTTCTCATGTCTGCCATGTCCCCTGGACTTTGCCTTCACTTGCTTTGCCAATAGAAAAAGTATATTTTAATCTTCTAATAATTAGTTTGGGAGGAACTCTATATTTCATAAGTAGTCCAATTATATCTTCAGATGAACTATGAGCACAAATCTTTGCACTGGTAAACATTATCAACCAGAGTTCTTGCTATTTTGTTTTCCAAACAGTCATCAAAATGTACAGATATCTTTCCAAAGGTATACATTGTACATTTCCAAAGTAAATCTCTTTCCATATTGACCACAGGATCTGTCCCAGGTAGGAATCAAACAACCTGCAGAAAGCCTCTGTGTGCAGTAACCACACTCTTCTGTTCCAGCAGCACAGTCATCTTTTCAAACAAGGAAATAAGGTCAGCCTGTTAGCACCGGCTCCCCAGTGTTCACTGCTTTCCTTTCATCCTTCTAAGAGGTCGATTAACGCATCTATCCCATCCTCGTTCTTCTTCAGAACATCAGTCTACAAGATTTTTTTTGTTTTGCTTCTGTATTTAGTATCTATCAGAATCTAGGCTAGTTCTCTAGTCAACAGTTCTGATATAATTGATTCTCCTCACCTTATTTTTGGTAGATCCTTTCAAAATCTGAGCTTATTTAAAACACTCCTTTTCTAATCAATATTTATCTCCTTCTACCATTTCCCTTCAACTGGAACACCCTTAAAATGATCACATTCACTTTATTAGTCATATTCTGTACGCTATGGCTATCAGCACTACTAATCAAGACTCATCCCTATTAAGTGTCCATCAACAGATGAATGAATAAAGATGTGGTGTGTGTATATATATAACGAAATACTACTCAGACATAAAAAAGGAAATTTTGCCATTTGCAACAACATGGATGGACTTGGAGGGTATTATGCTAAGTGAAGTAAGTCAGACAGAGAAAAGCAAATATTGTGTGATAGCACTTATATGTGGAATCTAAAAAATAAAACAGACTAGTGAATCTAACCAAAAAAAGACACAGACTCACAGATACAGAGAACAAACTAGTGGTTGCCAGTGGAGAGAGGGAAGCAGGGAGGGGCAATATAGGGATAGGAGATTAAGACATACAAACTATTATGTAGAAAACAAGCTACAAGGATATATTATATAACACAAATAATAGAGCCAACATTCTATAACAACTATAAATGGGGTATAACCTTTAAAAACTGTGAGTCAGTATACTGTACACCTGTAACTTATATAATACTGCACATCAACTATACACTTTAATTAAAAAAAAAGACTTTCATAATTTTCTTCTTCATGAACCACTGAGGACTTTTGTTACTAATTGTCATTCTTGGGCATCTGGCTTATCTTATGGCCTTGCTACTCAAAATGTAGATTGTGGGAGCTTGTCAGAAATGCGGACTCTTGGGCCCCTCTTCAGACCCACTGAATCAGAAGCTGCATTTTAACAGGATGGCAGTTGATTCCTGTGCGAGGCACTGCAGTATGGCATGCAGTTATATCCAGGACTCGGCAGCCATGTCTCATGGTCAGTGCGGTGTTCACCCTCACAAAAGAGTTATTCTCCACGCTTGGTCTCCCGGGGGACCGCCACGTCCATTGTGTGCCAGGATCTGAGGAGAGGCCCCAGAGTCAGTGAAGGAGAGGACAGCCTCTTTCCCTAGGAACTCAGCATTTAATAGGAGACGCTAACATGTAAATTGGAGAAGGCAATGGCACCCCACTCTAGTACTCTTGCCTGAAAAATCCCATGGGTGGAGGAGCCTGGTGGGTTGCAGTCCATGGGATCGCTACAAGTTGGACACAACTAAGCGACTTCAATTTCACTTTTCACTTTCATGCATTGGAGAAGGAAATGGCAACCCACTCCAGTGTTCTTGCCTGGAGAATCCCAGGGACGGGGGAGCCTGGTGGGCTGTCGTCTATGGGGTCGCACAGAGTCAGACACGACTGAAGCGACTTAGCAGTAGCAGCTGCAACATGTAAATCCCAGGTAGCTCAAATGGTAAATAATCTGCCTGCAATGCTGGAGACCTGGGTTCCATCCCTGGGTCAGGAAGATCCCCTAGAGAAGGAAATGGCAACCCACTCCAGTATCCTTGCCTGGAGAATTCCATGGACAGAGGAGCCTGGCAGGCTCCAGTCCTCAGGGTCACAAAGAGTCGGACATGACTGAACGACGACTACTTCCACTTTCAATCTGTAAGCAAAGAACCACAGGGCAACAGAGAAAGCACCACTTACAGACATGAGTATCAAGGGCTCCAGGAGAACGCAGAGAGGCACCTGCGTCTTGAAGATAGGACATGAAGTTCTGAGAAGGAAAGGGGCAGACAGCCATTCCAGACTACGGGGAAAATATACCCAAGAAGAAGCCAAAAATCACATCATGTTGGAGAACAGCAAGAGGGCAGGTCTAGCTGTCACAGAGGGTAAGTGAAGGGAGTGGGCCACGGCCAACCAAGAGGCACAGAAACCACCGCCAACTTCGAAGTTCAAATAACAGTCATTGACTTGCTCACAGTCTGATGTTTGCAATATGGGCAGGCTGTCCGCTCCTCACGGTTTTGTCCTGGCTCAGTCACATGTTTGTGATCCACTGGGGCTGGCTGGCGTTGATGGCCTAACTCACATTATCTGGTGGCACATGCTGACTGTCACCTTGGCGTCTCGCTCCACGTGCCTCTCACCTTCCAGGAGCCTACCCAGAGCATCGTTACATGAGGACAAAGCAGCTGAGAGAGCACGGCCTAGCCTCAGAGGTCACCACATCCCTTCTATAGGACTCTGCTGGGCCAGGTCAAGTCACAAGGCCAGCCCTGATTCAAAGAGAGGGGAAGAACAGAAATGCCAAACTGCTAAGGTGGGTGGCTCCCCTTGCGGAGGTTCCTGAGGGAACATGAATATTACCACCTACCCCAGAGAGGAAAGAGATATCATTAGACCATGCATGTATACCTTCTCTGTGGGCCCCTTAAATTCAAAAGCATTCAAGAAGCTTAAAATCCTGCTTACTTTTGTAACCCCAACTGTAACTCGCATAGTTCTTTCTGGTGAGTACTTAATAAATTCATGTGGATTAATTAAATTGTCACAAATGCACACAATTAGGAATTGGAGTTTATGGGCAGAGAATGCCCAAGGGTCCAGTTAATAAAGAATAAAAAGTCTTTTTTGCTTACAAAACACGTCAAGACAACAGAATAAGAACATGACTGTTACACAAAGAGTATGTGCCCTGGAATTCACCAGTTACAAATCTCCAGACAGATTACTGCTCTCCTTCCATTTTCCAGCCTTCACTCCAAATCCCATCGTTTGTCATGATGGAGGTAAAAAAGTTTGAGAGGTCAGGACCTGCTTTAGGTTCCACAAAAAAGCAGAGCAAGTCATCATGTCTGGGCAGAATCCTCTTTAAATCACTCTTTAAGCTTAATATACAGCAAATTGTCTTTGCTCGGCAGTAGCAGCAGACTGCTGTTTCAATCTGTCTTCCTAATTTGGGCAACTGACAAGCTATCATTTTATGAGTTAGACTTGGCAAGATTTATTTCCTTCTAGACATTGTGCCTGAGATTAAGTAAATGGAATGGTAAGGTTATATGGGAGTCTCAAATTCCTTTAGGTATAAATAATGCAGGGACTTGGATTAGCAAATGACCCAGTTCTTGACCCCTTTTCTGTAAAAATATAACTCTATTAAAATAACTACTGTGGCAGTGCTATTCGTCACATATTTCAGCTACCTTTCTGGTCAGCACAAGGTAGGAAGGCACCCCCATACTCTTCAAGTTAGGCTTGGCCATGTGACTTCCTCTGGCTGATGAAACGTGAGCCAAAGTACTTGCCTTGGATGAAAGTTTCAAGAGCCAGTCCTCGATTTGCCACATCCTCTTCCCTCACCCAAAGTGACTGCCATTTTTCAGATGGTAGAGCTTAGTACCAGAAACAGGACATGTGAGACAGAGCCCTCAACTCACTCATACTGGCCGTTGGCATTGTTTGGTACAGTGGCATGCCTTTGCCCATCTTAACATAACTAGATGAACACATGATTACCTTAAATTGCTACACGGAAGAAAGTAAATAGCCCATCTAAGCAAGATGGCTCCCGATTTTAGGGCAGTATAAGTGCACTAATTACTCTGCCCCTCACTTCCCTCTGCCTGAATGTTCCTACTTCTCTCTTCTTGCTTGCCTTGAACTTAGGAAATTCCTTTATATCCTTTGCAGGGAATGCACAGAAGTGACTGGGTTAAGGAAGAGAGATTGGGGCATATCAAGCTCCTCTCTGGCACAGGATCTTGGCCTTGATCCCTTGGATAGCACCCCCAAGTCTGGATCATGGGGTCAGAGGGTCTTTGTGTTGCCTATCAGGGCGCTCACAATCCTGACTATCAGGGCATTCACAATCCTGACCCTGAGGGCAAAGAGTGAGTCACTTGCCTAGGGTAAGTAGCAAACTCAGGTCTAAAGCCCAGCTGTTTTCCAAGGCTCATGGCTGGCTTATAGACTATTCCCTGACACTAGTACACACCCCACAAAGAAACCAATTTCTTTTTTTTTTTTTTTTTTAACCCAATTTCTGCCTGCCATCTCCTTCCCCTAGAATCTGACTTGACTTTTCTGCCTCTGGTCTAAGGGTTTCCAGGTCTGAGATTCCTCTGCTTCCCCAAGAGGTTTCTTTCCTCTGGTCCGACAGCTACATCTCCTTAAAGGCCACCCCTGGATGCCCAAAGCTGATCACTTCTAGCTGATCACAGCTCCTCAGCAAGGAAAGCCCACCAGGACTTTCCAGCCCAGCACCTAACAGTCCCGCTCCTACGTCACCACTTTGAGGAGCCAGGACTTAAGACAGTGCCCACACTCTCTGCCCTCTTCCTTCACAGACCCCCGTGAAGCACAGAGGAAGATTAAATTATCTGTCTGCTCAAACCATGAGGGTATCTGGGAAATTGCAGTCTGCAAACCAGCCTCAGTAACTCTCCCCCATCCTTTCTAACAAAGACCTAATCACTATGAATGAGTGTCTTTATTAAGCTTCAGTTTGATGAACTATCATCTGAAAAAGACTTCTTTAAGGGGACAATCCTTTTTCCCTTTCACATTTTAAAACCCATTTAAATAGAAGAATTTTAAAAAAGACCCATGCAGAGGAGACCTCACAGGCAGCTGCTTTATCCCACACTTCTCCATGACAAGACACACAAAGAAGAGGACACCAGACAGTGACACAACACACTCTTTTCCTCTATTTTTGGAAGAATTCAGTGCCCTCAACCACAAAGGGAAGCTGGCATGCTTTAGCAGCAAAAAAAAA
>NW_011494629.1:6540061-6541316 GCF_000754665.1 Bison bison bison
AAAAAAAAAAAAAAAAAAAAAAAGGCAGTTGAATGCCTCGAGTATGAAGCACAGGCCATTTGAAAGGAGTCTGTGCCCCAGTTCTTGATGCCATATCCCGAACCCCAAGAGGGTAGATGCCAAAGACCCCCAGCTGAGCTGCTGGCTGTCTACCTTATGTCCACCCTCTTCCATCTTCCGACCAGAATCAAATTTTATTCATGGCAGCAAATGTGCCTTGTCTCCCATGCTCTAGGGGAGGGGCCAGGGTACCTTTTGATACAGTCTAGTTGATAAGTGGACAGTCTCAGGTGGCACTTCCAGGACACCTTATGCTTCCCTTCCTCTTGCCTGAACCACAGGCATGGTGGATGGAGCTTTGGTGGCCAACATGGAGCCTCACAATGACAGTGACCCCTAAGGATGGCAGGGGAGAAACCCATGTGGAGTCTGTGTCTTTGATGGCACTGAGGGGCCACCATGCCACACTCAGCCACTTACCTCCCCACTTTCATGGGAGAGAAAAATTAACCCTTTAACATGTCAGGATTACTGTGCTCGACGTACACAAACATTACCCCCAAAGCAACGCCTATCCAACCTACCATCTGAACGGGGTCATTCTCTAGGCCTGGAAAATTTCTTTTTCCATGGAAAGTCAACAACCTAGAGGAATTAAAATCACTGGGAGGCTTCATTAGACTAAAATCCACTTTGGGCAGACACATTTGGTACATTTTGGAGTGATGAGAGGAACAGAATAAAGACTTAACATGTGTTGCTCTTAAAATATGAAATAAGCACAAACTACTCCTCATCTGTGACCACTGCCATGAAATTAAAAGACACTTGTTCCTTGGAAGAAAAGCTATGACCAAACTAGCCAGCATATTAAAAAGCAGAGACATTACTTTGCCAACAAAGGTACATCTAGTCAAAGCTACGGTTTTTCTAGCAGTCACGTATGAGTTGGACTATAAAGAAAGCTGAGTGCCGAAGAATTGATGCTGTTGAACTGTGGTGTTGGAGAAGACTCTTGAGAGTCCATTGGACTGCAAGGAGATCAAACCAGTCAATCCTAAAGGAAATCAGTCCTGAATATTCATTGGAAGGACTGATGTTGAAGCTGAAACTCCAGTACTTTGGCCACCGGATGTGAAGAACTGACTTATTAGAAAAGACCCTGATGCTGGGAAAGATTGAAGGTGGGAGGAGAAGGGGATGACAGAGGATGAGATGGTTGGATAGCATCACCAACACGATGGACATGAATTTG
>NW_011494629.1:6541416-6546696 GCF_000754665.1 Bison bison bison
TGTTAAAAAGCAGAGACATTACTTTGCCAACAAAGGTCCATCTAGTCAAAGCTATGGTTTTTCCAGTAGTCATGTATGGATGTGAGACTTGGACCATAAAGAAGGCTGAGCACCAAAGAATTGATGCTTTTGAACTGTGGTGTTGGAGAAGACTCTTGAGAGTCCAATGGACTGCAGGGCGATCCAACCAGTCCATCCTAAAGGAAATCAATCCTGAATATTCATTGGAAGAACTGATGCTGAAGCTGAAACTCCAATACTTTGGCCACCTGATGTGAAGAACTGACTCATTTGAAAAAATCCTGATGCTGGGAAAGATTGAAGGTGGGAGGAGAAGGGGATGACAGAGGATGAGATGGTTGGATAGCATCACCAACACGATGGACATGAATTTGAGCAAGCTCCGGGAGCTGGTGATGGACAGGGAAGCCTGGCGTGCTGTAGCCCATGGGGTTGCAAATAGTCGGACACAACTGAGCAACTGAACTGAACTCCTCATCTAATACAATAACTGTCTAGATATATTAATTATATATTACTGATATACCTGGGGAAAAGGAAGAAAAGGTAAGATAGAAGGGCATCCAAACATCCATCAGTGGACGAATGGATAAAGGCAAACATACCTACAATGGAATACTATTTAACCTTTAAAAACAGAACCTTTAGGCCAGCACAATGGACAGCACAGAACATTTCCACAATCACAGAAAGGCCTATCACACAGCACTGGTATAGATGCTACACTATATACTACATGACACAGCTATGGAAAGAAGGCTTCCTGGGGCACTGGGATCTACATGTGATACATTCAGTTCAGTTCAGTCACTCAGTCGTGTCCAACTCTTTGTGACCGTGCAGCACGCCAGGCCTTCCTGTCTATCACCAACTCCCAGAGTTTACCCAAACTCATGTCCATTGAGTCGGTGATGCCATCCAACCATCTCATTCTCTGTTGTCCCCTTCTCCTCCTGCCCTCAATCTTTCCCAGCATCAGGGTCTTTTCTAATGAGTCAGTTCTTCACATCCGGTGGCCAAAGTATTAAGAGTTTCAGCTTCAACATCAGTCCTTCCAATGAACACCCAGGACTGATTTCCTTTAGGATTGACTGGTTTGATCTCCTTGCAGTCCAAGGGACTCTCAAGAGTCTTCTCCAACACCACAGTTCAAAAGCATCAATTCTTTGGCACTCAGCTTTCTTTACAGTCCAGCTCTCACATCCATACATGACAACTGGAAAAATGTGATACATAAATTTATGTGATACATAAATTATACTATTAGCACATAACTTATAGGGCTGTTCAGTGGGGAAAATGGGATCATACTTGTCAGGCACACAGTAAGGGCTCAGGTAAGACCAGCTATTATTTTGTGGGGAGGGTGCATCTGGAATACGAATGCGCACAAACACATATACGTTGGGGACTCCTTGCAGAGAGGGAGCATGAATTCATCCTCTGTACACCCTTCTTACCCCGAAAGAGTGCATAAGATTCTGATTAAACAACTGAAATGGACAGCCCTTCCCAGATGGCCCACGAGGCACCAGGCATGGGGGCCAGGCTCAAGGAGGTCTGGTCTCCCTTCTCCCACGTACTTATCAGGAGTCCACCCATAGAGACTGTAGGGAGAAGGACCACATGCGGAGCCCACATGGGTGGGTGCAGCCTAGAGCAGGTTGTCAACGAGTCAAGTGAGGGATCCACAGATGAAAACTTGCTGCTTATGTCAATAGGAACCCCTTTGATCACAGCCCTTCTCTTCAATGACTCTGCAGTGATAGATGTCAGACACCCAGGGACCAGCCAGTACTGGGAATTGTTCATGTCCCTCAAGAGGGGCACTGATATTCACTGACTGCTTTGCACCTTGCATATCTAATGTACTGCTACTGTGTATATGTTTACATGTATGGACATATACATATGCTATATTTGTGTATGCTGCTGCTGCTGCTGCTAAGTTGCTTCATTCATGTCCGACTCTCTGCGACCCCATAGATGGCAGCCCACCAGGCTCCCCCGTCCCTGGGATTCTCCAGGCAAGAACACTGGAGTGGCTTGCCATTTCCTTCTCCAATGCATGAAAGTGAAAAGGGAAAGTGAAGTCGCTTAATCATGCCTGACTCTTAGCGACCCCATGGACTGCAGCCTACCAGGCTCCTTCGTCCATGGGATTTTCCAGGCAACAGTACTGGAGTGGAGTGCCATTGCTGTCTCTGATATTTGTGTATATGGAGCACATAATCAAGGGATTCCAGGATCCTTTACTCATTTAAGATTTTTTTCATAAATAAAATATATCTCAATTTTAAACTTGCCTTATTTATTTTTTCCCATTTGTCTATGTGGGTTTATCCTCAGGTTTTGTAATACACACCACTGGGTTGTTATCATGAAAGGCTTCAATCCACTTTGTTTAGCATCCTCCCGGGACGCCTCAAGGAGAGTATGGACAGGCAACACACCTGTGTGTAGATAAGACATCAGCTGGGGAGATTTTGTGACCATGATATGAAACCAGACAGACTGCCTGCCCCTTGCACTTGACTTCCAAGGGGCTGGTCAGACGATTGGACGTGTGACGAACTCACTACCAGCTACCACACTGGGCTCTCACTCAAGATCCTGATCACTGAAGTTAAAAGACTGATCACAGTTTGGTAAGTGAAAGAAGGAAAGCACTGACTTTTCAAAGAGACACACTTGGCTAAAGTACTAGGTATTTTTAAAAGCCCAATACATTTTTAATAGATAACTTCTCAATGAGTAATGGTTTAAGTAATAAGAGGAGGATCCTGTAGGGGAAAGGAAAAAAAATTCTATCAACTAAAACTGTTGGGCAATAAGAGCAATGAACAGGGGAATTCTCTGGTGGTCCAGTGGTTAGGACTCAGTGCTTTCACCACTGAGGGCCTGGGATTGATCCTTGGGTGGGGAACTAACATTCTGAAAGCTGCATAGCATGGCCAAAAAAAAAAAAAAAAGCAATGAACATTCGATGTTATTTTAACTTTATAATTTCTTAATCTGTATGGCTTTAGAGCTCACAAAGGAGGACTTTTTGAATCAAAGAAAGAAAACTGTAATTTTCTTCTTGAATGCCACGCATTCAGAAGCACAAGGAAGGGGCCCGATGTAGTGAACAGAGGTCAGGACGAAAGCAAAAGTGATTCCCCTGAGGCCTAGCCATGAAGGAAAAGGCAGATTCCAGGCTTCCAGACTCTTTTCAGGAGTCCCACACATTCCTCAAAGGGCTGCTTGGTACATATGGGGCTGCCAGGGAACATGCCCTGAACAAATGACTAGAAACCAAAGAGGATTAGAAAACCACGGCCTCACAAAGCTAAACACCGACCTCGGAGAAGCCACACTGCCGAAGGAGATGTCAGCCCTTCCTTCCTGCAAAGTGGCCTCGGGGAGGACAAGGTAGAGGCCAGGCCTCCACCTTCCTCTTTCCTTGACTCCTTAAAGGATGTGAGCAGCTGTGGACCAGACGGGAAGAGGCCCTCCATCCACCTCCACGACCAGGTCCGAGGCGCTCTGCCCGCCCTGCCTCCACCTCCAGGCTGCCCCCTTGCAAACAGCAGCTGAGAAAGCCCAGCCCCAGCCCCCAGGCCCTACCCTTGTGACCGCACCCCATTTCAGCCTGGCAGGGGCGAGTCATTTCCATTCTTAGGCTTTCCTGAGAGCAAAGAGAGGGAAAAGCAATTTTTCTCCCTCTTCACATAAAAACATGGGGAGGAAGTCCTCCTTCTAAGATGCTGGACACACATAGGTCTGAGCTGGAATCCTCACAGCATGTTTGAAATACGTGTGTGTATGTGTGTGTGTGTATGTGTATGAGCTAGTCGCTCAATTTGTGTGAGAGAGAGTCACTCAGTCGTGTCCAACTCTTTGTGACCCCATGGACTGTAGCCCACCCAGCCCCTCTGTCCATGGAATTCTCTACTGGAGTGGGTTGCCATGCCCTTCTCCAGGGGATCTTCTCAACCAAGAGATCAAATCCCGGTCTCCTGCATTGCAGGCAGATTCTTTACCATCTGAGCTACCAGGGAAGCCCTGGTAGGGGTTTACCTCAGGGACTATTGTGAGGATTAATTGAGATAATACATGAAGAAGCACTTAGCACAGTGCCTGACCCACACAGCCGTTTAGCCATACAAGTTACTGTTAATGCAAGGTCCACCCCAAATTGCCTTCTCCTGTTTCTGGGTCCGGCTTCATCTATGAGTCCCAGTGACCAAAACTAGAACACAAATAGACAGTTTCTCCCCTGCTCCTCAGCAGTAATTATGATGGTTACATTTGCATGCTTCTTCATTCATAATACCTAATTTTCTCAATTGTCTTTTAAAGAATAAAACAGTTATCCCCCACAATGGCAGCGTGTGACTACTTCACTCCTTTAAAGAATCATTTTCCTGTGCACTATTTAATCATATTGATATGGAACTCGCCTGCCTTGTAGTAAGTTGGTAATTTTTTAACAGTGTGCTCTTGTGTGATTGCATATTTGTGCTTAACAGTAAATTTTAAGGCGCTCTCAGTGGTTAGTGTTTAAAATTGGGGATTTAAATTTTTGCTTTTGATTTTGTTGCGTGTTTTCTATTCTGTAAGGATCAGTCCCAGCTTCTCCTTGACCCATCAACAGGAGAGAGAGGCCAAAAGGAAGTGCAGATACACTGCTTTAGAAGGTTGAGACCAGGCTTAGCTCTGACGTAAGTGCTTCCTGGTTTAACGCCTGCTAAAGACTGTGCTATATTAGGGAAGTGCTCTAATGGGACAGCCAGTTCAGGAACTGGATCTTCTCAGAGCAATGAGATTCAGAAATAAGGAACTTACTTTGCTGAGAAAAAGGGATATTATGTAAACCCCCATGTCCTTAAAAGTCATACCAGTGAGGCTTCCCTGATCACACAGCTCTCCTGCGTCTGCTTTGCTACCGGCTCTGAGAGGCCGGTCCATAGTTCCTCCTCTGTTCCAGCAAGTCACTTGGCTCCCTGAGCACCTAAAGAGCCATCATTACAACCTCGCTCTGGGCTGTGTCAGGGAATTTGTCACCAGCTAGGCTCCTCTGCAGATGATGACTGCAGCCATGAAATTAAAAGACCCTTGCTCCTTGGAAGAAAAGTTATGACCAACCTAGACAGCATGTTAAAAAGCAGAGACATTACTTTGCCAACAAAGGTCCATCTAGTCAAAGCTATGGTTTTTCCAGTAGTCATGTATGGATGTGAGACTTGGACCATAAAGAAGGCTGAGCACCAAAGA
>NW_011494629.1:6546846-6549593 GCF_000754665.1 Bison bison bison
AATCAATCCTGAATATTCATTGGAAGAACTGATGCTGAAGCTGAAACTCCAATACTTTGGCCACCTGATGTGAAGAACTGACTCATTTGAAAAAATCCTGATGCTGGGAAAGATTGAAGGTGGGAGGAGAAGGGGATGACAGAGGATGAGATGGTTGGATGGCATCACTGACTCAATGGACATGAGTTTGAATAAACTCCGGGAGTTGGTGATAGACAGGGAGGCCTGGTGTGCTGCAGTCCATGGGGTCGCAAAGAGTCGGACTTTACTGAGTGACTGAACTGAACTGAACTGAGGCTTCTGTTTAAAGACCACCTGGAGAACCAGCTAAAGCTGAGATCGGAAAACCCCTGCCCCAGGTGTTCATGTCAGGTGGCGCAGGAAGCCAGGGCTGGACCAGCCACCACTGTCCCTCCAAGTAGTCAGCGGGCCCTGAATAGTCAATGCACTTTGCTCCCTTGGTCCAGGTTGCCTTAGAGATTAGCAGTCTCTCTAGACACCCCCACTACAGGACCAGTGGAGGGAGCTACGTGAGCACCTCTAAGTCAAGGTGGTGAGGAAGGGGGCTTTGTGTACAGAGTAGGTAGGTTGGACCCCCATGGCCCTGCTGGGTCAGAGGGAATGTTCTGGCTTAGTCACTGTTATGTCTGGAAGGAAAGGATTTCTTTTCTTTCAACTGAATTTCCTAGATGAAGTAAAGATGACTTTTTTCAGTATTATATTTTACTGCTTTGCTTCCTGTGTTTCACAATTATTTAATCATTAGTTAAATTATTGATGGCTATTGAGCTTAAAAATGCCTTGAGGCATTGCACAAGATGGGAATAATAATAATTTTTAAAATGGTAGTCAGAAACAAGAACCCTTAACAGCAACAGTATGACTGCACTTGAGAATACCCTCCTTTGACTCCCTTGCATTCATTGAAGAGATTACTGAGGGCAAAACCAACTGTAAAATTTTAATAAATCTGTAGCTCCTTATGAACTTCATTTAGAAGACAATTAAAATTCTATTTTTTAGCCTTGGGACAAGATTTCTGACCTGTACATTAATGTGTTTGAGTATTTCAGGGCATTTTTCTGAGAAAGGAGTATATACTCTCAACTATTCCCAAAGATGAAGAAGGCAATGGCACACTACTCCAGTACTCTTGCCTGGAAAATCCCATGGACAGAGGAGCCTGGTAGGCTGCAGACCATGGGGTCTCGAAGAGTCGGACACGACTGAGCGACTTCACTTTCACTTTTCCCTTTCATGCATTGGAGAAGGAAATGGCAACCCACTCCAGTGTTCTTGCCTGGAGAATCCCAGGGACGGGGGAGCCTGGTGGGCCACCGTCTATGGGGTCGCACAGAGTCGGACACGACTGAAGCGACTTAGCAGCAGCAGCAGCAGCAGCATTCCCAAAGAAGATTCCCAAAATATTAAGTTTAGAGTCTACTTAATTTACAGGAAAGTTAACCCATCCAGTTCCTTTTATTCCCTTGAACATGTTAAAACTTGGTGGAAGACACATTGCGGGGAGTTTTCCTATCTCCCTGTTCTGCCCACAAGTTACTCACCTCATCTTCTCTCTTCTTCCTCCTCTCCTTGTCACCCTCATCTAGTGAATATTTAAAACTAAATGAATCAATATTGAGTACCATGTGCCGGACAAGGTGTTCAGAGTTGCGGATACAAGGTCATTCTGACAGGGCCCATGTTCCCAAGGAGCTTGGTGTCAGATGAAAGAAAAGAAGACACAAATAGTCTGATGTGCCTAAGGCAGAATGCTGGAACAGCCTCGCAAGTTGCTGTGAGAGATGTCAGTTTCCAATCCCCAATCCTAGCCTACATCAGAGACAAAAATCAAGGGAAAAGATACTCTAAGAACCTGATGACTGGGGTCTCGAGTGGTTTCTAGCTGAGTTGGCTGGCTGGAACTTAAGAATTAATGAAATAATAAGCAAAAACCAAAGAAGAAAAAAAAGATTTAATGAAATAAAATTCATATTTTATGGCAAGATGAGAAAAATTTGAACATAAAATTCTTCTCTGCCTGTTTGGGCCTCCTCCCTCCCTGTTAGTGTGTGTTGTGCATGTGTGTTAACCAGCTTTCTCAGGACGGCTTCCTTGGTGGCTCAGCTGGTAAAGAATCCACCTGCAACGAGGGAGACATGGGTTCAATCCCTCGGTTGGGAAGATACTCTGGAGAAGGGAATGGCTACCCACTTCAGTACACTTGCCTGAAAAATCCCATGGACTGTGTAGTCTGTGGGGTCACAAAGAGTCTGGACAGGACCAAGCGACTTCCACTTTTCTTCAGTTCAGCTAAGTTTAGGCACTCAGTCATGTCCAACTCTTTGCAACCCCATGGACTGCAGCACACCAGGCCTCCCTGTCTATTGCCAACTCCTGGAGTTTACTCAAACTCATGTTCATTGAGTCGGTGATGCCATCCAATCATCTCATCCTCTGTCATCCCTTTCACCCCCCACTTCAATCTTTGCCAGCTCAAAGTCTTTTCAAATGAGTCAGTTCTTCACATCAGGTGGCCAAATTATCAGAGTTTCAGCTTTAGCATCAGTCCTTCCAATGAATATTCAGGATTGATTTCCTTTAGGATGAACTGGTTGGATCTCCTTGCTGTCCAAGGGACTCTCAAGAATCTTCTCCAACACCACAGTTCAAAAGCATCAATTCTTCAGCACTCAGCTTTCTTCACAGTCCAACTCTCACATCCATACATGACTACTGGAAAAACC
>NW_011494629.1:6549693-6550425 GCF_000754665.1 Bison bison bison
GGACTGGAAAAACCATAGCTTTGACTAGATGGACCTTTGTTGGCAAAGTAATGTCTCTGCTTTTTAACATGCTGTCTAGGTTGGTCATAACTTTTCTTCCAAGGAGCAAGTGTCTCTTAATTTCATGACTGCAGTCACCATCTGCAGTGATTTTGGAGCCCACAAAAATAGTCTCTCACTGTTTCCATTTTTTCCCCATGTATTTGCCATGAAGTGTATGCAGGTCAGGAAGCAACAGTTAGAACTGGACATGGAACAAGAGGCTGGTTCCAAATAGGAAAACGAGTACGTCAAGGCTGTATATTGTCATCCTGCTTATTTAACTTATGTGCAGAGTACATCATGAGAAACGCTGGGCTGGAAGAAGCACAAGCTGGAATCAAGATTGCCGGGAGAAATCTCAATAACCTCAGATACGCAGATGACACCACCCTTATGGCAGAAAGTGAAGAGGAACTAAAAAGCTTCTTGATGGGAAGGTGAAAGAGGAGAGTGAAAAAGTTGGCTTAAAACTCAACATTCAGAAAACGAAGATCATGGCATCTGGTGCCATCACTTCATGGGAAATAGATGGGGAAACAGTGTCAGATTTTACTTTTTTGAGCTCCAAAATCACTGCAGAGAATGCAATGGCAACCCACTCCAGTACTCTTGCCTGGAAAATCCCATGGGAGGAGCTTCATAGGCTGCAGTCCATGGGGTCGCTAAAAGTCGGACATGACTGAGTGGCTT
>NW_011494629.1:6550553-6559872 GCF_000754665.1 Bison bison bison
CAGAGGATGAGATGGCTGGATGGCATCACTGACTCGATGGACGTGAGTCTCAGTGAACTCCAGGAGTTGGTGATGGACAGGGAGGCCTGGCATGCTGCGATTCATGGGGTCGCAAAGAGTCGGACACGACTGAGTGACTGAACTGAACTGAACTGAACTGATCGGACCAGATGCCATGATCTTAACTTTCTGAACGTTGAGTCTTACGCCAACTTTTTCACTCTCCTCTTTCACTTTCCTCAAGAGGCTCTTTAGTTCTTCGCTTTCTGCCATAAGGGTGGTGTCATCTGCATATCTGAGGTTATTGATATTTCTCCTGGCAATCTTGTTTCCACCTTGTGCTTCATCCAGCCCAGTGTTTCTCATGATGTACTCTGCATATAAGTTAAATAAGCAGGGTAACAATATACAGCCTTGACATACTCCTTTCCCGATTTGGAACCAGTCTGTTGTTCCATTTCTAGTTCTAACTGATGCTTCCTGACCTGCATACAGATTTCTCAAGAGGCAGGTCAGGAGATCTGGTATTCCCATCTCTTTAAGAATTTTCCAGTTTATTGTGATCCACACAGTCAAAGGCTTTGGCATAGTTAGTAAAGCAGAAGTAGATTTTTTTTTTGGAACTCTGTTGCTTTTTCGATGATCCAAGAGATGTTGGCAATTTGATCTCAAGCCCAAGAATACTGGAATGGATAGCCCATCCTTTCTCCTGGGGATCTTCCCGAACCAGGAATTGAATACAGGGTCTCCTGTATTTCAGGCGGATTCTTTACCAACTGAGCCATCAGGAAAGCTGCACTTTTCTTAAGAGATAACATTCTTTCTTAATCTCATCAAGAGTTCCAGCTCCTTCGGAAATAACCTTCTTTCTTAATCCTGTAAGGGGCCAAGGTGACCCATGACCCATGACTCGCTTTAGAAGTGTAGATCTGGATTGTGTTAACTGTCAACAGTACATCATTTGATATATAACCCTTTATCTCAAAAATTTATTTATCTGTGCTTTGACCTCTAATGGTCAGGAACAGTTCTCAGAGCTTGTTGAAATATTGTCCTCGGGGTTATCACCTTAGGGTGGCTCAAATAAAATTTTCCATTTCTTAGATCAAAATCTTCCATTTCTTACTACTGACATATATTTTCATTAACAGTATCAATAACAATGTCAAGGATGAGCTGTGTGTCCTCAAGAGCAGTCTTAAATTCAGAGATAAAAAGCAGATGACCAGGAGGAAGGGTGGGAATGGGGAGCTGGTGTTTCACAGGCACAGAGTTTTGGTGGCAAGATGAAAAAGTTCTGATGGCAAATAGCAGGGATGGCTGCCCAACAATGCGAATGCATTGAATGGCAATGGACCAAACACATTAAAATGGTAAATTTTAGGGAATGTATGCTGCTAAGTCACTTCAGTCGTGCCCAACTCTGTGTGACCCCATAAACGGCAGCCCACCAGGCTCCCCCGTCCCTGGGATTCTCCAGGCAAGAACACTGGAGTGGGTTGCCATTTCCTTCTCCAATGCATGAAAGTGAAAAGTGAAAGTGAAGTCTCTCAGTCGTGTCCGACTCTTCTCAATCCCATGGACTGCAGCCCACCAGGCTCCTCCGTCCATGGGATTTTCCAGGCAAGAGGACTGGAGTGGGGTGCCATTGCCTGAGTACATCCTTAATTATTTCACTTTAAAAAAGACACGCGAAGTTTGTAAAGGACTGGCTACTTGCAGGAATCCTTTCATTCTGTCAAAAAATTTCTCCAAACCCCACAAAGCAGAGATGTACCAGTTCTCACTGATTCTCACAGTTAAACACCATGTCTCATCAGGTACTGTCTATAGGGAATGTATATCTTACCACAATTAATAAGAAGCAGTCTTGATTTTCCAGTGTGTGCTGTTTGCTATGCTAAGTCGCTTCAGTTGTGTGCGACTCTTTACAACCCCATGGACTGTATTGTCAGATTCCTCTGTCCATGGGATTCTCCTGGCAAGATTACTGGAGTGGGTTGCCTTTTCCTCCTGCAGAGGATCTTCCTGACCCAGGGACTGAACCCATGTCTCTTATGTCTCTTATGGCAGGTGAGTTCTTTACCACTAGTGCCAGCTGGGAAGCCCTTTCTGTACATAGTTGACAAAAAAGATGTTACTGGCACCCCCTTAAGCTGGGTTGCTAAAGAAAATGAGTTTGCTGGACCCAGAGTTTCACAAACCGTGATGCACACCCGGTTCTTCCCTAAGTGGTGTCCCTGCTCAGGCTGACACTCCCTTCCTTTCTTTCCTCTAGGACATCCTCAGGGTTGAAAGGAGTCCTGAGCATCCCTGAGCGGAACTGTGGTGCCTGGCAACCTCCTCTGACACTTGGAATGGCCACCAGCTACAGCCTCTCCCGCCTGCTCCCTGGGTTCCGGACAGCATCACGTTTCTGTCTCAGGCAGCCTGAAAAATGAGCCGCTTGTGGAGAGAGTTACATGGGCTTCCTGGTCATCTCAGAACTTGATCTTGGTTATCACAAAGCCCCTGGGCTCACTGGCAGCTGAGATTATCTAGAGTCCTATGCTTCTAGATTTGCCACACCACAGAGGGATCTGAAACTCCGCATCAGCTTCCAGCTCCCATGTCTATCACTACTGTACAGAGGTGATGCTTATCTTCATGATCCACCTTCAGGGTTCGTCACCCTCTGGTTTTCTTATGGCTTCTCTGCGCTGATGTATCAGGACCTGCGCTGCCTCGGAAGCATTCAAGGTGCTGATCGCTTCCTTCCCCATGACAGATCCAAGGGCCATCATGCTGGGCTGGCCCTCCAGATGCACAGGGAAGCCTGCCCCCTTTATTCTGCAGCTCTGGAGGATGTCACCTTCTTCCCTGTTCTTCATCGCTGCCAGCACAGGCCTGGGGACTAGGACAATCTTCCCTTTGCTTTGTGGTCTCACTCAACACACTCAGTCACTGGGTCTTTAGGGATTTCATCATTAACCTTAGACAGAGACCAATAGATTTGGCCTAGGGTCTAAATGAAGGGACATGAAGATGTCACCTGCTTTTAAGAAGGAAGGCTGTGGTTTATATTGCTGTCTCCCAACTGGACTCTATCCTAGCAACACTTCCAGGTTGCTGCCCATAAGAGGTGGGGGGATCCACCAGCTGGGGTCCTCTGACCTGGAGAGGAATGCCCTTTAACATTCACCCTAAAAGAGGTCAGCCCCTCTGGCTTTCCCATGGGTGGAGGAATTTATCCCAGGCTCTCCTGGGCACCAGGCTGTTCTGCACAACCTTGAAAAGGTTGCTATTTATTTTTATTATATATAAAAATATATAACACATACTTATTTTCTGTCTCTGCTTTCCTAAATATTGCTGCTTCTGGACACTGGGACATCTCATCCCTGCTCCTGGTCCCAAGTCCCTGAGATGACACAGGGGTTAGACTTTCCTCTGCTTGTCCAGACTGCTGGCAGCCCAGCCTCCTCATCTGACCCCTCCTGGCATCCCATATGGTTGCTGGGCGCCCCCCCCACCGCCAACCCATCACTCTGTTCATCTCCAAGCTCTGCTGACACTTTGTCCCGCTTTTGGCTCCATGTTGACTTTATCCCTGGCCTAAAGGGTTCCTGGCCATCACCGCACAGGGCCCCATTTTGCCTCTCTAGCCTTTCTTTGGCCCCAAGAATGCTTCCCTCCCCTGAATTCCGCTTCAGATGCAGAGAAAGCTTCAGTTCACAGCTCACTGCCTCCCGTTTTTGACACCAGCCCCTCCTTAGGATCTCATCTAACCCATGTGTCATCCCCTCACCCTACATACAACCCCTTGGAAAGTAAGCATTGTGTGTGTGCTAAGTTGCTTCAGTTGTGTCCAATTCTCTTTGACCCCATGGACGGTAGCCTGCCAGGCTCCTCTGTCCATGGGGATTCTCCGAGCAAGAATACTGGAGTGGGTTGCCATGCGTTCCTCTAGGGGATCTTCCTGACACAGGGATCAAACCTGCATCTCCTGTGGCTCCTGCATTGCAGATGGATTCTCTACCACTGAGCCACTCAGAAAGCCCAGAATAAGCAATGCTTCAATCCAAAAGAAACTTGAATGTATTCAAGTCCTTTTATGGAAAGGACAAAGGGAATCACCTTAGCACACCTGCCTGATGATTCCCAGTGCTTGCCCAGAAAATTAACTTTCACTACCACCGATAGAAGCTTCTTGGTGGTGCAGACAGTAAAGAATCTGCTTGCAACGCAAGACACCCCGGTTTGATCCCTGGGTGTCAAAAAATAGAGGAACATAGAAGGAAGCTATTTTCTTTGAGATCATTTAGTCTAATCATCATTCCACAGATATGGAAATAGAGGCCCAGAGATTTGCTTCTGAATCTCAGTAGATTAGAGCTGCAAGAAGATGAGCCAGTCATTCCACACTAGTTCTGTACCCAAGAGAAACAAAAGCACAAGTCCACAGAAAGACTTGCTCAAGAAGGTTCCCAGTGGCTTTATTCACCACAGTCAGAACTAGCACCCACTAACAGGATAGCGACTAAACAAACTATAGTTTACTTACATGATGGGAAACACCTCAAAACAAAGTACTGACACGTGCGACAACATAGGAGAAACTTTCAGTCATTCGTTGGGGTTCTGGGTTGACTTTTGTCTCCCACACATTGCCTCCCACAGCCTCTAGGGCTGGGAGAAAACACATTTCTGATGCTTAAGCCTCCCAGTCTGGGACACTTTGTTCCACCAGCCCTAGCAAAATGTTGATGGCAACAGAGGTCTTAACAAGAAAGCGTATAAAATGTATGATTTTATCTACCTTGAGTTCTAGAACAGCTTAAACCAAACCATAGTGAAAACAGGGACTGACTAAGAAGGGGGCAGAGGGAACTTTCTGGGGTGATATTAAAGTTCTATATTATCTTGATGGGGGTTTGGGTTACATGGGGGTATGCATTTACCAAAGCTCACTAAAAGGTGCACTTATGATGAGTGTTTCTCTACATGTAAAATTTACTTCACATAAAAAGAACTACAAAAAAATGCTGAATTCTAGGGGGTGATAGGCAGGCTTAAATGTTAAGGACTGGCATGCACTGGTATTCATAATTTACTCTGAAATCCACAAAAAAATGAAAATGGTTTGTTAGAGGGCTAGACCCATGAACAGAGATTTGATAAAGCAAATAGAGTAAAATGTTCACTGCTGAATTTAGGGAATGCATCGGGGTACTCAGACTACAAAGTTGCAAATTTTCAAAATAAAATATGGAAAACTGTTACCAGGCCCACCGTCTGATCTCATTCAGAGCACCACTTGCAGGCAGTACAACCTCATGACAGTTCTGCTAAGGATCTGAAAACCAGGTTAATGAGAGGGAACATTACTTTACATTCTTCAAAATGAGGAAGGTTTTCCTACTCCAATCTATTTGTAAAACTAATTTGTCTGAATTCTTACTTTAAAAAAACAGAATAGAGTGTGGATAGTACCAAAAACTTTTTCTTGATTTCAGGGACGTCTATTTTTTTTTAATTGAAGCATTGCTGATACACAATATTATATAAGTTCAGTTCAGTCGCTCAGTTGTGTCCGACTCTTTGCAACTCCATGAATCGCAGCACGCCAGGCCTCCCCGTCCATCACCAACTCCCGGAGTTCACCCAAACTCACGTCTATCAAGTCGGTGACGCCATCCAGCCGTCTCATCCTCTGTCGTCCCATTCTCCTCCTGTCCCCAATCCCTCCCAGCATCAGAGTCTTTTCCAATGAGTCAACTCTTCGCATGAGGTGGCCAAAGAACTGGAGTTTCAGCTTTAGCATCATTCCTTCCAAAGAACACCCAGGACTGATCTCCTTTAGAATGGACTGGTTGGATCTCCTTGCAGTCCAAGGGACTCTTACAGGTGTACAATATAGTGATTCACAATTTTTAAAGGTTGTACTCCATTAATAGTTATTATAGAATGTTGACTATGTTCCCCATGTTATATAATATTTCCTTCTAGCTTATTTCCTTCTAGCTCTTAATCCCCTGCCTCTATATTGCCCCCGCCCTTCTCTCTCCTCATTGGTAATCACTAGTTTGTTCTCTGTGAGTCTGCTTCCTTTCTGTTTTCTTCACTAGTCTGCTGTATTTTTTAGATTCCTTATACAAGTGGTATCATACAGTATTTGTGTTTCTCTGTTTGACTTATTTCTCTTGGAATAATACCTTCTGAGTCCATCCTTGTCGCAAACGGCAAAATTTTCCTTTTTTAAATGAGGGAAGTCTATTCTTAATAACCCCCGAGGATAACTCAAACCAACAAACTACATAAAAAATTCACATTCAGTGCTGAGTTCTCAAAAGGTGTGTCCTTGAGAGCCTTGTGTGGAGGTGTGGCATAGACAGAAGTTCCCCAAAGCAGAAGCAGGTATTGAAACCTGATGGGCATACCAGGAGCAAAATCAGCACGGTGCTCCTCAAGACGGCGGTCACATATGAGGAAGTGGCTCAGAGACAGTTACTCAAAAGAAAAGCTTTACACAAATCAGAAAAATGCCACGCTTTCCTCTTTGAGGAAGCAAGGTAATTCGAATATGTAAGTCGTTTCTGTAGAATTAAAGAAGCCATTCCAGCACTCTAGCATTAAAGAAACAATGCAAATCAGTTTAACTCTTCAACAACCAAATGCCTTTTATTGATGACGTTATCCATCTGTTTTGTAGGAGAGACACAGGAATAGGAAAGACGTAGTCCACAAGATGGTGAAAGAGACAAACGCAAGCAAAATGTTAGGACCCTCTCATCCTCTTTCCCCTCATTAAAAAAAAAAGAAATGCAAGTGGAGGGAATAATCTTTCCTATATTAGAGATTGACGATACTGCTCACATTCAGTGACTTACACGTCATGCAGCTATTTAAGGGGCAGAACGAGGGTTCTAACCTAAGCTTTCTGACTTTAGCCTCCATGAAAAAAAAGACTGGTGTTTACAAAGCAACTCTGCCCCTCACAGCTAAGGGAGGCTCCCAGGCCCTCTGTAGCCAAGCTGCCTAGTGTGAATCCTAATGTCCCGACCTAGTGACCTTGGGCAAATGATTTAACCACTGCTTCCGCAATGTTTTCTACAGAATGTATAACAGCATTTATTTAATGGAGCCCCACATGAAGTGCCTGGCACGCTAACAGGCGGACTGTCCTTACTGTGTGCTGTTCATCCGGGGTGGCTATTTAAATTTAACTCTAGATGAGCTAAAATTAAAAATTCGGTGCCTCAGTCTCATTGGCTACATTTCAAATGCTCAAGAGCCACATGCAGCCAAAAAGACACCTCTTCTTTTATAGTTTTTGGGGATGCAGCAAAATGGTTCTTCCTACAGGACCATGTGGAACTGCTCTCAAACTTAATTATCAGATGATCATACTAAACCCCTTACTTTACAGCTGAAACATCTCTCCAAAAGCCACCACCATGAGTAAAACTAGGTTTGTGTTTGTCTCTTTCACCGTCTTGTTGACTACGTTTTTCCTATTCCTGTGTCTCTCCTGCAAAACAGATGGATAACCTTATTAATAAAAGGCATTTGGTTGTTGAAGAGTTAAGCTGATTTAATGTCGATCCTAAACATTCTTACTGATGTCTGTGTCCAGCCTGTTTTTCTCAATCTGGTGCACATTCACCTAAAACTAATAAATGACAAAGACTCTTGCTTGTGGTTGTCTTCTTCTTCTTGTTCAGTCGCTAAGTCGTGTCCAACTCTTTGTGACACCATGGACTGCAGCAAAGCAGGCTTCCCTGTCCTTCACTATCTCCCTGAGTTTGCTCAAACTCATGTCCATTGAGTCACTGATGCCATCCAACCATCTCATCCTCTGTCATCCCCTTCTCCTCCTGCCTTCTATCTTTCCAAGCATCAGGGTCTTTTCCAGAGAGTTGGTTCTTCGCATCAAGTGGCCAAAGTATTGGAGATTCAGCTTCAATAAGCTTGCCCAATCCTCTCTCAATATATGCATTTTTTTCATTTAAAAAGCTGTTAAGATCTATTCATCTGAAGTACTGCTGGAATTGAGATGATTAATAACAATTTACCTTTGGTTTTGGTTTTTCTGGTGGCTTAATGGTAAAGAATCCACCTGTCAATACAGGAGACTCAGGAGACACTGGTTCAATCCCTGGGTCAGGAAGATCCCCTGGAGAAGGAAATGGCAACCCATTCTAGTATTCTTGCCTGGGAAATCCTGTGGAGCCTGGTGGGCTACAGTCCATAGGGTCACAGAAGAGGTGGGCATGACTTAGTGACTATACAACAGCAACAAGCTTTGGGTTCAGGAACCATTCTCAAGCTAAGTCCTTCCTAACATCTCACTAGGGAGCCTGCTCCGGGAGAAGCAGGGAGACCAGACTGCTGGGGGGGCCCTGAATAATAAAACAGTTGTGGTAAGCACTTCAACAACTGTTCTGACAACCTCTGCTCTTCAGGAATTCTGTCCTTATCTGTGAAGTTACAAGGGTAGCTGACAATATCTTCCAGATGGGAAGCAGATTTGAAAGCAAGCAATGAGATGCTGAAAGCAACCTAGGGGAGTGTGAGAATGCTGCCCACAGTGTGGGGGCCTCAAATGTGCATAAAATCATTTACCTGCCAGAAAGCAGAGCTGTTTTGCAGTTCCACCTTGAGGAATGGGGAGAACCAAATTAAAATCTTCACTTTTTAATTTCTTCCTAGAAAAAAAATGCCTTTCTTTCTGTATTTTGGATACCAGCAGGGAAGTTAACTTTGTGTGGATCTTAAGCTCTCATTTAAAATTTACCATTATTCAGCTGTCCTGCCTCCCCTGTTTGAAGTGGGACATACAGAATTCACCTTGAATAGAAGAGCCCCATCTATAGGGACCACCCAAATCTTGCTATGAAAAATATAGTAAGTCCCTTACACATGAACCTTTCAGTTGCAAACTTTCAAAGATGTGAATGTGTGTTCCATCAGCATCAGGCATGAGTGAAATTGCAGCTTGCCCTCCTGTCTCCTACTGTTGATGATTCTTCAGCTCTTCCGTCTAGCACCTCCTCTCCCTTCTTCAGTCAGTAACTCTTCTTGCCTGTTCACTTGTATGCCAGCTGTTGGACTGTACTACCGTACTTTTCATGTTATTGTACCCTAAGATTTAAAATGTTTTATTTTTTATGTTTGTTTTTATGATTATTTATCCAAAAAGTATTATAAACTCATTACAGTACAGTACTGTATAGCTATGAAATTAAAAGACACTTACTCCTTGGAAGAAAAGTTATGACCAACCTAGATAGCATATTCAAAAGCAGAGACATTACTTTGCCAACAAAGGTCCATCTAG
>NW_011494629.1:6559972-6568276 GCF_000754665.1 Bison bison bison
GACAGGGAGAAGACTCTTGAGAGTCCCTTGGACTGCAAGGAGATCCAACCAGTCCATTCTGAAGGAGATCAGCCCTGGGATTTCTTTGTAAGGAATGACGCTAAAGCTGAAACTCCAGTACTTTGGCCACCTCATGCGAAGAGTTGACTCATTGGAAAAGACTCTGATGCTGGGAGGGATTGGGGACAGGAGGAGAAGGGGACGACAGAGGATGAGATGGCTGGATGGCATCACTGACTCGATAGACGTGAGTCTGAGTGAACGCCGGGAGTTGGTGATGGACAGGGAGGCCTGGCGTGCTGTGATTCATGGGGTTGCAAAGAGTCGGACACCACTGAGCGACTGAACTGAACTGAACTGAACTGTATAGCTGATTGTGCTAGCTGAGTACCTAGACAAACTCTGTTAGACTAGCTGGGTACCTAAGCTAACTCTGTTAAACAAATTTGACTTACGAACATGCTCTTAGAATAGAACTCATCTGTATGTAGGGGACTTGGTGTAAATGATACAGTCACTAAATACAATGGAAAAATACTTATTTTCATAAAGGTGCAGACTGTGTTTTGGAAGAAATGTTAGACAACTTCCTGAAATGTATGTACATATATGTATACATGTATACACACATTACCTGACATACTCATGGATTCTCAAGTATCATACATTCTTAAGTATGGTATTTACAAAATTTTTCCCTGCTCATGCATGATGTTTGAAAATGAAAACCTGGTGAACTACTGGTTTATCCTCATTGCCAACAAGTGTTTATTAATTCAAAATCATGACAAAGTTTTAAAGAAATAGTAGAGCTATGGGTGAATTTTCTTCTGTTTTTTTTCAAAATTTGGTTAATGAATTTTGGTCTATGTATAATTTTCTACAGATAATAGACTTATACATTTAATTATGTATAGTCTCTTCTGAAATATTATCCAAAATAATTTTTGGATACAACCCCTGCCTTCTGAGGCTGTAAACATTAATATTTACAGGTTCTATATTTATTATCTCAACACAAGTTTGTTTAAAATATGACAGATCACTAATTAAGGCCACAGTCTTCTAAATCTTCAGTCTTTAAACCTACAGCCCAATGTTACAATAAACAAAATCCACACTCACAAGAATATACTGAAATTAACTTGGATATTTAAAAAGTGAGGCTTGTACATTTTCCCCAAGTCTGTACCACTTCATTCAGCTCATACAAACTCAAACCGTTTGCATTATTAAATAATGCAATGCTTAATAAAGCAACTGCAGAAAAAACTCAGATAAGGACAAGTGATAAATGTGCAGAAAGCTCCATGAAATGAAAAGATAATCCTCACAAGCATTTATGCTGACTGTGCTGCTTTTATTAACCACATCAGAATCCACTTATTTACCTCCAGAAAACATTTATTAACAACAATGTATTTTAAAGAAATTGGGTTCAAAATGATTAATAGATATACTTAACTGGTGAGCCAAGAAAATTTTTTGCATAAAAAGCAATTTTTAAGAGATGAGCACTGAGAAAGATTCATCCATATGCCTGTTAAGAAGGTCACCATAATTTAATTTTTCTTTATAAAGACTTCCTGCCCCCACCCTGCCCCAACCTTCAGGGTTAAGGGATGTTCAGATCATTTGCTTCAGACAAGCAGAACTCATAGCCAAGAATTATATATAATATATGCCATATCTTTAATACTTACTAAAATGATTCTTACAAAATGTCCACATGTTTTATGGTAGAAGCAATAAAAATTTATTCTGATTTGTCACCTGTACAATCATTTTTGTTGTTGTTCAGTCACTCAGTTGTGTCCGACTCTTTGAGACCCCATGGACTGCACCACGCCAGCCTCCCCTCTCCTTCACTAGCAAGCAAGTTGAGCTTACTTAAACTCATGTCCATTGAGTCAGTGATGCCATCCAACCATCTCGTCCTCTGTCATCCCCTTCTTCTCCTGCCTTCAATCTTTCCCAGCATCAGGATCTTTTCTAATGAGTCGGCGCTTTTCATCAGGTGGCCAAAGTACTGGAGCTTTAGCTTCAGCATCAGTCCTTCCAATGAATATTCAGGATTGATTTACTTTATGATGGACTGGTTGGATCTCTCTGCAGTCCAAGGGACTCTCAAGAGTCTTACCCAATACCACAGTTTAAAAGCATCAATTCCTCAGCGCTTAGCCTTCTTTATGATACAACTCTCACATCCATACATGACTACTGGAAAAACCATGGCTCTGACTATATGGACCTTTGTTGGCAAAGTAATGTCTCTGCTTTTTAATACACTGTCTAGGTTTGTCATAGCTTTTCTTCCAAGGAGCAAGCGTCTTTTAATTCCATGGCTGCAGTCACCATCTGCATTGATTTTGGAGCCCAAGAAAATAAAGTCTGTCACTATTCCCATTGTTTCCCCATCTATGTGCCATGAAAATTGATGGGACTGAATGCCATGATCTTAGTTTTTTGAATGTTGAGCTTTAAGCCAGCTTTTTCACTCCCCTCATTGACCTTCATCAGCGTCTCTTTAGTTCCTTTGCTTTCTGCCACAATTGCATTAGGATTTAATTATAAAATGACATGCTAACAATATGCCAGGTTATTTGAACATCTATTTAGGACCATGCTGACATTTCATGTATTTGTCAATGAACTCTTTGGTGATAAAGGCAAGGAAGCTTGTGCAGGGCATCCAATCATTTCAAGGCTGCAATGACTCTGAAGTCAGCCCCAGGCAATGACAAGGGTGTTAGTCTTGGCTTCAGACAGACTTGAGTTTCACTTCTCACTGGCCATCTGCCTTTTGGCAACTTAGCCACAAAGCCAGTTTCTTCATCCTTAAAATGCAAATGATCCTTCTAAGCTCATGGGGTTTGGTGAGGCTTCAAAAAAGTCACTGAATGTAAGTCAGATTTAGCGCCACAGGTACCTTGTAAGTCCTCATTAACATGTACAGGAAAACCTAGCTGAAAGCCCTGCAGCACAGGCTAGGTCTGGTGAGGCAATGGCATGCACACTGCTTACAGATTCATACTGTGCTGCTGATGGGTGGAGTACAATGTCAGGGACCAGGAGGTCAGACACACCTGGGTGCATTGTGGCTTTATCCCTTACTCTCTGTGTGACATGGACAAATTCCTTCACCTCATCAAGCCTCAGTTTTCTCATCTGCAAAACAGGCATAACAGCAGCAACCTCTTATGATTATAGTGATGATTATGGGGAAATCCATAGAAAGCAATATTATTAGACATTATCACTATATGATTTAAGTTTTTAGGAAATGTTGCCTATTATTATTAATAATTAATTTTTGTACCTTATTAATTTTCATTGCTAATGTGAAACTAAAGTGAGCTAAATTATTATGAAGGGACAGATTAGTATAAAACTTTGCTGACAAACTCTGTACTTCATTTTTTTTTGAAGTCCCCAACTCTTTTTTATTAGAGCAGAGGACTTATAAATACTACTGTAGTCCTTAAGTTCAGGGTCTAAAAGAATCTAAATTCTATTTCTTCAAAAATTCAATTCATTCTGTGTAGCTATCAATACCACTTTAAAGATGAGCAAAGATGTTCTCTGACCTGAGACACAAGGAACTACTGAAAACAACAAAATCTAATTGTAACAAACAAGAAAAGCATAAATATAGATAGACTACGTGGTAGATAAATAACAGAAAAATAAGTCAATAACATTAGTAACCGGAATGGCCCTACAGATAACAATAGTACCCCTGGCAATGTAAGATGTGATTGTAGTTAATGAGAATATATCCTTGAGAGATCCTAACTCTTCTTACTACATCTTCAGCCTGAAAATAAACTTCACATTTCCCCTTTTGCAGTTCTTCATTGGTTAACCACAGTGTTTTGAGAGACTTTTCAGAAAGTCACAAGTTTCCTCTAGTGGGATGCAGTTTGCTCTAGCGCCTTTCACTGTCTCTTATCATCATTCTTTAAGTGCTGGAAGAAGAATCACTTATACTTTAACTGGACAGGAACCACACAGGAATATATAAGCATTTACCAAAAATGGCTGATGGAGGAATAAAAGCAGTAACCAATATTCAATGTTTAGTAAAAGGGTGTTCTAATTGAATGTCTTGACTTTGCTCTTACTTAACTACTTCTGGTAATTTACACATAATAAATATTACTATGTCTTTTTGAAAAGCTGGGGTACTTTAATCAAAATGTGGTAAAGTATGAGAATGCTCCTAGAAAGTCAAATTATTTTCATTTCTGTGTGAGGATGAGACTGACATGGAAAACTAAAACAGATTTCTGTGGTATGCACGTCACAGTCCAAATGAACTTAGGTAAAGAGAAACCAGTTCTGTGAGAGGGTCTTTCATTAATTCAGCAATTATTTCTATCTCAAGTACATGTCAGTCCCAGGAATTAAAAAATGATTAAGACAAACGCTTCACTAAGAAGCTTACAGTTTAGGACATAGACAGATGAGCGACTACATTGTTGAATAATATGTATAATAACAGAATTAGTTATGGCTGTCACACTGATATTCCTATTATCAACTATAATTACTTGTCCTATTAAACTAACTTAACAGCAGCCAGGAAAAGGTTTTACCTAGCTTTTACCAGCACATATAACCTATACATCTTAAACTATACATCTATTCATTTTAAATCTAAACAAAATCTACAAAACTTAAAGCTCAGTAACTGCCTTGATGTAAGTCTCATCAGGACTTCCCTGGTGGCTCAGATGGTAAAGTGTCTGCCTACAGTGAGGGAGACCCGGGTTCAATTCCCGGGTTGGGAAGATCTCTGGAGAAGGAAATGGCAACCCACTTCAGTATTCTTGCCTGGAAAATCCCATGGATGGAGGAGCCTGTTAGGCTACAGTCCATGGGATCGCAAAGAATCGGACATGACTGGGTGACTTCACTTTCACTTTCAAGTCTCATCACCTCTAGGAGACTTGTTGTTCAATCATTAAGTCCTGTCGGACACTTTTGTGATCCCGGGGACTGTAGCCCACCAGTCTCCCCTGCTCATGGAATTTTCCAGGCAAGAATACTAGAGTGGGTTGCTATTTCCTTCTCCAAGGGATCTTTCTGACCCAGGGATCAAACCTGCATCCATCTCCTGCATTGGCAGGCAGATTCTTTACCACTTATCCACCTGGGACGTCCCTTTAGGAGACTTAAGCTAACATAAAAAGCCTCTAAGTAATACATATAATCCAATTAGGGTATTTAGCCCACTTTTTAGAGTCTAAAGGCCTTTACTATCTAGCAACTAAAAAGACATCACAGCTAAAGACCCCAAGCCACCTAATTTTAAAAATTGTTAAAATTAATTTAAAAAACAAAGTCAACAGTTTATAAAGCTATGACAATTCATTGTTGTTTTGAAATTTATTATTTTTAACTTAGGTATACTTAAATATTTTAATTAATCAAATGGACAGTTGGTTTTGTGGTTTTAAAGTATTTTTATCTTTGTTTCATTTTGTTTCTAATCTCTCACAATGTCTTTTTAGTCATATGGGTGATTTCCATAGAATGAGTCAGCAACAAAACATCTGGGCAGAAAGTCAGTCTTGCTTAAATATTGTATCTTGCATATTTCAGGATTTTAAAAGAATTTTGTTCAAATATTTGTTCTAACAAGAGGTCTCCAAGACATGTGAACTGTGACATATTGGGGATTTAAGATATAGGCATTTGAAAGGGAGACAATAATAGAACCTTAGGTTAAAGAGAAAGATACTAACCTTTATAGACACAACATGAACTGTAGATGTGCAAAATAAATTAACACATACACTTTCACACAGCCTCAGACATCTACATTTATGATTGGGAAATGAAGGGATATTTACAATGATTCTCTTTGAGTGGGGGAATAAGTGATTTTCTTTTTTTTCAGTTGTTTTTTTTTTTATTGGTACTTTTTTAAATTAGGAAAGAAAAAAAAAATCTTTCTTTAAAAAAAAATGTACTCCAAAAAGGCAGATCTCTAAATCATTCTTTAGTGTAATTACTTGGTTCAATTATTAGTATACTACACTTCTGTAGGAAATTAACATCTTCAAATGTCTTTTAAAAGATTCTAGAACTACAGTCTTAGCGAATTCATTTAAACAACAACATTGAGATTGTCGCTTGAACGTTCATTAGAATCCTTTGACTTTACAGTAAAAATGGGAAGAAACTGAATTCTTCAAGCCATCTGCTGAATTACAAAATGTTCTGGACCAGTAAAATACTTGTAATTCCCATGGGAGTTGTGGATCAAAGCTGGCAGACCCTGCATTTGTGAATGGGAACACATTTCAGCTCCTCTCAACCCCCTGGGTGGCCTCCGGCTCTGCTATCTGATGTTTATAGTTTTAAGTGGTGGATTTTATTAGGATGCTCCTTGGGCCTGAGAACCAATCTGGTCCTCAACAACATTTTCTTCTGACTTTACAGCAGCACATTTCATTCCATCTGCTGCTTCCAGAAATCCTTTTCCCTCCACTTAGAGCAGAGCGTGAGAATGCATCCTTTATGGCATCCACTATTCCTTCCAAGGACACACAGACACACACCTTATACAATACATACTACACACACACACACAGGCATCCCATATGCCGCACAAACACAGACCCTACCACACCTGGGAACATCTCCCTGGACCCCCAGCCTGTCAGGGGTTGGTGAGGGGGCAGCTAAGACAGTCCTTATCACAGTAGATGCTGATGTTCTCAACAGGACTTCCAAAACACATAAAAACCTCATCTCTCTTCAGTATCAATTTTTTCTAAGTACAATTTAATTTAAAACAACTATTATCGCCCAGATGATAAAACCAACACTGCTATTCCATTATAAACAATATAAAATGATCAAGATAATTAAAAATTTTTCCCATTCTTGAATTTTGAATACATTTATTGTTATTGTGCCTATTCAAAACAACACAGAATTTAAATAAGGATAAAACATTCTCAGAGAGGATATCATCTGACTTAAAACCAAATGACATGGAAAGAGTAGCAATAAAGGCAGTAATTTATGAAATGAATTAAATATAGCGTAATACTAGTTTCATTTAAAGCTGGCATGAATGGGGGGGTGACTGAAAAGACGAGTGATTGGGAAATCAAGCATTTTTGATTTTTTAAAACTCTCATATGACCTCAAGATTTTTCTTTTAAACAAACTCAGCTGGCAGAGTCTTAGGCAGTTGGTTTTCAAAACCAGGGTAGACAGATAAAGGCTTTAATTGTTGAGTAGTTCCCTGGAGAAAAGAAACCATCATTACTCAGCCTTTGGGTCACATTCTCATTCACATGGTGTCTTAAAATCATCTTTGCTTGCAGAAACACACTATGACTTATATCCTTTCCCCTCGCTTGGCCTGACATCATCTTTACCAGGGAAGCCAAAGCCCAAGCTCTCCGCACTATGTGATTCCCCAAAAGAAACCAAACGAGTTTATTGATTTAAAATCCACTGAGACCTGAAGCCTTCTTCACTTCACAGTTAGACACTTCTAACTGTCTCAGCCAGTTAGGCCACTCTGGTGACAGCAAGCTACCCTTACTCCTGACCTCCAAGAGCTCCTGGTGCTGACCTGAGCAGTGATCTCACCTAGAGGGCAATCAAGAAGGCCAGATACAACCCTAAGGTGACTGCCACTGATAACACTGTACTATTGTACTATATACTATGTACTATCAAGAGGAGACAGGGACGACAGAGGATGAGATGGCTGGATGGCATCACTGACTCGATGGACATGAGTCTGAGTGAACTCCGGGAGTTGGTGATGGACAGGGAGGCCTGGCGTGCTGCGATTCATGGGGTCGCAAAGAGTCGGACACGACTGAGCGACTGATCTGATCTGATCTGATATCATGAGAAACGCTGGGCTGGAAGAAGCACAAGCTGGAATCAAGATCCCCGGGAGAAATATCAATAACCTCAGATATGCAGATGACACCGCCCTTATGGCAGAAAGTGAAGAGGAACTAAAAAGCCTCTTGATGAAAGTAAAGAGGAGAGTGAAAACGTTGGCTTCAAGCTTAACATTCAGAAAACTAAGATAATAGCATCTGGTCCCATCACTTCATGGGAAATAGATGTGGAAACAATGGAAACAGTGGCAGACTTTATTTTTGGGGGCTCCAAAATCCCTGCAGATGGTGATTGCAGCCATGAAATTAAAAGACACTTACTCCTTGGAAGGAAAGTTATGACCAACCTAGATAGCATATTCAAAAGCAGAGACATTACTTTGCCAACAAAGGTCCGTCTAGTCAAGGCTATGGTTTTTCC
>NW_011494629.1:6568376-6574419 GCF_000754665.1 Bison bison bison
AGAGTTGGACTGTGAAGAAATCTGAGCACCGAAGAATTGATGCTTTTGAACTGTGGTGTTGGAGAAGAGTCTTGAGAGTCCCTTGGACTGCAAGGAGATCCAACCAGTCCATTCTGAAGGAGATCAGCACTGGGTGTTCTTTGGAAGGAGTGATGCTAAAGCTGAAACTCCAGTATTTTGGCCACCTCATGTGAAGAGTTGACTCACTGGAAAAGGCTCTGATGCTGGGAGGGATTGGGGGCAGGAGGAGAAGGGGACGACAGAGGATGAGATGGCTGGATGGCATCACAAACTCGATGTACGAGAGTTTGAGTGAACTCCGGGAGTTGGTGATGGACAGGGAGGCCTGATGTGCTGCAATCACAGGGTTGCAAAGAGTCGGACACGACTGAGCGACTGAACTGAACTGATTGTACTATATAAGGACCATATGCTATAAGAGTAGCATTTAAAATGTTGTCACTAAGAAAAACAACTTTTCTTGGACCATAGAGAAAGGAAATTCCAGAAAAACATCTACTTTTGCTTCATTGACTGCACTAAAGCCTTTGACTATGTGGATCACAACAAAGTTTGGAAAATTCTTAAAGACATGGAAATACCAGAACACCTTACTTGTCTCCTGAGAAACCCATATTCAGGTCAAGAAGCAACCATTAGAACTGGATATGGAACAAATGACTGGTTCAAAATTGGGAAAGGAGTACAAGACTGTATACTGTCATCCTGCTTATTTAACTTATGTGCAGAGTTGGCACCCCACTCCAGTACTCTGGCCTGGAAAATCCCATGGATGGAGGAGACTGGTGGGCTGCAGTCCATGGGGTTGCTAGGAGTTGGACACGACTGAGAGACTTCACTTTCACTTTTCACTTTCCACTTTCATGCACTGGAGAAGGAAATGGCAACCCACTCCAGTGTTCTTGCCTGGAGCGTCCCAGGGATGGGGGAGCCTGGTGGGCTGCCGTCTCTGGGGTCGCACAGAGTCAGACATGACTGAAGTGACTTAGCAGCAGAGTACATCATGTGAAATACTGGACTGGATGAATCCCAAGCCAGAATCAAGATTCCCAGGAGAAATATCAGTAACTTCATATTTGCTTACCAGGTGTCAATAGTGGTAAAGAACCCTTCTGCTAGTGTAGTAGATGGAAGAGACATGGGTTCGATCCCTGGGTCGGGAAGATCCCCTGGAGTAGGAAATGGCAACCCACTCCAGTATTCTTGCTTGGGAAACCTCATGGACAGAGGAGCCTGGCAGGCTACAGTCTATGGGGTCGCAGAGAGTTGGACACCTAATACTTCCACTTTTTCAGAGGTGCAGACGACACTACCCTAATGGCAGAAAGCAAAGAGGAACTAAAGAGCCTCTTGATGAAGGTGAAAGAGGAGAATGAAAAAGCTGGCTTAAAACTCAACATTCAAAAAACAAAGATTGTGGCATCTGATCCCATCACTTCATGGCAAATAAAAGAGGAAAAAGTGGAAGCAGTGACAGATTTTCTTTTCTTGGGCTCCAAAATCACAGTGGATGGTGACTGCAGCCATGAAATTAAAAGACGCTTGCTCCTTGGAAAAAAAGCTAAGACAAATCTAGACAGCATATTAAAAAGCAGAGACTTGACTTTGCCAACAAAGTTCCATCTAGTCAAAGCTATGGCTTTTCTAGTAGTCATGTATGGATGTGAGAGTTGGACCACAAAGAAGGCTGAGCACCAAAGAATTGATGCTTTTGAATTGTGGTGTTGGAGAAGACACTTGAGAGTCCCTTGGACTGCAAGGATATTAAACCAATCAATCCTAAAGGAAATCAACACTGAATACTCATTGGAAGGACTAATGCTGAAGCTCCAACAATTTGGCCACCGAATGTGAAGAGCTGACTCACTGGAAAAGACACTGATGCTGGGAAAGATTGAAGGCAAAAGAGGTAGGCAGCAGAGGATGAGATGGTTAGAGAGCATCACCGACTTAATGGACATGAATTTGAGCAAACTCCAGGAGAGGGTGAAGGACAAGGGAACCTGACATGCTGCAGTCCATGGGGTCACAGTCAGACACAACTGAGTGACTGAACAACAACAATATTATCTATGTTTGTGTCCTCGGTGGCTCAGCTGGTAAAGAAGCTGCCTGCCAATGCACGAGACACAAGAGACATGGGTTGGATCCCTGGGTAGGGAAGATCTCCTGGAGCAGGAAATGGTAACCCACTCCAGTATTCTTGCCTGGGAAAATTCACAGACAGAGAAGCCTGGCGGGCTACAGTCCATGGAGTAACAAAGAGTTGGACGTGACTGAGTGTATGTGCACACACTGGCACATGTATATACATATATGCACACACACATACACACACACACACTAATGGGAGGAATCTTTTCACAATGCTTATCAAATCACCATGATATCCACTTTAAATATTTTAAAATTTTGTCAATTACATCTCAATAAAGCTTTAAAAATCCATTTACATCAGTTCTGCCTCATTTGGGAAGGAAGAAAAGGTGAGAGGTACTGCAACTGATTTTATTAAACAAAATCTATCATTTTAGTTTTTTTATTAGGGTAAAGCATCTACTGTAGAAATTTTAGAAAACTGATGAGCAAAAGGAAAACAAAAATGACTAAGATTCAATTTTTTAGGGAAAGATAACCACCACTGGCTTTTGATTTATATATCTAACCCTTTTCTTCCCTATACATACAAATATATATATTTCTTCCCTATACATACAAATATATATAGCTGTTTTAATAGTATGTCAGACTGGAGAAGGCAATGGCACCCCACTCCAGTACTCTTGTCTGGAAAATCCCATGGACCGAGGAGCCTGGTAGGCTGCAGTCCATGGGGTCGCTAAGAGTCGGACACGACTGAGTGACTTCACTTTCACTTTTCACTTTCATGCATTGGAGAAGGAAATGGCAACCCACTCCAGTGTTCTTGCCTGGAGAATCCCAGGGATGGGGGAGCCTGGTGGGCTGCCGTCTATGGGGTCACACAGGGTCAGACATGACCAAAGTGACTTAGCAGCAGCAGCAGCAGGCAAAAGACATTTACTATACCATCATCTATTTCATAAAAAATAATACACACTTTATCTAATAATTTTGTAAGGAATTGGTGAAGCAAATTTATGGCTCTGGAAATACACTAAGATATCCTGAATAATGTCAATTATGTCCCTATCATACAAAGGGAAATAAAACTCTAAAGGACTATGTATTTAAATTAACTAAGGCAAGACTATAACCTTCCTTAGAAAAGAGAATCATATTTATAGATAGTACTACATTAAAAAAGATTATATATTTGACATCAAAGGAGACCTTCACACATAAGAACTTCACATTAGGATCAACTGAACCCTGTAAGTTATTCTGAGTATCTATAATTTACAATATAAAATGCTGATGCCACATAAGAACCAGTTTCAAATTTATAGGACTTTTTTTAACCACACTCAAAAGCTAGGACTTATAATTTTAAGTCAATATAAAAAACAAATTAACTTCATGTCAATACTAGAAGTGAACACCAAGATAAATCTAAGAACACTGGCGATTCAGCATGTTCACAAGCAACTCTCTGCTGCTTTCTGCTTGAAGCTGCTAAGGGAACAATAATCCAGGGTCAGGTAAACCCAGAAAAGGGGGGCTAATGGAAGACTCGTTTGTAAGCCATGGTGACAGCACAACAGGGCCCATTTCAAAGGGATTAGCCTGGGGCCAGAAGCACAGAGGATGCGGAAAAAACAAAATGGCTGTGTCATCTGTTCATTTACATCACATAATTTCTAGAAGCTAAGAGCTGATGAAGTTTTATTTATTCTTGCATATGTGTGTTTGTGTGTGTGTGTGAACTCTCTTAGGAAATTTCAAGCACACAAAACAGTGTTATCAGCCATTATCACCATGTTATACCCTAGATCCTCAGACCTCACTCATCTCATAGATGAACATCTGTACCCTTTTAACAACCTTTTCCTGTTTCCTCCAGTGCCTGGCAACCACTTTTCGATCTCTATTTCTATGAGTTTGACTGGGTTTTGAGTTTTTGTCTGTTGTTCAGATCCCACATAAGTGATACCATGCAGTGCTGTCCTTCTGTGTCTGATTTATCTCATATACCATAATACCCTCAAGGTTCATCCATGTTGTACCAAAAGCAAGATGTTTTTTTCTCACATTGAATAATATTCTGTACCACTTCTCTATTGATCGAAACATTTGGTTGTTGCCATATCTGGGTTACTGTGAATAATGCTGCAGTGGACATGGGGGTGCATATATCTCTTTGATATCCTGTTTTCCTCTGCTTTGGATATTACCCAGAAGTGGGATTTCTGGATCATATGGTGGTTCTATTTTTAAATTTTTGAGGAACATCCAATACTGTTTTCCATAGTGGCTATACCAACTTAACATTCCTACCAACAGTGTACAAGGGTTCCCTTTTCTCCACATCCTTACCAACATTTATCTTTTTGATGACAGCCATTCCAACAGGTGTGAAGTGATAGCTCACTGTGCTTTTGATTAGTGATGTTGAGTATCTTTTCATGCACCTGTTGGCCATCTGTACATCTTCTCTGGAAAAATGTCAAGTCAGTTCTTCTGCCCATTTTCTAATCAGATGGTTTGGGGGTTTTGCTATTGAGCTATATGAGTCCTTTATATATTCTGGATATTAATCTTTCATCAGATATGCAAGTATTTTCTTACATTCCATAGGTTGCCTTTTCATTTTGTTGGTGATTTCCTTTGCTATACAGAAGCTTTTTAGTTTGATGCAGTTCCACTTATTTATTTTTGCTTTAGTGCCAAATTCAAAAAATCATTGCCAAGACTGATATCGAGGTGCTTTCTTCTATAAGTTTTTTCTAGAAGTTATATATATGCTTTCTTCTAGAAGTTATATTCAAGTCTTTAATCCATTTTGAGTTATTGATAGGATGTTATTGATAGGATTATTTTGAGTTATTGGTAGGATTGATTCTATGTATGGTATAAGACAGGGGTCTGGTTTCATCCTTGTGCATGTGGATATCCTATTTTCCAAACACTGTTTATTAAAGAGATTGTCCTTTCCCCCTTGTAATGTCTTGTCTCCTTTTTTGAAAACTGACTATAAATATGTGGGTTTATTTCTTGACTCTCTATTCCAATCCATTGATTTATGTATCTGTTTTATGTCGATACCACACTGTTTTGATTACTATAGCTTTACAATATTATTTAAAATCAGGAACTGTTTATCCCTTAATCTTCTGAATAATATGTCTTGTCAAAAAGTGTCCTTCATATTAATAAATACATTTGCATGAATCAAATCACCCATAGAAAACAAATCAAGGATGAATACAACACAAGCAAGAACACAATTTTAAAATAATGGTCTCCAAAAAGAAGGTTATTTCATGTGTTCACGACATATCCACTTACAAGAACACCGAGTATGCCTAAAGTTGTTTTTGCTGTTCCTTGGGTCAGAGATGTATCAAAACTAAGTCATCCTATCAACAATTCAAAGTCTGTTTAAAGTAAGCATTACAGAGTATCTGCAAGAGGATCAACATTATGTTAAGGGGCTTAGAAGCTTTGAGTAAATGTACAACAGAGTACTCCAGCCCTCAGGAACAAAGACTGGGAGTGGCAAAAAACTGTCAATTAAAGAACTTCTAAACCAAACTAATTGGAATAGCATCGCAGGAATAAAACAAAAGTCAAAAACAGTTGTCAAAATAAGCCATCTGTATTTTGCCACATGTGTGGTACATAGTTTTGTGTACATTTACTGCTAAATAGGCTATAGTTTTCCCTAAGAACACAGAGCAATTTGAAAAGAAAATTCCTCCTAAGAAATCGGGATAATAACCCCCACCTGATCATAGTGGCGGTCAATACCACCCATGAAAAGTGCTTTAAAAACTGTAAAGCACTATGCAAACATACATTTAAATACGGTTTGGGGACAGGGAGTTGAGAAGGTTGTGAACACAACTGGTTAAAGATTAATTGTTCCTGTCATAAAAGGCTC
>NW_011494629.1:6574519-6597012 GCF_000754665.1 Bison bison bison
ACCTGGGCACAGTGCACTCTGGGTTGGCCGGACTTTGATCCTAAGGGCACCTCTCCACCTGTCTGAAGCCACCTGGAACACACAGCCACCTCTTTTCCTGACTCCTCCCACTCCTTGAAGGCTCTTCTGGAGCAAAGCCCAACAGGTGCAGGCAAAATTGCAACACAACTTCAGGAGCCCTCAGGCTTCTGGGGGATTCGACAAAAATGGGCAGGCAAGTCCTGGCTGCCCTGGTGGTGCCACGCAATCTGGCTAGAAATGGGGCTGCCCAGGTGGCCACATGTTCCCTTCCTTAAAACACATCTGCTCACAGTCTAGACACTCAACCTGGCCTTGTCTCTAGCAGCTTTAACTTCACAACACTATCCTGGTGTCCAGGCCCAGCAATGCATAGTTCTCTCCCAGCAGCTGCCTGTGAACTAGCTTCCCCAAATTCCATTATTTTATGGACAAGTTTCTTACTTTATGTGTAGACATACACACACACAGGTATATGTACACACAATTTTACAATGTGTGTGCATACACACACATACACGCTTAGTTTTTTAAACCCAGGCTTCAATTAATTATCTCTTCCTGTTTGCTCCTATCTACTTTTAGCACCTCCCTTTTACTCCATTCAGAGAATAAAAATATTCCACACCCTTCTGGCTATGCCTCATCAGTAGTGGAAATAAAAGTAACCCATAGTTGAAATGTAGTAGCATATGCCACTTATTTTAAAATGCATTGAAAATGAGGTAGACTGATGGATAGATATGGGATAGAGGCAATAAAGCAAAATGTTGCTAGCAAATGCAGAATCTCAGTGGTAGGCATATTAGTGTTTACTGCATAGCAAATTTCTCTGCATATTCCATCAACTGTTTTGCATATTTTAAATTTATCATAATAACATGTTGGGAAAAAAGGGGCAGATTCATTTTGATATATGGCAAAACCAATACAATATTGTAAAGTTAAATAAAATAAAATTTAAAAAAAAAAGTGGAGGGATGAGATTTCTCTTCTCTTAAAGCATCAGAGCGCTTGGTTATGGACACCTGGCTCTGTCTATTCAACAGTTTCAACATTTATTCATTGTCTAGCATTTTCAGATTTTTATAGGGGGCATGAAAAGTGCTGTCAAAACAAAAATTGCTCCACTATAATAATATAAACAGGATAAACTTAATACATTTCAATTCTCAAAGTTTAAACAGCATAGGATAACAGTACAATATGCCAAGCCCAATGATATAAACCAGAGATTAAAGACTTTTTTCTATAAAGTGCTGCTGCTGCGACTCTTTGCGACCCCATAGTTGGCCTCTTACCTGGCTCCTCTGTCCCTGGGATTCTCCAGGCAAGAACACTGGAGTGGGTTGCCATTTCCTCCTCCAATGCATGAAAGTGAAAAGGGAAAGTGAAGTCGCTCAGTCGTGTCTGACTCTTAGCGACCCCATGGACTGCAGCCCACCAGGCTCCTCCGTCCAGGGGATTTTCCAGGCAAGAGTACTGGAGTGGGGTGCTAGACAGTAAGTATTCAAGGGTTCTGATCTCTGCCATGACACAACTCTATAGCATAAGACCAGGTGTAGACCAAATGTAAAACAGTGGGCGAGGATGTGTTCCAATGAAACTTTATGTGTGGATACTGAAATCTGAATCTCAAATAATTCCTACATGTCACAAAGTATTATCGCCTCTTGATTTTTTCCAATCACTTAAAAACATGTAAGCCATTCTTAGCCTGTGAGCTAGACAAAAAGGCATTCGGCCAGACTTGGCTTTAGAGTCATCCTTTGTGATCCGATGTAAACCACAGGACCTTGGTCAAGTCTGGCCCCAGTTATCAATGGCACATAAGGGCTCATAAATAGGAGACGATCAAAGGGTGTCATTAATTCCCACATGGCCAGAAAGAGAGCAGGCTCATCACAGCACAAACACCAGTTTAGTAATATGTTGTTAAGATGATGATGCCTCAAAAAAAAGTAAAATGGAGAGCCAGGAATGCTCTCGCCACTACCTGTAACAGATTATGGAGCAAATGCCCAGGGGACACACAAGGAAAACGGCAGAAAGAAGAGATCCCAGGGATTTCTCTGAACTGATACCATCTCTCAAGTACCCTCCTTGTTCTCTCTTCCATAGTCTCCAATATACTGAGAACTCTCCAGCAAGCCAGAGCAAACAATAATAGCTTAACTTTCAACAACTAGCTTTTTAAACTATATGTAATATCTAATCCCTGAATGAAATCCTTAAGGATCCCATGCCTTCTGCCAGGGAGGGAGTGGCTTTTCCTTAGCATTGAAAGAAAGTGATGGCTTTTTTTCTACCTGTCTACCCGTCCTGGGTCACTAATCTCACAGAGGTTTGCACTGGCCTGAAACACACCAGTCTCTGCTGTCTGGTGACCAGGCTCTCACCCCGGCCTTTCCCTCTCACAGTTCACAAAGCCTTCAGATAATCTCATCTCACGACCCTTCTTTTTGCTATTTATTCTGTTTGCCCCAATTACTGTACAAAGGAAAACATGCTCAGTAAAGAAAATGCAGGAAATTTCAAAGGGAAAAAAAAAAATCAGGCTAGTTTTCAAATATTGCTTCTTCTTTGAACAACCAGGCCAGAGGCTGGTGGCCCAGTAATGCAGTTCAGTGGCTGATGGCAACGCACACAGGGCAGCCCCCCCACTCGGAGGGAACAGTGTACAACAGGGCTTGCAAACAAGCCACCATCCACAATGGGGTGCCCACACAGCAAGGCCACTGTGCCCAACACAGAACATCAGACCATTTTTTTCCCCTAAAAATGTCTGACTCTTCTCTCCTTCCTCCATGCCCCATCTTTTGCATAAATCCACCTCTTTCTAGCTTTCTTTCTCACTCTTCCACTCTCTTCCCTCCCTCTCCATCTCCTTTGAGAGAAAGGGTTAGATAGATAGCTACTTTAAAATATATCCATGTCTCTACTCGACTTTCCAAAGGGTAAGCATTTCTTAAATTCATCAGTCTCTATTTTTAAAAGGCTGGATGCTAATTCTTGGCTCACAGCTGCTCCATCCTCCGGGGAAGGAAATTACTTAAAAACCTCCTTTGAAGGGGAGAACTGCATGAATATGAGGAGGCCAAGGGTCTGGCCCCAATGACTATCTTTGTTCTAGGGAGCCTGACCTTCAAAAGGGCCCCTTAGGAATTGCCTGATGTCCTTTCCCACTGGCCTGAGAAGGCTCCCCACTTTGTGTCCTTTCCATGTAGCAACACCCAACCCCTGAATCCAGGGTGTCCCCAGACGCCAGAATGCCACTGGAAAGTTGTGTCTAGAAATTAAAATTAATAACATGCTTATCTTTTTAAGAGCCGTATTAATATTCCTCAGAGGAAAACTGTTTTGGAGTTTTCTAAGAAATAACAGTGGATGAAAGAACTTTTCATCCATTATTAAAACTAAAAGGGAGAGCACACAGCTGCCTATTAACTGTCTCTGCCAACTTCAAAATGGGTCCAGAAAAGAATTATCATCTGACCCTCAGAAAGACCAAGGTAGTCAATGGATGGTAGTCAATGTGCTGAATATAAACTGTACCTATGAAACAAACTTGAAATCAACCTGCAAACTTAAAATCAAGCTACCTTCCAAAAAACTAAAGGCATGAACTGAAAATATGACCTATGTTGGTAACACAAGGGTCTCTGAGGTTGATGCTAAAGGTCAAAAGAGCTCTCAACTGCTTCTTCCAGACCTCTGACAACTGCACAAAAATGACAGTCTCAATGTTCAGTTATTCCTAACATTCCGGAAAATGCTACTTTTCTATGGCCTAAGTTACAGTGAATGGAAGAATAACAACAAAACACAAGAGAAACCATATAGGTTCTTGTTGGGGAAAACAAGAGAGCAAGGTTTTTCTTAGTGCTAAATAGGGATGGTAGCAGGGAGGATGCAGGGAGCTTAAAAATTAATGACAGCACTGTAATAAGAAGTTATGGACATTCTTTCATTTAATGCACACAGATCTCTAAGGCGGTTCTTAGGATTTTATTTTGCAGATGAGGAAGAAGGGGTTCTGAGAAGCAAAGGAGGCATCAGATACTCTACCACCCCACGTATTCTCATAAAACCTCAAATTTAAAGGGCCAGAGGCAACAAGGAATAAATTTACAGCAAGAGACCAGATTCCAGTGCAAGGAGGAGATCTGCCCTGTACTAAGTGGGAGATGACCAGGGCTCCTCCTCCTCCTAGGCTCTCTTGGTCCAGCCTGAGCCTCCCGAGGGTCACAGCTTCCTCACTCCAGGCAGCTCAAAGCAGTCAGTTATCCCAACAGGAAAAGGGATGTGGACTGCAGCCCACGTAGTGTTAAAGCTTGGTCTCCTTCAGTGCAATCAGGGCCTTCCCACCAGCTTTGCAGGCAAGAATGAAAGCAAACAACTACGCCATTCACACATATGTTCACGCCACCACTTTTTATTGAGCACCTATTATGTGTCAGGCAGATAATGTTCTAGATACCCAGGATAAAAGAGACAATGATCTCTGCCCGGAAAAAAAAGAAAACACATTCTTATCTTTAAAACCCCGACTCAATGGACATGAGTTTGAACAAACTCCAGGAGATAGTGAGGGACAGGGAAGCCTGGCATGCTGCAGACCATGGGGTCGCAAAGAGTCGGACACAACTGAACGACTGAACAACAACTTTAAAACGCTAAGGTTGTATTAGTAGCATGTTAGAAAGTGCTAAGTGCTGGGGGAGATATAGGGCAGAAAAATGAGGGGCTGTGGGGTAAGAAGTGAATTTAATAGGGTAGTAAAGTTCCACTTCACTGAGACAGTTACACTTGACCAAACACTGAAGAAGGTGAGGATTAACATGTGACTCTTGGGGAGAAGAGCATCCCCGGAAGAGGGAATAGACATCACATCTGTACGATAAGCTTAAGTGGACAGTGTCCACGTGTTGCTGAAGTACTCATAAGAATGATGAATGCAGAGGAGCATTCACTCTCAGGATGTTAGCCTTACATGGTGCATTCCTATATGTCACCAGCATTCTCTGTACAAAGGTGGCTTAATATATCTATGTATGGAATTCAAACTACCAATGCATATGGGCATGTGAAATAATGCGGGCTGAGCAGAGCACTGGGAATGCTTCTGAAATTTCACTTTCCACCTCAAAGGCACTAGAACACAGCAGCAAAGGAGGACTCGTGGCTTCTGTATTCCAGTTGGCAAATGATCATTTGGAGATAAGACCTCAGCCAAAAGACCTCTACCCATCCTAGGATTTTCTCCTGGCTTACCATGGCGTGCTATCAAAGGAGAAGTGTTGCTATTTTAAATGTCACTCACAAGAAAAGGAGGATGTGAAATAACCATCTGAGGTAAGTCCCAGTAATTCAGCCACTGACAGCTCAAAAAAAAAAAAAAAAAAAAAGCTCAGTATTTGGAAATGGTCCAAAAAACCCCACGAGGTTTGTGTTTTGAAAGACAGTATTGCATGCATATCTAAATAGGGGATTTTCAAAGGTTCTGGAGATCTTTGGCCAGACAGCCTTCCTGATAGGCTTGGATTCAGAAAGCATCAGAGAAGTTTCCTGGGAAGTTCCCAAGGGGAGCAAGCTGTACCTGCACTCTGTGAGGCGGGCAGGGCCAGCCCAGGCTTGTGCCACAACAGAGTATGCCCCCTACCCACCACGCCTGGTGAGCAGTGATGGCAGCAGGGACCCCCCCCACGGTACCGAGGTACTTCTGGACTTGCAGATGTAAAGCCCAAGGATGTGCTTTGCTCTGAGAAGGTGACATCAGTGTCAGAGACCCAGGAGGCCCAATCCCTCCAAGCCCTTCATTCTGGCAAAGAGGAACTAGAGAGTAAGTGATCCACCCAAGGACACACAAGTCAAAGTCAAAAGATGAGTTTCCTCAATTTGTCTCTTGGATTTTTTTTGGTCAACATCTAGAGAGGCACAAGTTCATGCTCAGTCGCTAAGTTGTGTCTGGCTCTTTGCTACCCCATGGACTATAGCCCGTCCGGCTCCTCTGTCCATGGGATTTCACAGGCAAGAACACTGCAGTCGATTGCCATTTCTTCCTCCAGGGAATCTTCCCGACCCAGGGATGCAACCCCCATCTCCTGCATTAGAAGGTGGATTCTTTACCACTGAACCACCTGGAAAGCCCAGAGAGGCAGAGAGTTGCCCCAAATGAAACACCCCATCCGTGAAGTATGCAGACCCCAGCTCTCCTCACTGGAGTGTGTAGTGCATGTAGCCAGCTACCAGCCTTTGCTTTCATGGAAAGTTTATGGAATTCTATTTCCATCAGCTAAGTAAGTGCAGAGGACTAATGTCAACTTTGACCCTCCACCCTTCAGGCGTCCACTTTCACAGACTGCCTGAGACCAGTGTGTTCTGTTCAGGGGGTTCTTCCCATCTCCTCCTCCTTGGCCCCACTGCCAAGAGTCTTCCCTGTTCTAATGGGAAGAAATCCTGTCGAACTAGCCTCCAACTGTCTTTGAAGCAGAAATCAGCATATGGAGATGGTTTAGTCTGGGTTCTGAGTTTTCAGAGAAATGCTTTTTATAACATTTCGAATTGGCCTCAACATCAAAGAAGGCATGTCACCCACAAGAGCGAGCAGCAGAGAACCATTAAGGATAGCTGAAGGGTGAGAAGTCAACCAGATTTGGGCACGGTGACGAGACCACACCACTATCACCTTAAAGGACCATCCACTGCACAGTTGCACAAGGGTGCCTTGGAGGATGCTGCTCAAAACGCTTTACCTTTGAAAAAGATACCAAACATACTAGGTTAGTACCATAACAACTCTCTAAAAGCTTCCCACCCACAGCAAATGGAGTCAAAGTGCTAATATTAGAAAAACTCAGGTGTCCCTCAGTTGGTAAATGGATACACTGTGGTGTATTCATATGACAAGACACTGCTCAGCAATAAAAAGGAATGAAGTAAGATATCAACAACATGAATACACGTCAAATGCATTATGCTAGCCAGACTTAAAAGGTATATATGCTATGATTCTATGTCTATACCATTCTCGAAAAGGAGAGACTAGAGGAACAGAAAACTGATAGTGGTCAGATGCTGGGGACAGGGGAGTGTTAACTATAAGGGCAGCAAGGAAATTTGGGAGGGATTACAAAACTGCTGTATCTCTCAATTGCAGCAGTGGCTACATGACAATATGATTTGTTAAAACTCATAACACTGTACAATATAAAGTACAATATTACTACACACTAACTGTATCTGAAAAAAAAAAAAGGCCAACAAAAAAATCTAGTAGTAACCAGGAAAAAGTGCACAACCCAATAAAGAACTTAAATATTTGCTGTTTCTAGGTAAGTTCCATTTTAATATTTAAAAACAAACTTACCTCTCTCTGTACATTGGTGGCTCAATTGACTGGCTGTGCCCTTCAGAACAACTGACTTCTCACCCGTGGTAGGAGCAACAGGGGCAGGTAATTAAGCTCCTCAAACATTCAAGCATTCAGTACATGCCAAGCATAGGGAGAGGAGCTGGGCAAAGGAGAGATGTCCCAGACCAGGCCTTGGGGAGCTCACAGAGGAAGGGATGAAAGGAAAACACATGTTTTCTGGACATGGACCAGAAGTCCCCAGTCTGGATGTGGCTGCTCTGACAGAAGAAATACCACAGGGGTTTTTTCAGAAGTTCGTATTGTGTCACTCATTTATTCAACTCATTTTTGAGCTGCACGCAGTGAAAAACAGAGATGGAGAAAGTCCTAGAACTGAAAAGACATATCCTTCCAGCCCAGTTGCTTCCACTGGGCCACCCACAGACTCCCATCGGATAAGATGGGACCCTGGGGAGACTGCAGGGCATACCATTCAAATGGTCAGATGTGAATGTTCATGGCTGGTGTCCTCTGGAATACTGTGGGGAGGTGGTTCTGGCAGGGAACCCACCCCAGCTCCACCTGCAGGCTTCTGAGAAAGATACAAGTTCAAGAGGCCATGTCTGTGCTTTCCAGCTTTTCTCCCCCACCTCATGGACCATGCAGAAAGGATATATGTGCTGCCTGCCGCCTGAGATAACCAGCCTCGGGACTCCAGTGCCCTCAGGCCATGCCCAGCTACCCTGAGGGTGAGGGGACCAATGACCCATGGCCCAGCCCACCTGGAACATGAAGGGTGCTCCTTGACCCTCCGCTCAAGGAGCCTGGGAGGACAGATCCAGAAGGGTACTTGCCCGTGGGTCTGGAGACCTGGAAACTGAGTTCTTCCATTATGGCACCTCTTGCCTACTAGGTGCCTACAGGAGAATTAGAAATAGGTGCCCCCTCTTCCAGGAAGATGCTGCTGAGCATCAGCTGGACTTCAGCCCTGACCTCACTGCTCCCTAGCCTGCTGCAGAGCCTCTGGCAGGACACACACTGCTCGCCTTGCAGGACAGCCTTACCTAAGAGGCAGTTCTGTCCTGTGTGCTGTACGTAACCTACCTACCTGTCATCAGGGAGACTCTTTCAGCAAATTCAAAGTACTGACCAGCATGTCTGAGATTTTTTTTGAGGATAGCAAACGTAAATACCTAGGAGCTCATATTTCCTAGTATGAGACTTCATCAGTCTAGGTCAGGCTTCATTTCTGAAGCACCCCCTTCCAACCCCAACTCACATGGACTGCTCAAAATGGCTTCTTCTGCTGCTCCCCTATAGCTAGAGGCATCCAACTAGTCCTCAAACCATGTTTGATGACCGAATGGCAATCAAGGAGCTCACTATCAGGAATAGGTACCCTTGGAGCCACAGTTCACACTTTACACCCAAAGGAATTCCAAATGGATCATAGAATTTAAAGAAGTAATAAGACTTCCCTGGTGGCACAGTGGCTAAGAATCTACCTGCCAATGCAGAGGACATGGGTTTGATCCCTGGTCTGAGAAGATCCCACTTGTCACAGCACAACTAACCTTTTGCACCACACTACTGGGTCCAAGCTCTAGAGCCCAGGAGCTATGACTACTGAGCCCAAGTACTGCACTACTGAAGCCCACACATCCTAGAGCCCAAAGGCCACTACTACTGAGTCCTCGTGCTGCAGATACTAAACCCCATGCGCCTAGAGCCTGTGCTCCACAATGAGAAGACACTGCCATCAGAAGTCCGTGCACTGCAACTAGACAGTATCCCCTGCTCACCACAACTAGAGAAAGCCCATGTAAAGCAGCGAACAGTCAGCGCAGCCAAAAATAAGAAATAAATAAAGTAAGTAATAAACCATACAAAGTACGAGAAGAAATGATAGAAAATATTTTTAATAAACTCAAAGCAAGCAGAGACTTTCTAAAGGTGATATAATATCTAAAAAAGATGAAAAATTATTGATAAATTCAACTACTTTAGAAAAATAGAATGATGAAAATGTTCTGGAGCTAGATTGTGGTGTATAACCAGTGTGACTGTACTTAATACCACTAAACTGTACACTTAAAAATGCTATGTTTTATTTTATGTATATTTTACATAATACAGAAAAACATACATATATAAGGAAGAGACCAGAAACAAAGTCAAAAGCCAAAGGACAACCTAGAGAAAAGATGTGTAAATCATGCAACAGACATAAAGCAATTTTCAATATATAAAGAGTTCCTACAAATTAATAGAGGTCTACAATGCTATTGAAAAATGAGCAAATAGTATGAACTGAAAGTTGACAACAAAGACAAACAGTTCTTAACCACATGAAGAGATGCTTATACTCATTCATATTCAAAAATTAATGACAGAATCCCCTGGTGGTCCAGTGGTTAGGACTTGGTACTTTCACTGCAGTGGCCCGGGTTCAGTCCCTGGTTGGGGAACTAAGATACTGCAAGCCACGTGGTGGAGCAAAAAAAAGTTAATGAGACCACACCTATCAAAGTAGCAAGTACCCAAAAGTTCCAGAAAAGGGGGAAGAAATTGGCTCTCTAATTGTACTGGGTTGCACTAAGCTGTGCTGAGTCACTCAGTCATGTCCGACTCAGGGACCCCATGGACTGTAGCCCACCAGGCTCCTCTGTCCATGGGATTCTCCAGGGAAGAATATTGGAGTGGGTAGCCCTTCTCTTCTACAGGGGCTCTTCCCAACCCAGGGATCGAACCCAAGTCTCCTGCATTGCAGGCTGATTCTTTACCAGCTGAGTCACAAGGGAAGCCCATGCTATGCTATGCTATGCTAAGTCACTTCAGTCGTGTCCGACTCTGTGTGACCCATACTGGGTGGTAAACTGGCTTATTTTCTATAAAGAGCAACCTGGAGGATATCTATTAGAATAACAAATGCTCCCCTCTGACCCAGCTATTTCACTTCTGGGAATTTATCCTACAGATAATTTCAACCTTTAATGCAAAAGTTTTCATTACAGAATTATTTGTAATAAAAAAATTGGAAACGAACTCTAAATGTTCACAGATAGGGAGAGAATTAAATAAATTACGGTAAACCCATAGAATAGAGTCATTTCTCCTTGTGCAGTAACGGGCTGATTATCAAAATATGTTGTCAGGTGAAAAAAACCAAGTGTAGAACAATGCATATAACATGATCCCATCTTAGTAAACACATGAAAATATGTAAAAAGTTTTTTGACTGAAATATGCACAGGCTCCACCTGGAAGGATCCACAAGTAGCTGAGGAGCTGGTGGCTGGAAGATGGAAGGAGGGACACGACTTTCCCTGCACGTCCTCTTTGACATCTGTGTCATGTGACAGGTATGACCCGTTCCATTTCAGACCATGTAATCTCTCTCTTGTTCCCATCACTGCTTAACCACATTGAGGACCAAAGACTAAGGCAGCCTCCACATTGATACACAAGAAGGCCACGTCGAAGATGGGGCACAGAATTGTCAGGCCTGATACAGCTGGAAGAAAGGGACACAGAAGGAGATGCTGTCCCCTCTCCTCTTCCTTGTGTTACTGCTCGAGTGCTAACGTCCCACCAGAAGGCGGGGCTCTCTCAGGCAGCTCTGACGGTGGAGACAGTCTCTGCTGTCTCTTCTTTCCAGAGCTTCCTCACTGCCCACCAAGGACCTTGTCCTCATGGAGTCCCACGAGCTGGCTCCAGGTCCCAGCTTTGAAATCTCATTCATCCCTGTGAACAACACGTCCTCCAAGCACACATTTGGCACCATCCTTGGTTCTGGGCTCAACAGTGAGTAAGACAGGCAAGCACTTGTCTTTTCAGACCTTAACAATGGAACTGGGAAGTGCTCTAGCTGACCAGTGCGACTCACAAGAGCACTGCTCATTTTGTAGGAATTTTGTGAACTGCTGGTTAAACACGGCCACTGTTAAAGAATGCAGAATCCAACAATGTATACCAATCCCAGCAATGACACCAAGAGCTGAAACACAGCACTACCATAATCAGCAGTGCTGAAGGTGAAAGGGGTTCAATTTACTAAATATAATTTGTACAAGAGTAGATCACATGTCAGATTCAGGGGCAATCAATTTATCAGGAAAAGAATTAGCAGATGGACAAGAGCTAGCATTTGTCAAAACATCATCAAACATAGGTTTGTCAAAAATTAACAAATGCATTCTGGCTATATACCGGCTATATGGATTTATAATAATGAATATGGATATTTTGTATTATTTGTCAATTATTACATATCCTTTACATCAGTAAGATTTACAATAAATATTTGTATGGTGTGTATATATATATATACCTCCATGTGTATATTTTATATGTATATATACATGTATGTAAGTTATATACACACATACACATATTTCAATTCACTGTGAACTGACCTATGCTACCTTGAACCTAACTTCTCTAAACTCTAGTTTCCCAATCTGAAAAAGAAACAAACAAAAAAAACACTTTCCACCTACCTTCAAGGGTCAAGAAAGAAACTCTAAGTTATAAAATTGAACCCTAATTGTTTCCAACATCCTAATTTTTCCATCTCACGGTGGCTGATTTTTAAATATACACTCCCCACAACTGTCCCCTTGTCTTTGGCTTTCGAGCAGCTGTCTTCTTGCCTGTAACCTCTTTTTTATCACAGGAAGAAATGCTACCTGAGAAACAAAAGCTTCTCTGCCCTGGAAACTGCTCTGGTTCCAGGTGTCCTTGTCCTCCAGAGCAGGGGTCCCCCATGCTGGCAGTCCCCTCACTTGCTCCCTGAGCGAGGAGGCTAATTGACACCTTGTCGTAAGGCTGGCAACATGCCCAAATCCTCCGCAACAGAAACCCATTTTCTCATTAATCCTTTTACACGATTCCACCGGAGCCCTCTGTTTTTCCTCCCTGGGTACAACTCCAAGCGCTTCCTAGAGAACTAATTATAAACCATAATTAAACCCTATCTTTTCAGAACACATGATACACCTTTCTACTTGCACTAGAATCAATTAAAATTTGGTGGGGAAGAAGTCAATTATATATTCAGACCTCCTTTTTCCTTTGTGAAGTCCCAGTTTTCCAGCATTGTAAAAAAATAGCAAACTTGACGGGAGTGACTGACAGCAGGGAGACCGCCAATTGCAGAGAGGTTTAACATCAAGTCCCATGGGTTTTCACTTTTAAATTGCAAATATTCTAGGGCAAACAGTTGTGCTGTAGAGGCTCCATTCACAGACTCAGCACACACGTGGGCTGCTTTCTCTAAGAGCCACACAAGCTGTGACACAGGCACATCAGTGCCTGGTGCCTATCAGCTCTGATACCTGCTTTCCCTTCAGTAACTGATATGGGGTCAAGCACAGCTTACTCCCACTAGGCTCCACCATGCTTTAAATTAAAAAAAAAAAAAGACAATAAAAATAGGTTACATGGTTAAAAAAAAAAAAAGTACCACCAGATTTGGAGGAAATTATCAGGATGCCATCATGGAAAGGACATAGCCATTCTGTCTATACCCTACTCTCCAGCGAGCTACTGACATTGGGACCCACTCTGTACATTTAAGGGGCTGATGCTATTCCAAGGGTTATTCCAAGGGGCTGATGCTATCCTTGGGCAGGGCTATTCCAAGGACGAAAACATATTATGCTTCTTAAGGAAGTTTTTAGTGATGACTTAGCCGCCTTTAAAATTCATAGGAGGTACAGTACATTCGGGCATTTCAGAATTCTGTTGATTATGGCCAGTGAAGGGAACTGATCACCAAACAACAGGTACTTCTGGAGTACTTTCTCTGCACAAGATGCTGGGAACAAAAGAACTATGACAACTTAAGTGGCTTACAATACAGGGAAGATAAACACACAGAAAGCCTCTTGATGAAAGTGAAAGAGGAGAGTGAAAAAGTTGGCTTAAAGCTCAACATTCAGAAAACCAAGACCATGGCATCCAGTCCCAATCACTTCATGGCAAATAGATGAGGAAACAGTGGAAACAGTGACAGAAGTTATTTTTTTGGGCTCCAAAATCACTGCAGATGGTGACTGCAGCCATGAAATTAAAAGACGCTTGCTTCTTGGAAGAAAAGTTATGACCAACGTAGACAGCATATTAAAAAAGCAGAGACGTTACTTTGTTAACAAAGGTCTGTCTGGTCAAAGCTATGGTTTTTCCAGTAGTCATGTATGGATGTGAGAGTTGGACTATAAAGAAAGCTGAGCACCGAAGAATTGATGCTTTTAAACTGTGGTGTTGGAGAAGACTCTTGAGAGTCCCTTGGACTGCAAGGAGATCCAACCTGTCCATCCTAAAGGAAATCAGTCCTGAATATTCATTGGAAGGACTGATGTTGAAGCTGAAACTTTAGCACCTTGGCCACCTGATGGGAAGAACCGACTCATTTGAAAAGACCCTAATGCTGGGAAAGATTGAAGGTGGGAGGAGAAGGGGACAACAGAGAATGAGATGGTTGGATGGCATCACTGACTCAGTGAACATGAGTTTGAGTAGGCTCTGGGAGTTGGTGATGGACAGGGAGGCCTGGCATGCTGCAGTCCATGGGGTCACAAAGAGTCAGACATGACTGAGCGACTGAACTGAACTGAACACACACAGAGGGACAGCCAGCGATGCAACATGGAGGGTCTAAGTGCTGGACGACTGTGCCAAAGATGAAATATCCAAGCGTTTGCAAGAGGAAGGAACACTTTGCAAGGGCATGGTCAAGAGTGACTTCCTGGGACAAATGGATGGAGACCCAATATTCTGAGTCAAGAGGCGGGTCCTGCATGCTGACAGTACAGATTCTGAGCACCTGCACCAACAGAGGGGAACAGTTTCCATGACAAACCCAGTGCTATTTCACAGCTGTCATCAGTGGACATCCCTCTCCTCCATCCGTCCACGCATCCAACCCCCCGCAAACTCTGTTCTTCACTCTTCTCTGCCCAGCCAGAGGCTGCTCCACATCCTGCGCCACCCTGGCTCCCTGCAGGGGGTTAACAGGAAGAACAGGTGTTCTTTCCCAGCATGGCATGTGCTAAAGGCCCTCTTCGGTGGCTCCAGCTCAGCCCTAGGTGAAGTATCATCTTCCCAGACAGTACATACTTGGCCATTCTTCACTGTGACCATCAAGAGCGGATTCACATCCTGCCTGCCCCTTGACTGATCCATTTCCCTTCCCCACTATGCCCTCCCAATCAGCCCGGGTCCTTTCACACCCTCCACCACTGACAAGCTTCCTCGGGTAAACTCCACATAAGTGCCCTCTCCCCCAGGGAGCTGGGAGAGGGCAGAAAACATTCTTCACGCCTTCTGCCACATCCCAAGACCCAACCTTTCACCTTCAAAAGCCCCCTGCCAGAAGGAGGGGATATGGGAGGCAATAACTAAGCTCTGTGGGTTCCCCACAATCCCACAGCATGCTATGCCACCCAGCCTGCTGGAGAGGCTGGAACCGCCCTGCAGGCTTAAGAGAATGTAAAGCAATTAAAAAGCAAGGAGTTGAGAAGATCCCCTAGAGAATACCCAATCCAGTATTCTTGGCTGGAGAATTCCATGGACAGAGGACCATGGTGGGCTACAGTCCATGGGTCACAAAGAGTCGGACATGACTGAGCAACTAACACACTTTTCTCTAGCTCTGACTAAAAATCAGAAATCAGCATTAAAAAGAAAACCACATAGCTATTCAGGTTAAAAACAGTCATGGAAACCACCCTTGGGAGAGAGCAGAGTGGACCAAGAAAGAGCAGGCCATGATGGGGACCCGGCTGAGCCATGACTCAGAGCAGCCTGCTCAGCAGGGAAGCGCAAGGCAGAAACTTCCATGTGGGCCATGGGTGGCTGTCACCCTGGGTGAGCAACACCATGGAGTCTCTCCAGGTCTTACTCACTGTCTGTGTGCCACCCCATACTACTGGGACACAACAGATCTGCCCACCGCAAGGGCAACATAAAGACCAGATCACAACAACACCTGCTGCAGAATCCTGGCTCACACCATCGGTAGCCTGCTCTCTTCCTTCCCCAGCTCTGGACACCTAAGGCCAATACCTTCTTTCAGAGGCAGTTTCTTTGCTCACTGGGTTCAGGATCCTCCTCGCCTACCACCTGTTCCAACCCCTAGGTCCATTTGTTAACACTTCCCTGTCTTGATCCTGTAGCCCAGCAGTTCTCAGTGGGCTGGGGTGGGGGTAGGGTGAAATGTTACTAGCATCCAGAGAGCAGAAGACAGGGAGGCTGGCTTCCCACAACCACAAAGAATCATCTCAACCAAAATGTCACTAGTACTGAGGTTGAAAACTTCCAGTTTAAAGGCAGGAAACATGTATTGAACATGTCATACGCCAGGCATTGCTCTGAATGTTTTAAAGTTCTTTGAACTTCTCCCTTCCATGACAGTTGCAGAGGAATAGGCCACAAAGTAAGCCCATCACCCAATTTCCAGTCATCACTTAGCAATCTGGGGTGTCCAATGGTTGCCTCCACTATTTTAAACACATTATCCAAGGCCAATGTCTTTCTGTACTTCAGTTTTCTCATCTGTAAAATGTAGGTTACTAAACTTACCTCCAGTCACTGGTCTAGAATGGGTTCCCAGTAAATCTTAGTCTCCTAGTCTCTTCCTTCATGTCTGAGTTCCAAATTGTTTCAGGGAATAAACAGGTAGACACACACACACATTTCCACTTGGGCACCTACCTGCTTATGTTTTTAGTCCCCAGAAAATCTGAATGAATGAGTGAATAAACAAATGAACCCTCAAAGTCAGAATGGCCTCTCTTTGCTGGAACTCCAGAAACAGTTTTTCATACTTGGTTTCTCTCACTTCTTATTTAGGTTTTCTATTATCATTGGTTATGTAAAGTCTGTCTGCCCCACTTGGAACTCGTTGAGATAAAATGTTCTGCCCACTCCCCCAGCCAGTACCCTACCATTGAGACATCAATCAACCCTGGATGAATGAATACGTGATGGGCGGATATCACAGCTCACGTGACTTTTGTTTAACAGGCCATTTATGTTGCCTGTTTATAGTTAACATTGTCACTCCCTGATATTTCACCTGAACTCACCTTATAAGCCCAATTTCCAGGCATTCTTCTTTATAAATTTGTGAGCAACTAATGTTACTGTTACAAACTACAGATAGCTCAACACAAGGGGCCCAAAGAATAAGGAAGCATCCTTTTAGAGTGGCCTCTTGTGAGGTCGCCATATTCCTTGAACAAATGGGCCCCGAGTCCAGGGAACAAGGATGCACTCAAACGCCTAAGTGGGCATTCACTCCCAGCAGCTGGCAGAGCCTCACCATTAAGTAAATCCTAACAATTCAGCCTTTCAGCCACCAATCTAATAGGCTTTTCTTGGCACAGGAAACTCTGGCTTGGCCAAACACTCATTTTCACATCTTAAATCAGTACGTGTCAGAACTGAGCGGAGGCTCAGACCTGCTGTACGTCTTGCCTTCTGCAGCAAGCTCATCTTGGAATGGAACTCACACACTCATTCAGACTCCTTCCCCCATAAAGATCTGTAATAAAAATCAATGATTTGTTCATCGGATCAAATTCCTAGTCTCTTATTCAGCTGCTTAAGACAGTTTTTTTCATTTAAAAAGCAGCTAGAAAAATGAAATTGACTTTTCAGGAAGCTACAGTACACCCCATTAAAACATGAATCTGTGTGCAGGCATACCTCAGGTTCTTAATAATGCCAAGATGACTGTCCCCCTGAGCATTTCTGAGCAGCCCTCCCTCCGTTGTTGTGCAGCTTTTAGCTGTTCTGGCTTCCCCGAAAGCATGTCTTCCCATCTTGATATGAGCTCCTCCCTCCCTCTTCCCAGAGACTCTGGGTGCACTTTGGCAATGGCATCCCATAAGCCCCATCTCTAGCAGCCCACCCTCAAATGCATGGCTAAATTCCTGGATAACTTGTTTCTCAGGAGTTCTGAGAATCACTGACCACACCACAGGGCAGACCAGCGAGGGAGCCCAGCACATAAACTGAGTCCTGGGTCTGAGCCAGCTGAAACAGACAGCCAAGACTGAGCGCACAAACGACATCAAACTTGGTAGAATGAGCCCACCCTGTGGGCTGAGCCAAAGACAGAGGAGCAGAGAAGGCAGGAGGATGGAATTGAGGAGAAGAGGGAAGTAACCCCCACCCCGCCCCAGGTGGCCAGGCCAGAACCTGGGTGATGATGAGGAACTAACAGAAAAAGGCAGGCCCCTGAGACCCAGAAGCCCGTTCAGTCCCTCCTATTCTTAGTAAACAGCCACCCTTTCTTCAGCACTTTCTATGTTCCTGCTACTCGGTCAAGTACCTTACACACATCACATATATCTTCACAACTACCTTCTGAGGCAGATATGATTATTATACCAGTTTCACAGATAAGAAAATGGAGTCTCACAGTAGTCAATTGCCTTCCCCAAAGCTAGTGCTTTGTTGAGTCAGGGATGTGGGTCAAAAGCTCCGATCTATATTATCGTTTCCGAATATGCACCTTCATAGCTTCCCTGGTGGCTCAGACAGTAAAGAATCTGCTGCAGTGCGGGAGACCCAGGTTCAATTCCTGGGTTGGGAAGATCCCAACTGCAGTATTCTTGCCTGGAGAATTCCACGGACAGAGGAACCTGGTGGGCTACAGTCCATGGGGTCGCAAAGGGTTGGACAGACTGAGAGACTAACACTTTTGAGGCAGATAAACAAGGCCTCCCGCGCAGATAGCTGAATCCCACCCAATGTAAGACACACAAAAAGTCAATTTGTGAAATGCCCAATTCATAGGGAGAGCCAAGAATCACAGGGACAAGCCAAGTACAAAAAAATACCAAGTGCCCAGTTATTTACCACAAATTAAGGATATAGAAGATAAGAAAGAGAACCAGCAGGACAAGCCTGGACAGGCTCCACAGAAGGCTGCAGGCCACCACCGGCCAGCTCACTTTGCATTTGCTTTTTAGTTCTCCAGGTTAAAACTTCTCTCTGATGCAGGTAATTTTTTTTTTAATTAAAAAAAAACATGTTTTTATTGCCCGCCCAGCATGGGCCAGAGTGGAGGTGGCTCAGGGTCGGCAGGCAAGGGCACTGGCCTTCACGGGCCTGCATCCTCCTCTGGGCAGGCTAGGTGCACTCACCAGCCAGTCAGGACCCAGCCCCCGCAGGGCTGCGGGCAAAAGGCAGGCTGCGCAATGACTGTGAGCCCCTCCCCATGGGCGCCTGGGTTCTAAATGAAATTAAAGGGCACACTGGGCCTTGGGGAAGGAGCCCCGGAGACTCAAGAATGTTGGGAGTATGGACCCAGCAGGACTCTGGATCCTGCTCCACTGTTTCTCCATCTGACTTTGTCCAGTGGATGCAAAATTTAAAAAAAAAAAAAAAAATTTTTTTTTTTTAATTATATGCCTCAAAGAATGTTGCTTCTGAAGATAAGGCCTACAAAGGATGGTCCATCTTAACTGGTACTGTTCATTAAAACTGGATATATTCATTCAGTGCCCCAACCATGTTTAGCAAAACCAAGGGATCTGATGTTTCTATTCCACAGCTAAGCTTACCTTGCCTGTCCCCAACTGCATTTGCCAAGTTCTCCTATCTCTGTGTCAGGAGAGGGGTGGGGAGGAAAGCAAAATGATAAAGCTTCATCCTGGAAAATATTCCACTTGTTCAAATTCACTTTCTCTGCCAAACAATTGAATCAGCTGCCTGAAGCTGGTGAGGAGGCACATCTGACAGGTGTCCAAACTTCACAGTACTAAAAGGGTCACTGTGACTATCTCCTCTCTATTCCAAAGGCAGTGTGAATTACATGGCAAAGAAGTGCCTAGAACAGGGTCTCAAGCACTCTTTTTATAGATTTTTCATCAAATGGGATGACACGTGAGGAGTCCACTCTGATTGTACAATGTGGAAAAAGAGACATTAGGAGGAGAACAAGAGCAGAGTTGCCTTAGGTCAGGCAGGCCTTGTCCTGAGCACATGGTGCCACTGCAATTATGGTCTGAAAAGAGGTGTAAGCTGGCCAGGGAAGGGGAAGGAAATAAACCTACTGTTATCCAAAGAAAGGGGAGCTCCTGAGGACATTTTGGTGGAAATTTCTGGCACTACGAACAGCAGTTCACGTGCTGATTCTCAACATCGAGTGGCAAAAACAACACTAAGAAAGACAACTTTCTATATCCACATCTAAGGTATATAGCAGAAACCCTGGCAGGCTCTGGTTTCAGTTAACTGATTTATGTGGCAGTAAAATAGTATTTTTAAGATAACAAATAACCTACTAATGTTTTTTTGACTTAGCAAATTTCTAAGAACAGTTCCTCTGGGTATCAGGTGCAATTCAGCATTTACAACTTCAGCAGTCAGCTGTGAAAAGTCTGTTCTCTACAGTATCCTTACACCTGCAGGGCCAATGGCTTTGTTTTTTTAAAGGGAAGCAGTCTATTATATAATATTAGACTCAAAAGGTTGCAGCTTTTCAACACTCTTTCAGAGACACATATTTCTGCTGCTCACCCATAAACCACAGATGGCAAAAAAAAAGAAAGAAAGAAAGCTTTAAAGGAGGGAAAACAATTTAGAAAAACTTCTCAAAGTGGGGTGGAAACATCAGAGCAGAATCAGCACAACTACTGATCTCTTCTCCCCTAAGCCACTCCTTCCATGTGCCTACGTATCCTGACACAATTCTGTCCCATCACCTGAGCTGAGTCTTATCTACCCTCCCACACATATAGCCTAGTCTAAGACAGCAGTATGGGTTGCTAGGCGGACACGGAGATAGGCAGTTCCGAGGGAAATCTGACCCTCTTCATGGTGGGGCCAAAAAAGGTACTGATTACCTCTTCTATGGAAAATTCTACACTGGGAGGTAGACAAGAATATGGTGGACTGAAGTAAGGTCTCAAAAATCCTGACAATTTTTACAAGTTAAAAAGGGAAGGGGTGCGTGGTTCTGAAGGTAGAAAACAATGAGTCATGGAAAAATGGAAATTAGCTCATTACTTATCAGTGAAAATTTACTATATCAACTGTCCTGAGATATTTAAAAACCAGTCCCACTCATCACATGATATCTGAGTAGGAATAATCAAAACAGTTTTGACTGACAATGTGCCCTGCAAAAGTTCACACACAGAGCCAAATTTTCCAGCTGAAAACCATCAAGCTTATGAATATCAGCACCATCAACATAAACTTTTCAAACGCCAGTGATCAGCAGTTCACAGCATTCATTTGTTCAAACATTATGTTCTTCGTCCAAAGTTGAAAGTGTTTTTAAAAGGGGGGAAAAACCAACTTTCTCCCCTCCTCCTTCCCCTCTTGATGTCTCTGAACATAACATTATATTACTGAATAAAATTTCTCAAGCTCACAATCGAAATGTCGACAGGTAGGACACAAGGGAAAGACTCGGGGTTATTTCTCAGAGGTAAGCAACATTATACTTAAATGATCACACTGTGGTCTGTAAGCCACACGAGCGCTTAACGTCACCTCCGAAAGACAGGAACGATAAACAAGAGTCACTAAGGGTCACACCTGTCAGCTATCACAAGAGATTAGTTACCAGCACATGACTGGTTTTGTTTTGTTTTGAACTAGGATTGAAAATGAGACCAATGATTTTAGGTTATGGGTTTGGGCAAGCTCCGGGAGTTGGTGATAGACAGGGAAGCCTGGCATGCTGCAGTCCATGGGGTTGCAAAGGGTCAGATAGGATGAGCAACTGAACTGAACTGAACAGAACATTGCACCTGGAACGGGGATATGGCACTTTCTGTTTTACCTAAGAAAGATGTACTAGTTAGACAGTTATTTTTAAACCTATTTTTGTTAGATGATGTAGAAAAACCAAAGATCAATCACTTTTTCCTCTACTCTCTCCTAACTGGATATTTAAAGGAATTCATTTAAAATATTAACAAAGTAATAATTGCATTTATTATAAAAAATTATACTACCATATAATCTCCTTCAAGGCTGAGAGATGATGCATTCTCTTGTGATAACTTACCACAACAAACCAACGCAAAACAATCAGCTGTCACTTTCCACATAAAGATTTAAACAATCATACCCCAACCTTAAACCAGACAGACTAGTGATGCTTAATGAACTGAGAAGCTGTCACTTACAGGGTGGCCTATTAGGTAGAGCCACAACTCTCACATATTCCAAGACTCAAAGGTTAAATAATAATGAAAGTGTTCTGTGAACTTTCCAAAAAGCTAAATTATTAACTTTGAGACTTGGGTAAAACTACAGCAGGTTCAAGCGCCATTCATAACCATGGGGCACAAGCCCTTTGGAAAAGGCAAGGATGTCACATATGTTGTCAAGTACCCATGAGTGTTCTGAACGCCAAGGGGTTCACACCCTCTGCATGGGGTGAAATGAAAACCCACCATGAAATGGTTACTGGTAACTCCTGACCATCCTGTCAGGTATTAAGGTATTAAGATAGGTGGGCATTAGATGGCTACCTAAACCACTTCTCTTAAATATCAATGTTTCCTGGCTTCCAAAAAAAAGATAATCGCCAAATCCTAAGTAGTATGAAGAATATAATGAAAACAGTCCTGCTCAGGAATCTAGGTCCATCTCTTGCTACCTACCAACCATCTACCTCAAGAAAGCTACTGGACCTAAGGTCTGACGGGAAGAAACAAGAAGAAAGGACTCACTGACTGCTCAGCTTCTTCTAAGGTCTAATTGTCCAAGGGTCTTGGGCTTCCCTTCACCAACAAAAAGCATCACTACGAACAAAGCTAGTGGAGGTGATGGAATTCCAGTTGAGCTATTTGAAATCCTGGAAGACGATGCTGTGAAAGTGCTGCACTCAAAATGTCAGTAAATTTGGAAAACTCAGCAGTGGCCCCAGGACTGGAAAAGGTCAGTTTTCATTCCAATCCCAAAGAAAGGCAATGCCAAAAAATGCTCAAACTACCACACAATTGCACTCATCTCACACGCTAGCAAAGTAATGCTCAAAATTCTCCAAGCCAGGCTTCAGCAATACGTGAACCATGAACTTCCTGATGTTCAAGCTGGTTTTAGAAAAGGCAGAGGAACCAGAGATCAAATTGCCAACATCTTTTAG
>NW_011494629.1:6597112-6619092 GCF_000754665.1 Bison bison bison
TCCAAGCCAGGCTTCAGCAATACGTGAACCATGAACTTCCTGATGTTCAAGCTGGTTTTAGAAAAGGCAGAGGAACCAGAGATCAAATTGCCAACATCCTCTGGATCATGGAAAAAGCAAGAGAGTTCCAGAAAAACATCTATTTCTGCTTTATTGACTATGCCAAAGCCTTTGACTGTGTGGATCACAATAAACTGTGGAAAATTCTGGAAGAGATGGGAATACCAGACCACCTGACCTGCCTCTTGAGAAACCTATATGCAGGTCAGGAAGCAACAGTTAGAACTGGACATGGAACAACAGACTGGTTCCAAATAGGAAAAGGAGTACGTCAAGGCTGTATATTGTCACCCTGCTTATTTAACTTATATGCAGAGTACATCATGAGAAACGCTGGGTTGGAAGAAGCACAAGCTGGAATCAAGATCGCGAGGAGAAATATCAATAACCTCAGATATGCAGATGACACCACCCTTATGGCAGAAAGTGAAGAGGAACTAAAAAACCTCTTGATGAAAGTGAAAGAGGAGAGTGAAAAAGTTGGCTTAAAGCTCAACATTCAGAAAATGAAGATCATGGCATCCGGTCCCACTCCTTCATGGGAGATAGATGGGGAAACAGTGGAAACAGTGTCAGACTTTGTTTTTTTGTGGTCCAAAATCACTGCAGATGGTGATTGCACCATGAAATTAAAAGACACTTACTCCTTGGAAGAAAAGTTATGACCAACCTAGATAGCATATTCAAAAGCAGAGACATTACTTTGCCAACAAAGGTGCGTCTAGTCAAGGCTATGGTTTTTCCTGTGGTCATGTATGGATGTGAGAGTTGGACTGTGAAGAAAACTGAGCGCCGAAGAACTGATGCTTTTGAACTGTGGTGTTGGAGAAGACTCTTGAGAGTCCCTTGGACTGCAAGGAGGTCCAACCAGTCCATTCTAAAGGAGATCAGTCCTGGGTGTTCTTTGGAAGGACTGATGCTAAGGCTGAAACTCCAATACTTTGGCTACCTCATGTGAAGAGTTGACTCATTGGAAAAGACTCTGATGCTGGGAGGGATTGGGGGCAGGAGGAGAAGGGGACAACAGAGGATGAGATGGCTAGATGGCATCACTGACTTGATGGACATGAGTTTGGGTGAACTCCGGGAGTTGGTGATGGACAGGGAGGCCACTCCGGGAGTTGGTGATGGACAGGGAGGCCTGGCCTGCTGCGGTTCATGGGGTCGCAGAGTCGGACACGACTGAGCGACTGAACTGAACTGAACTCACCAACAAAAGCTCCTCCCCTCCCCTCTACTGGTAGGTAGCTTTCTTTGTCTCCTGATCAGAAAGAAGTTTTTACACTAAAATCATGCTTTATTTCATGCATATGAAATGCGAGATTAGGTTAGGTTAGGTACACAAAGCTACTGACTAGAATTAAAGGTGAAAGTTCATAACACATTCCCTGGCAGGGTGTCCCAGAGATCAGACAACACAATCTTGACCTTGAGGTTCACCTCTCATCCCCCTACCACAGCATCTCTCAAGCCTCCCCCCTCCACCCCTCTCCTCAATGCGCACACACACACTCACACATCAATGCTCACGTACACACACACACACACACACACACACACACACATTCACACACCAATGCCTCACACACACACACACACACACTCACACACCAGTGCCTCACATACACACACACACAAACACTCACACACCAGTGCCTCAAGGAAATGCACTCTGCACTTCAGAGGTTACAGATTTGCTGGGAGACCAGAGGATATGTCTGACGATGGCACCTCTTCTGACATAACACTGTATTTGCAATTACTGAAATTAATCTGCACATCCATCTCTGTAAGCTTATTGTGTTTTTCACGGCTTTACAGGGGTGAGCCAACGCTATGGGGCTTTTAGGTTCGTAAGCAGCTGGGTGAGACACAAGCCAAGAGTAAAGAGCACAGACAGGCCAAGAAGGCTGCTTCGATGTTCCCTGGCTTCTCCATCAATAAGCGCCTCCATACCCTACATTCCTGGGGTATGCTGGGGTCCAGTGAGCTGAATTTCTGTGTCCCCAGGAGGTCCAGAGGCACATTCTGCATTCCCAGTGCTGGCAAGCAAGCATTCAGCCCAAATGCCACTCAGCACTGTCACCACGCCCTCCTTTCACATTCTAGAAGACTATTATTAGATCTCCCTGAAATGCACAGAATTTTTAAATCCCTGACTGTTATCTCTAATAGGAATATTTGAACTTTATCTCTCTTAAAGCTTGGCTGCCTTTCCCATCAGAGCAAACATCTGAGGGGACAAGAAAGCAGAAATGAATAGAGAACACTCACAATCAGCGAGGTCCTACGGGATGATCTCACTAGTCAACCGCACGAGCCTTGAGCCCCACTTCCAAGGAGAAAACATGCTCGGAGGTCTCTCCTTCCACCCTCACCCCTATCCCCATGAGACTGCCAGTATTCTTAAGACTGATTTCTGCAGTTCACAGTAAATCAACTGAAAGATGTACTCAGACTGTCAGGTTTATTATCAATACAGCTCCTTATGTTGATTAAAATGCTCATGGATTTTATGCCAAAATGAGAATGTTTTAACTTTGAATTATTATCTTCCAGTGACCATCCAAACAAATGTAGAATATGTAAGGCTCCACTGTGTTTTGTTTAAAACTCATCTTGTGCTTAGAAATTTTGGCTGCTGTGAACATTACTGTTCAGCCAGAGAATGCAAAAGCAAAAGCAGCTCTTATTTTGATGAGCTACAGTCTTTAATATCCTAAGTTTATCCCTACCAGTCATCACTTATTGAGGGTCATATACATGTAAATATATATGGGGTGTTCATGATACTTTATGAATATTAATCCATTCATTCATTCAATCAGCAAGCATTTATTGAGCACCTAGTATCACACATCTAATTAGGCAGAAGAGATAAAAAGTGATGAGAAAGTCCAGGGCCACAACCTTGTGACAAGTTGTGGGGAAAGCAGACAATCAAACAAGTAATGAGTATGCACTGTGGTAAATGTTCTAATGAGGAAAAGAGGTTATTAAAAATAATATCTGAGGCAGTGACTACGTATCCGATGTTTACAGCCACTGCCCCCAATTCTCACAACATCCTGCAAAGGTAGGGATCTTCCCACTTTCTGGTGTACCAGGCCATCCCATGCTACACACTGCCTCTCCATCGGTGTCAGCATCCGCATCATCGTTTGCATCTCAAATCCCCATTCTGGTCTCAATATTGTACCTGCAGGCCTGCATTAACTTATTCAGGCACTGATCAAATTTTTGCCCGGAATTATAAAGCACATTGTACACCCTGGGGAGAAAAGAGACCAGAACACACTCTAAAGGAACTTTCAAGTTGGCTACATGGAGTAATACAAGAACATTAATAACACAAAGCAAAGATGGAGCATGGACCGGGCAGTCTGTGGTCACAATCAATGGAGTGCTTCAGACAAGCCATTTGGCTTCTGAAAGGGAGAGATCATCATGGAGAGATTTATTCAGGAGATAGGACCAAGGTCTTAAGATCACATAAGGTCAGACTGGAAGAGAAACAAGGCCAGTCCTTAGGAAGGCAGTGTTCAGAGAGGTGCTCGGAAGGCTCATGGATTAGGCTGAACCAAAGCCAGGGGTGAAACTGGAGCCTGATGGTGGGACAAGCCAGACTTCAGCTGCCCCATGCGCCCACTGATAAGAGATGCTAAGGCACCTGGGGCATTAAAATGACCCAGTGTAACAGCACATGCAGAAATCCACATTTGTAAGAACTCCTCCCAGAAACCACTACACATGACGGAAGCAGTTCTTCATTCCACCTCCTGGGATAGAGGCTGAGACCCAAAGGACCTCCTGGAGTCAACAGAGGTCACCAAACAATACTCTAATGATGAAGTCTCTTTCACTGCAGGCGCTTGTCTCCACTTGACTTCAAGGCCAGAGCTGCATTATTCAGAATCAGCGTAGAGAGGCTGAGGGCCGTCAGCAGTGGGTCTTCCTCACGGCCCTTTATCCACAGGCCCTTCCCCAAATTGGTAAACAGACACTTAAAAGAATATCGGATTGCAAACCGAGTTATTGGCGTGCCTGGAATACTCACGTCTCAACCAAGTTCTGCCGATGATATCTTTGTTTGTTTAACTCACGACTGCTGATAAAATACTTTTACATGTCTTAGATTACTTGATACTCACAACAGTCATGAAATAAGCACTAGGCCTCTAATTTAACAGATGAAGATCCTGAGGGTCAGGGAGGATAAGTGGCCTAGTCAAAGTTATAAAGCTACTGAACTGTAGAGCCAATTTTGGGTCAGACTATCTGTGCAGTGGTCTGTCTGCTCTGTCACTACTGCAAATGATCATAATACTTTATAAAGTTTTTTAGCGCTGACAAAGAGTTTTTATGGTAGTCCTGGCAGTACACACACTAATATACACAGAGACACACACACTCTCGCCCTTGTACATACAAACTCTGTTTTCATAAAAGTAAAGTGACAATAGTAATAATCACAATACTACATTCTACTTGTTAAAAAGCCCGTCTTTCCTCCTCTAGCTATGGACTTTTCTCAGCTCATTTATCAGGTGAAGAAGAAGCAAAGCCACTCAGTCGTGTCCGACTCTGCGAACCCATGGACTATAGCGTATCAGGCTCCTCCGTCCATGGGATTTTCCAGGTAAGAGTACTGGAGTGGGGTTGCCATTTCCTTCTCCAGGGGATCTTCCCTACCCAGGGATTGAACCTGGGTCTCCGGCATTGTGGGCAGACACTTTATCCTCTAAGCCACCAGGGAAGCCCTTTACAAGGTGAGTAGCTATTATTTAGATTACTGCTAAAGATACATGGGTGAAGTCTTAAATCCTAGATGTTGGCCTATCTGTAACTCACGCTTAGAACAACCTTGCTTATGTGTTAAATATCTGCCCATTTCCATTTTGCAACACTAAGCTCTTGCCTCCACTCCTAATCTCCTCGCAGTGACTCACAGCAGCATCTTTCCCAAATGTCCATCTTATGCCTGCATTTGTTTTCAGGAAGTGGCAATTTCCCAGCAGACATAAAATTCACAGGGCTTGAAAAAAAACTTCAAAAAAAAAAACCCCAACTATTTACCACATTTTTAGACAAAAACAAAAGACCTATTAGACAGATGGGCACGTATACTTTTTTTTTCAAAATCCCCAACTCCCAGTTTTTCAGAGCACTTCTTTGAAATTCATAGGTCACACAAATTAAAATTTTCAATAAACAATTTGTCAGTTAGTCTTGCACAGTGGGGAGAAAATTATACACAGAAATGTAGAACGAGCCAGAATCAAAGCCAACTGCTAGTGACAAATGAGCAAACCACTTCCCATAGCAGAGGCAGAGGTCCTGTCATCACACCCACGAAATAAAGAATCACAAACTCCTCCATCAGCCACAGGGAGTCCGCATTTTTTGTTTTTCCTTCTCATTACACATAATTCTATCAAAAGATCTTAATGAAAATAAGGTCAGCATATTTAATCTATAAAGCAGTCATCTCACCTACTTTTAATCATCTCTCTTTATGAGAGAATTTATATAATCAGGCCACACTACACAAACAGAATTTAAATATAGTTTTTCGCCTTTCTCTCCTGCTCCCAACGGAAAACTCCATGTACCACTCATCTTGCTAAAAGCCACAGGAATAAAGTGACTTAATTCTAGTTAAACCAAGTATTTCAACCACATACTCTTAAACCTTAACCTTAAACATATCCACGAAATGTGATTTTTGAGAGGTTTCCTTCTTATTCATTCAGTAAATCTCCAGTATATAATAAGCTTCCCCTAAGCACAAGCTCCCAGTGATGTTCTTAGTTCATACTAAATGTATACAGAAATATTTTATATAATAACTTTAAAAACATTGCTTTTAGCCTGAACTATTACTTGAACTTGAAAAATATTTTAAACTCAACTTCAGTTCTCATAAGGTAATCTAGGGTGTGGGTGTTTTTTAATTTCCTTTTCATGGGGAAAAAGGAAGCACTGAATCAGACAACAGATGTATATGGAAAAATACATATTTTGATACACATATTAAATAAAGACATACTTTTTGTTTGTTTAAAGATTCTTCTACTTGACTCACAATACAAATAAACCACAGTCAAATTCCTTATGCTGAATTTAAATTAAGGCGTGAAACCTGGGTTTTCTGCTGAAGCCAGACCAGAGCACAACCCACCTTGTCAAATCCCCAGTCAAGAGGAGAGACCCATCCAGCCCTTCCATGTCCCCAAAGAAATGGTTCTTTGTTCACCTGGAACTGAAAAGCTCCACTTTCAGAATCATAGCTCCTGCAGCAATGGAAGTATGCTTTGAATCCAGATAGCCGTATTAGACTTGCCGTCAGGGATTTGTTAAAAATTTAACATCGTGAAAGAAAGCAAAGCAAGCAACCGCTGACACCAACTGGGTAATTAAACTGCTGGTTCAAGGAAGTTTCAAAATCTAAACCCAACATCAACATCTGGCAAGTCTTCATGTGTGACCTACCAATACTTGTTCATGCATGTTACTCCAAAAATTCATAAAGAGGGAAAGTATTATGCTTTTAAAAGCCTATTAATTGGTGTGTCCTCTCTATCTGAATCACACATAAGCAGCTAACTTTTGCCTCATTGTTTCAGAAGGGCAAAAGCTGACAAGAGTTATTGAAGACAATTAAATCTGTTCTTGTCCAGGGGTCTCGATCAATACACTTCATCATAATCTAACACTGAAATTGCCTCTCCACCCCCAACCCCTTGGATGAGGTAGTTTATTTCTGGTCCCTAGTCCTTGCTGGGTTAGTAACTCTTTTCTCTATAATTTGCACATCTCCTAGAAGGGCGAGGGAGACATCTGAATTCAAACTCCATTTGTTTACCGCCCCGCTACCCGCAATATTATGCATTCCCACCACCCGAAAGCTTTGAGCTTTCGGCACCCCACCCCACCTGCCCCGTACCTGCCAAGTTCCTCGCCGGTGTCGTAGTAATCATCCACGTTTTCCTGCCTGAACACGGTCATGATAAACTGTCACGCGTCACCAAAGCCCAGCGCACTTCAGCTCCGCTTCCCAAACCATCACCACCGCTCCTGCGCCTCCGTGGGCCCCTCATGCATCAGTCAGCAGTCCTTAAAACGAAAAAGGCAATATAATAATAAAATGACAACCCCAAAAGGAAGTACCCTTCCCCTGGGCTAAGTCTAGCTCGCTGAAGACCACCTCTCCGGAGCTGCCCCACCCCGCCGGGTGGAGAGGAGCACTCTTTGTTAAACCCCAACATAGGGATGCCCCCAGCCCAGCATCACTGGCGCACTCGTGTGGCCCGGCACCGCCGCACCCCAAGGTCTGGGTCTCCGAAAGCAAGGCGCGGAGCACCGATCAGCACCCGCTCCGGAAGTCGCTGGCCTCCGGGCCTCCTCTTTCTATGCACACACGCCCACCCAGCTCCCCAGCTCCAGGGGCGCCGCGGAAGAATGAAGCCCTCGCCCGGGCGGAAAGCGCCTGGCTGGAAGCATCCCTCTCCTGCCAGGAGCAGCCGTGCAGCCCCCGCGCCACCTCTCGGTGCCCGCAGTTCCCCGGCCGCCACGGCCACCTTCTCTCCTCCCTCGAGCCAAGCTGTCCCCAGAGGCACATTCCTGGCGACTCCCGCTCCGTTACCCAGCCGACCCGGCGTGCGGCCGCCCGGGGGAGCAAGGGAGGGAAGGGAGCGGCCGAGGGAGGCGCGGCCGCCGGCTCCTTCTTCGCGCCCGGAACACAAAGCGCCCGGCCCGCGCCACCTGTTCCCATCCGGCCCGCGGGGCTGGGGGAACCTCCTGGTGGTGATCCTACTTCTCCCCTCAGTCAAGTTTACCCTGCCTTGGCCTTCCCTGTTGTCTTGGGCGCTGCCCGGGCAAACCTCGTCGTGCCTCGGCCGCGAAAGCCAAAGCAGGCGGCGGGGCTCGGAAGGATCAGAGTCGCGCGCGGCCACTCACCCGGGCGCCCGGGAGCTGCCCGGGTCCTTCCCGGGCGCTGTCGGAGGCCGACGGTAGGCGCCAGTGCCCGAGACGAGCTGGGCGGCGGCGGGAGTGCAAGGAGGCTGAGAGTGGGGGCGCGGATTCCGCGCGTCCGCCCGGCGTCGGCTCGGCCTGCCTCTCCCGCTCCGGCTCCGGAGCAGCCCCGCGGCTCCTAGCCGCCTTCCGGGCTGAGGGCGGCCGACAGGCGGCCAATAGGGACCCCGCGGGCGGGCTGGCGACACGGCCCACCCACCTCCGAGCTGCCCGGCCGGGCCGGCGCTGCAGCTGCTGCGCTGCGCTGGCTGCTCCTCCCCGTTCGGCTCTTGGGGCTCGCTGGCGCGCTCTACAGCGCACACCCCCACACCAACCCACTCACCCTACACGCGCGCAGAGAGCGGTCGCGCGCAACGTGGGTGCCCCACCTGTGACACGCGGCTACGCTGCCCTCTTCCGCTAGGATCCAGAGGAATGCAATTCCTTCCTCCTGCAAAGGTGTTTTGAGCCCCCAGCGTGGGCCAGGCACGGTGCATGGCACCTGAAAATCACAACAGACCATAATAAGTTTTTAAAAATCTCTGGTCTTCTGAAACTTACATTTTGGCAGAGAAACTAGACAATAAGTATGTAAACGAATAAATGAGATCATTTTAGAAAGGATGGGTTCTGTGGAGACAATACTGAAGGATAACACGATAAAGAATGGCAAGACAGGAGTAGATCTCATTAGGAGTTTCTCTACGGGACTGGTGTTTTGAGCTGAGATCTGGACTGTGAAAAGATATGAAACCAAAGAATAAAGGTTTGGGGTATCAGAGGCCCAATGTAACAGCAGAAACGAAAGGTTTATGTGTGCAGTCCAATACGAATTGGTTATTGATGAGTTGCAATGTGGTTAGTCCAGAATTAGGTGTGCAAGAAGTGTGAAATATACATGGGATTCCAAGACTTGGTATAGAAATAAGGATGAAAAACATTTCTTGAATATTTTTTATGTTAAATGCATGTTCAAATAATTGTATTTTGTACATATTGGGTTAAATAAAATATATTATTAAAATTAATGTTACTTTTTACTTTTCAAAATGCAGATATTATAAAATATGAGTACCTATGTGGCTTGCAGATATTTCTATGGACTGTGCTGGTCTTCTTAGAGATCCCATACCTACTGGAGATCCTTATCCATTCTCTCTGCTTCTTACCCCAGGCCCCACCAAGCCCTGAGGTGTGAGAAACAGGAAGGATGTTTCCCTATAAGGACTGCTGTACCTGCAAGCTCAGTCATGTCTGACTCCGTGTGACCCCAAGGACTGTAGCCCGCCAGGCTCCTCTGTCCATGGGATTTTCCAGGCAAGAATACTGGAGTGGGTTGCAGTTTCCTTCTGCAGGGGATCTTCCAGATGCAGGGATTGAGTCTTCTGAGTTTCCTGCATTGGCAGGCAGATTACTTAACCATTGAGCCACCTGGGAAGTCCATAGAGACTGCTGGGAATCCTTAAACAGAGAAAAGCTCCTATTGGAAAAATCTACTTTACTGCTGAGAGTTACTAAAACTGGTATGTGAACACACTGAGAATTCAGCTCCATGTCATTGTTCAAATTTCCAGATTTTCCAAAATGAGATGGTTTAAACTCTCTTTGTGCTAAGTCTCTTCAGTCGGGTCTGACTCTGTGCGACACTATGGACTGTAGCCTGCCAGCTCTCCATGGGGATTCTCCAAGCAAAAATACTAGAGTGGGTTGCCATTTCCTTGTCCAAAACTCTCTTTAGTTCAACAGAAATTCTTGGGGTAAAAAAGAATACTCCTCAGATCTTATGTGAGACCCTCCTCTTAAAGAATATTTCATACAGTGACCCACAGAAAGGGCACACATTCATTATGAAAGAATCAAGGGAAGATTCCACATTGGGAGGCATTATCAATCTAAATGATGGGTTTCAGAATTAACATAAAAGGATCTTGAGAGGTGAAAAATACAGACAAAAATAACAAAAAAAAGTGATTCATTTTGGGAAAATGCAATTGAATACATCTGTTGGCGGGAGGGATTAAAAACAGACTTGAGTGCTTGAGGATGACTGCTTTAGGGGTAATATTTTCCCGCAAAATAAATAAATAAGTTTTCCAAAGCAGTGAAGAGAACTGGTTCTGTTTGGTGACCAGCATGTCTTCCCTACCCTATTGGACATGATGATCACAGTGGATTTTCTAGAGTATTAAAAAAAAAAGTGCAGACTTGGGAGTCACACAGTTGGATCTAATATTAGTGGAACCATTTAATCCTAGTTGTGAATGACCCTGGCTGTGTCCTTTACCTCTTAGCTTCATGTCTGCACTAATTTAGGCAAGCATTTTAGACAGGGAAATGTGCCCAAAATTCAGTGAAGAAGCTGAGTCCAATTCTCCTCCAAGAATATGAGTTAGCTGTGGTGGCTTGAGTTTAAGAAAATGTAGTAGAAGTTGACAGGGTGTAACATACTTCTAAGGCTGGGTCATAAGGTTTTAGAGCTTCTGCCTAATACTCTCTTATTCTCTCTCTGGCTCTTTGTCTCTCTTACTCTTGTTCTTTCCACACACTCCGGAAGCCTTCAGCTGCCATGGTTACACTGGGGCTGCCATGTGGAGAGACCATGTGGAGAGACCACAGAAAGAGAGAAGCCCAAAGAAGCCAGCTGTTCCAGCCCCACCCCCACTCTCAGCTATTTGTGCCTTCACAGCCCCAATTTTGGGAGCAGAATAAAGGACCATTCTCTTTCTAAGCTTCCCTGGTGGCTCAGATGGTAAAGCATCTGTTTGCAATGCGAGAGACCCGGGTTCGATTCCTGGGTCGGGAAGATCCCCTGGAGAAGGAAATGGCAATCCACTCCAGTACTCTTGCCTGGAAAATCCCATGGATGGAGGGACCTGATAGGCTACAGTCCATGGGGTCACAAAGAGTCAGACACGACTGAGCAGCTTCACTTCACTCACCATTCTAAGTCATTATTTTGGGGTGGTTTATTATAAGGCAATAGATAACTTATATAAGAAAACTTAGCTCTTAACTTGTGCCAAATGATAATCAGACTGAATTATTCTCTTGCTTAATCTTCAAACAACTCTAAATTAATTGTTTTTTCCACTTTATATTTAACCTTCTTAGTCTCAGTTTCATCACCTGCAAAATGGGAAAAATAAATAGACCCTTGTGTTTTCCTCAGAGTTGCTGGAAGATTCTAAAGAGATGATGCATTAAACAAGGCTTTGTACATTATAAAATACATCAGAATGTTGGTATTATATTTTCTAACATATTCCAAGCAAGAAGAGCTCTTAGGGACATCTCTTTCATGGAAGATGACAATACTACAATCCTGAAATTATGAGATTCAATCTGGAAAGGACTTCCATGAAGAGAACTTGATTGTGATATGGACTGTGACTTATGATAATCATGAGGATAACATTTAAAACAGACTCAAGGATAGAATTTAGGACATTATTTTACATCTGCATTAGGGTAAAATAACCGCTGCTAAAAAGTCCACAGATCTTAGAGGTGTGATGCATTTAAAGGTTTATTTCTTGCACTCAGAACAGATACTTGCAGGAATTAGAGAAAGGGTTCCCCTCCACATGGTCATTCGAGGATCCAGGCTTCTGTCCTCTAATAGATCCACGGTTCCTTGGCACATTGAGTTTCTCAGTTGATCCTTTTCATCTTTTGGCTGATTAGAGAAGAGACAATTCAGAAAGGACTGCACTGAAGTTTTTTTAGGGGGTCAGGTTTGAAGTCTGAGGCTTAACAGTTTCTTGGAAAAGATGTTCTAATATCAAAGAGAGTGGAATACACTAGCTCAGTTCAACTTTGGGTTACTTTTTGTGACGTGCCTTTGGCTTTTATCAAGGGCTAATATTTTTAAATGGCCGCAGGAAGAATGTTTCTGCACCTGTGGTTTCCCTGAAGATATTGCCCATTGTGTAGTTGAGTGCCTCTTATGTAGACAGTCACATGACTGACTCCAATTCTTCTCAGCATTGAGCACTGAGAGAACTCATCACTTCTGACCAAATGATGTTTCTTTTTTTGTGACAATGAAAATTACAGAGCTCACTTTGTTTTCCATTTTCCCCTGGCTTCCAGAAAGCACATAGCAGGATCCAAGTTATGTCCAATTTGCTATATTCTCTGAATCAATCAATACGCATTTATTGTCCAATATATATTAAATACTAAGGATGCAAAGATAAATAAAACATTCTCTGTCCTTAAGTAACTCAATCCAGTGAGGGAGACTAAAGAACAAAGGGACAGTTCTATTAAAGTGTTGTTGTGTTAGATATAATCCATTTATTTCTCTATATGTACTTTCTATGCTTCTCTACCTTTACAGGTCTCCAGGCTGGTTGTAAGATCATTTTAATTCATTACCTTGTCCTCTGGTGGGTTTGGCCAATGAGGTACCAGGCATGGGGTCAAGGAGAAGGGAGGCGAAGGAGGCCAGGGTAATTATTGTCCTGCTTTTCTCACTGCAAGTTTGCCTTGGTCACTATCAAACAAAAGTCACTGCTCCTCACCAGGTAAATTTTCTTTGTGATTGTCTCTATACAGGTGTTGCTGGTAACCACTCTCTCCCCTAGTTTCTTCAGACCTAGAACTGATGGCAGCTCCACATTACAGACCCGGAGTTCCTGCCTCATCCTTCATGGCTCCTCTGCACCTCTTGCACACCTTGTTGATCATCCTAAATTGAGTGTGCCATCTCTTTCCTTTGCAACCCCCCGCAGACTGCTGTGGAAACACAAAGGGAGGTCACTTAATTCAGATAAAAAATGGGGATGGAGGGTGACAATGGGCGAAACTGAGGTTTCAGGAAAGTTTCCTGGAGGAGCTGATGATCCTTCTAAAAACCTGTGAAAGCAGATTAAGAGCTAGCAGAATAAAGTGGTGGGTGATGAGTGGTGGGTTGTAGGGTGGGATGGCTGGGAGAGAAGGACATCTAGGGAGAGGAGAACAGTGAGGGTGAAATCACAGATGTGAGGAAGATAATGGCTTGTTCAGGCATCTGTAAGTAACCAGAGTTTGGGCAGTGAAATATTCCAATGTAAGAGTAGCATGGGGAAGGGTCTTTTGCACTGTGTCCAGCACTTGGATAAGAGCAGAAAGGTAAACCAAGGGAGAGCTTGGCAGTCTTGTCCGTTGTGCTGAGCACTTGGGTCTTCACTCTGAAGACTCTTTGATACCCGGGGTGATTTGTGCTAACTTGGCACATTCTAGGAGACAGTGGGGAGAGAGAAACAATGAGAAACTTTAAGGAGGTAGAACTCATAGGGCTTGGTACCAGAGGAAAAGGACGTAAGTTTAAGGTGCCCATGGGGCATTTAGATAATATCCCTGTGGAGAAGGGTTCCTATGCGAGAACAGAGGTAATTCTTGTGTACGCCATGGGAGGTTTGAGCATGAGTGAGTCAGCTGAGCAGCTATGGGTTTTACTTATATTTCTTGAGGTCAGAAAGGGTTCAGTTCAGTTCAGTTCAGTCGCTCAGTCGTGTCTGACTCTTTGCAACCCCATGAACCACAGCACACCAGGCCTCCCTGTCCATCACCAACTCCCGGAGTTCACCCAAATTCATATCCATTGAGTCGGTGATGCCATCCAACCATCTCATCTTCTGTCGTCCGCTTCACCTCCTGCCCTCAATCTTTCCCAGCATCAGGGTTTTTTCAAATGAGTCAGCTCTTCGCATCAGGTGGCCCAAGTATTGGAGTTTCAGCTTCAACATCAGTCCTTCCAGTGAACACCCAGAACTGATCTCCTTTAGGATGGACTGGTTGGATCTCCTTGCAGTCCAAGGGACTCTCAAGAGTCTTTTCCAACACCACAGTTCAAAAGCATCAATTCTTCAGTGCTCAGCTTTCTTTATAGTCCAACTCTCACATCCATACATGACTACTGGAAAAACCATAACCTTGACTAGACGGACTTTTGTTCACAAAGTAATGTCTCTGCTTTTTAATATGCCGTCTAGCAGAAAGGGTTAGAGTGGTGAATTGAGACCTCATGAATACTGAATGCCTCAAATGCCTCCTGTATGTACAATGCATTATAAATATTTGCTGTCTTCTTGGTCTAATAGGTTACTAACTTCCTTATCTGTGCTTAACACAACTTGCAAGTTTAATCTATCCCATTTGTTTTCTTGTTTTCTATAACAGAATTGAATATTCACAGCCAAAATGTCGAATGCACATTGCACAACTCCTTCTGAGCTGTGAGATAAATGAAACACTTCTCTGACCCCTTCTCCCACCATTGCTCCTGACTCAGCTCCACATGCTCCTCAAGCTTTATGTATCAAAGAGTGACCTCATCTTCTCATCCCCCAAATAGCTCATCCGTCTGTATTTCAGCTCACATGGCAACAAAATCTACCTAATCACTTAACCCCAAATTTGGGTATTGCCCCGACTCTGTCCTTTTCCTCTGGTACCAAGCCCTATGAGTTCTACCTCCTTAAAGTTTCTCATTGTTTCTCTCTCCCCACCATCTCCTAGGATGTGCCAACTTAGCATAAATCACCCCGGGTATCAAAGAGTCTTCAGAATGAAGACTCAAGTGCTGAGCACAATGGACAAGACTGTCAAGCTCTCCCTTGGTTTACCTTTCTGCTCTTATCCAAGTGCTGGACACAGTGCAAAAGACCCTTCCCCTCTCTACTTTTTTCTAGTGCATAATTGTAAAGATTAGGACTTGCCATCACCTGCCTGGCCCTCTGCACTGGAGTTTAAGACCCCGAGTTTGAGACCCTATGGCATGCATTCTGCCTACTTGGCTATGCCTACTTTCCTTTGACTCAGTTTCTTTCCAGTTTTCATTTACTTATTTTATGGTATTGAATGCTTTGCTGCTGCTGCTGCTGCTAAGTCATTTCAGCCATGTCCAGCTCTGTGTGACCCCACAGACGGCAGCCCACCAGGCTCCCCCGTCCCTGGGATTCTCCGGGCAAGAACACTGGAGTGGGTTGCCATTTCCTTCTCCAGTGCATGAAAGTGAAAAGTGAAAGTGAAGTCGCTCAGTCGTGTCCAACTAGCGACCCCATGGACTGCAGCCTACCAGGCTCCTCCGTCCATGGGATTTTCCAAGCAAGAGCACTGGAGCAGGTTGCCATTGCCTTCTCCAGAATGCTTTGCTAACCTTCCTTAAATCCTTTGTTAAAAAACAAAAACAAGTGAGATGTAAACAAACTCATACAAATCACTGACCATTGTATGAAAGGCCACAGGAGATTATAAATGTCTCCAGATGCAGGCTTACTTTGGTCCTTAGCCTGATTTCTTTTATGCGTGGCCCAATTTCTTTTAGGTTCAGACACTCGCTGGAGCAAAAGATTGGTAACACTAAATCACTGAACAGCACTCATAAAGCTCATGGCCCAGAATATCAGTCATGTTCTTAACTAGAGGTGCATAGCACTGTCTCTAAGCCCTGTACATGTCACTCATTTTACTGTTAAATGCAAATACAGCATTCATATAACTCCTTATCTCTCCACAGAGTTCCTGCTGTTGGATTTTTTGTGCAGTTAGCCACCAGATTATACAGCATTTCCTCATTTGGATACAATGGATAAAGTTAGGACCATATCCAGTTGGATATAGAGGGAAGGGGAAGAGTGGAACATTCAAGAGTTTCTGTTTTGTCAAACAAACTTAAAGCAAGACTGAAAGAAAAGTTACCCCTAAGGAAGCACTTGACATTACTCTTCCATTAGAACTGGATGTACAAATCATAATTACAGGTAAAATCTAAGCTTACAGCCGCACTGATTTAGTGAAGGTAATTCTATTTATTTTCTACTGTTTCTAATCTTTTTTTTTCTCTATCAGTAACTAATGAACCTCTTTAAAATCATCAGATTTAATATCATTGTTTTATATTTATTTCCTTTAAGAAAAAATTATGGTAAAAATATTTTACCAAATTCTTTTTTTTTTTGGACACAGAGATATTAAATGTTACAGGAGGAGATTCAATATCAATGAAAGCCTCCACATTTCCTGGCATGGTTTCATGAAATACAGGTCCCATTACTCAAGCCAATGAAGTGATTTACAGCCTTATTCATAGCAGTTTGGTAGGATTTATAGAAACATTGCTTTTTAAAAAGGACAAACGTCATAAATTTTTCAAGAAGGTTTTGTCAGTCTGAAGATTTAAAAATAAAGCAATTATCTTTGGCCCTTTCAATGCTGTATTCTCATAAATCTACACACCTATAAAATTAATAGCTTTTGCTTACATAAACTTAATAAGTCCAAATATATTCTTTTAAAAAAGTTATATTCTTACAATGGGCATAATTTAACTTGTTGCTTAAGTATTTCCTCCATCTTCTCTTAATTTTAAGAAATATTGAGATGATGAAAATTTCTTTGGAAATACTACTTAAGAACACTATACTGGATTTATAACTTCTTAGGAATCAAGAATTACTTCTAATAGTTTCATACTCACTCATTTAATTATTTATTGAGTCATAAGGATAATGGTGAATAAGACAGACCTAGGGAGTAATGACTTAGAAGTAGCTACATTTTATATTTCTGTTTTAATAGAATACTCTTAAAGAAAGGATCTACTTGGTTTTTCTGAAATTTCCTGATTAAGATTCCTAGAAGAAATCTCCCCAATGGAGCTCTCCAAACACAATCGATAAGAGTAGTTCCTAATTAAGTTTATACAATAAAAAAGACATAATAGCTGAAAATGTACCTCCCACCTCTTTTGTAGACTTTCACACCACTGCCATATCTCCAGTTTACTGCACTCTCATAATATTTTAAAAACATAAGATTCCTACTTCCCATCCTATCCTAACTTTTTGCAAAGGTGGTTAAATTTTCAAATATTAACTAAATAGATTCTTTCATATATTAAAAATAATAATTACATCTAGGGAGAATTCCCTGGCAATACAGTTGTTAGGACTCCAAGGGGAATATGGGTTCAATCTCTGACCAGGTAACAAAGATCTGGTTTGCTGCGAGGTGTGACCAAAAAGAAAATTACATTTAGCTTGACTTAAATATGTCTTCAATGACTTAAATATGTCTTTTTAAAATGAGTTTTGCCCAGTTGATTTGCAAAGTCAAATATTTTTCAAATATTTGATTAGATATTTGATTTATTTAAGTTTTACAAATACTTACAGACTCCTTAAGTGTTAAAAGTCCATGTTTTGTATCTCTAAAAAGATCTCAAAAAGTTAGTACTAAAAAAGAGTGGTACTACACACATGATGGGCTTCCCTTGTGGCTCAGCTGGTAAAGAATCTGCCTGCAATGTGGGGGACCTGGGTTCAGTCCCTAGGTTGGGAAGCTTCCCTGGAGAAGGGAAAGGCTGCCCACTCCAGTACTCTGGCCTGGAAAATTCCATGGACTGTACAGTCCATGGGGTCACAAAGAGTCAGGCATGACTGAAAGACTTTCACTTCACGCACATGATGGCAGTGAAACTGTTTCCTGGATTAATTGCCTTTGGGGTAATCAGTTAGCTACAATGATGTTCTGATATACAGACAGTCTTTGCTTTTAACCAAAATGCATTTGAGGAAACTAGAACATCGTGCAACCCACGGTGTAAACATATAGTGCTTTTCCATGGGAAGAATGCAATAACTGGAGGTTGTACTACTGCCCAAGGATTTGGCATGATACAAAACATGGCAGTAAACAAAAATATGTCATAAAAATCGAGGCTCAGCAGCAATGACTCTATGAAGATACAAAACAGCAAAATTATGTTCCAAGCCTAATAAAATGGGCATAATTGCACTGCAGACATCACCACAGCACTCCACTGTTACAGATACATGTGTATATACATATGTATGTCGCATAAAATGCATTTCATAGTATCATAAATGCTAGTTAAAATAGTATGCTGAATAAAATATGCATTAATTAAACAGTTCATCAATAATAATCATGCTTATTTTCTAAGTTTGGAAGGACTTTGGGGAGATAATTGGCATGGACCAGGTTTCTAATATCTGTTCAAGAAGGTTTAAGGTGATTCCCCTTTCTCTCTTAGAAAAGTTCCTTAAAGCAGTGAGAAGCTTCGGAATTCATCAGTGCTGCTTCAAAGGATGGTATGAAGTTATCAATATGTGTTACTTGTTGACATCAATGGCTACTACACTGAGAAGTAATTTTTTAAGGATCTCAAGTTTGACCAAACATCTCTTCTTCATTGTTTGCTGCATCATCAATTTATTTACAAATTCTGTTTATCATGAAATAAAAGGAAAGCTCCCAGCAAAGAATACAAAACAACATTTCCAGTTCACTGGAAAACCTTGAACTTATAATAATAGTTTTATGTATTCTAACAGAGTTAATCAAGAAAGGCATATAACACAATCTGAGCAACCTGAGCTCTGTCCTCGTTTTCTAACAGAAGCCATGCAGTGAAAGCAAAAAGACATTTTGAACTTGACTGTATGGCAAATAAGAAACCTTAAAACCTTCTAGCTATGAATTATTAGAAACACTAATAACATACAAAAAAGAATCATTTAAATGTTCATCTGCAGCTGAAAGATAGCGAGGAAGAAAAAAACCAAAAAGATAAAGCTACTAAAATTTTAAAAATAAATGATAAAAATGAACCCTGACAGCACTGGAGATGGGCATCAGCCTCAGGAATATAAAGGGTTAGACTTTTAATACTCAAATGGGACAGTAGTTGAGACTTTGGGCAGTTTTAGATAAAACACTCTTCAAGAGATCAAACCTTCAGTAAGATGAACTAGATAAGCACCTACCCTCTTACATGGGCAGATGACATAAAGCTGATCTGCCACAAGGTATGTGAGAATTTGTAACATTACACCTCCTCACATGAAATTGAGTTTAAAACTGATACTTTGTGTTGGTCCAGAATCACCTATGTCAGGAAAGTGGTCCTGAACTGGTAAAATCCTCTGAAGAGCCGTGGCCTCAACCCCACCCCAGGGAGGATACCCAAGTCTCACTGAAGAGGAGTTCACAATCAAAAGCTATAAAACTCTCCAAGAACCAGTGCAGCAGAATTAAGAATCACTAGGCTTAGTCATGCGGAGAAGGCAATGGCACCCCACTCCAGTACTCTTGCCTGGAAAATCCCATGGAGGCAGGAGCCTGGAAGGCTGCAGTCCATGGGGTCGATAAGAGTCAGACGTGACTGAGCACCACTTCACTTTCATGCATTGGAGAAGGAAATGGCAACCCACTCCAGTGTTCTTGCCTGGAGAATCCCAGGGATGGGGGAGCCTGGTGGGCTGCTGTCTATGGGGTCGCACAGAGTCGGACACAACTGAAGCGACTTAGCAGCAGCAGGCTTAGTCATGACTTCTCTGGTGGGTGAGATGGTAAAGAATCTGCCTGCAAAGTGGGAAACCTGGGTTTGGTCCCTGGGTCAGAAAGATCCCCTGGAGAAGGGAATGGCCACCCACTCCAGTATTCTTGCTTGGAGAATTTCATGGACAGAGGAGCCTGGTGAGCTACATATAGTCCACAGGGTCTCAAAGAGTTGGACACCACTGAATGACTAACACTTTCACTACTTTCCAGGCTTAATCAATGAGGGAAACAACCTCTCTCCCAATAAATTTAGCTAATGGGATAATTGGATAGAGATTAGAAAGTAAGAATGCTAAAAATGACTAAAGACATTGAAGAAAGACTCAGACTTAAAAAGTACAGAAGGACACAAATGGAAAAGGGTTGCTAGATGACTGCCAGGCAGTAGGGAATGCACAAACTTCCGTACTAAAAGAGATGAAAAGTGGGAGCTGTGGGTCTTACGTGTTTGATTTAATCAGATCATTCTCTAAACATTGCATTCAGCCGCCATGTTCTTTAAAAATTACATTTGCTTTTCCAAGGTAAGAGTGGGGTGGAAAGATGTAAGTCCTGAAGGAGAAATAATAGATTTATGTGGCTAAAAAGTAGACTAGAGGGAATTCCCTGGCAGTCCAGCAGTTAGAACTCCACATTTTTACTGCCCAGTGCAGAGGTTCAATCCCTGGTTAGGGAACAAAGTTCCCTTTGCACAAACTGCAAAGTGCTACCCAAAAAATATATGTACACCAGAAATCCTTATGGAATTAGTTAGTGATTGCCAACTCTTACTGGGACCACCGTTATGTATTTGAGCAATTTTGACATTTTAAAAATCATAAGGCATTTTTTCCCATCACCTTGAAAATTATTTATGTTTGGCCACATTTCAGCAGGTTACACTTCAGACTCCTATTTTTTTCCTTCTCAATATCAGTTGGAACATTGTTCTAACCTGTTCAGCTGTCTTTCTGAGCTTTTCAGGGTATTGATATGGAAGCCTCGGTAAGGGAGACCTTTGCGGAAGAACCACAAGGACAGAATTGAGGAGACCTGAGTTTTATCATTTACTGTGCCACTAACACTGCCATGGGGCCCTGTGCAAGTTACATAATCGCTCCCAATGTCGGTTTCTCTCTCTCTTTTTTATATATGAAGCTTTCTGCCAGACAGGAAATATAAGTAGGTAAAGTAGCAAACAAAATACCTGTGTGGACCAGATTCCACTGCGTGTACTGCATGTCTGACTGGGTCAAGTTTTTTTTAAAGACTTTATTTTTTAGAGCAGTTTAATTGGGAAATTTTAGGGGAAGTGTACAAAGATTGCCCATGTAGCTCTTGCCCCATAAATGTACAGCTTCCCCTATTACCAACATCATCAACATCTTGCACCAGAGTGGTGCATTTGTCACACTGACGAACTTATCTTGACACAACATCACTCAAAGCTCATCGCTTACATTAGGCTTCATTCTTGTTGTACATTCTATGAAAGTGAAAGTGTTAGTCCTCAGTTGTGTCTGACTTTTGTGACCCCATGGATTGTAGCCCTCCAGGCTCCTCTGTCTGTGGGGATTCCCCAGGCAAAAATACTGGAGTGGCTAACCATTCCCTTCTCCAGGGGATCTTTCCCACCCAGGGATCAAACCCAGGTCTCCTGTACTGCAGGCAGATTCTTTACCATCTGAGACACCTGGAACAAATTGATAATGACATGTCTCTACTATTATGGTATCATACAGAGTAGTTCAGTTCAGTTCACTTCCGTTGCTCAGTCGTGTCCGACTCCTTGAGACCCCGTGAACTGCAGTACACCAGGCCTCCCTGTCCATCACCAACTCCCGGAGTTGATTCAGACTCACGTCCATTGAGTCAGTGAGGCCATCCAGCCATATCACCCTCTGTCGTCCCCTTCTCCTCCTGCCCCCAATCCCTCCCAGCATCAGAGTCTTTTCCAATGAGTCAACTCTTCGTATGAGGTGGCCAAAGTACTGGAGTTTCAGCTTTAGCATCAGTCCTTCCAATGAAAACCCAGGACTGATCTCCTTTAGGATGGAATGCTTGGATCTCCTTGTAGTCAAACGGACTCTCAAAAGTCTTCTCCAACACCACAGTTCAAAAGCATCAATTCTTCGGCGCTCAGCTTTCTTCACAGTCCAACTCTCACATCCATACATGACCACTGGCAAAACCATAGCTTTGACTAGACGGACCTTTGTTGGCAAAGTAATGTCTCTGCTTTTGAATATGCTATCTAGGTTGGTCATAACTTTCCTTCCAAGGAGTAAGCATCTTTTAATTTCATGGCTCCAGTCACCATCTGCAGTGATTTTGGACCACAAAAAAATAAAGTCTGACACTGTTTCCACTGTTTCCCCATGAAGTTATGGGACCAGATGCCATGATCTTAGTTTTCTGAATGTTGAGCTTAAAGCCAACGTTTTCACTCTCCTCTTTCACTTTCATCAAGAGGCTTTTGAGTTCCTCTTCACTTTTTGCCATAAGGGTGGTGTCATCTGCATATCTGAGGTTATTGATATTTCTCCCGGCAATCATGATTCCAGCTTGTGCTTCTT
>NW_011494629.1:6619582-6622420 GCF_000754665.1 Bison bison bison
TGGTCTAGTGGTTTTCCCTACTTTCTTCAATTTCAGTCTGAATTTGGCAATAAGGAGTTCATGGTCTGAGCCACAGCCAGCTCCCGGTCTTGTTTTTGCTGACTGTATAGAGCTTCTCCATCTTTGGCTGCAAAGAATATAATCATTCTGATTTTGGTGTTGACCATCTGGTGATGTCCACGTGTAGAGTCTTCTCTTGTGTTGTTGGAAGAGAGTGTTTGCTCTGACCAGTGCATTCTCTTGGCAAAACTCTATTAGTCTTTGCCCTGCTTCATTCCATATTCCAAGGCCAAATTTGCCTGTTACCCAGGTGTTTCTTGACTTCCTACTTTTGCATTCCAGTCCCCTATAATGAAAAGGACGTCTTTTTTGGGTGTTAGTTCTAAAAGGTCTTATAGGTCTTCATAGAACTGTTCAACTTCAGCTTCTTCAGTGTTACTGGTTACAGCTTCTTCAGTGTTACAGAGTAGTTTCACTGCTGTTAAGATCCTTTGTGCTTTGAGTATTCATCCTCCCCATCCCCCCACCCCCAATCCCTGAAACCACCATCATTTTACTGTCTTCATAGTTTTATCTTTTCCAGAGTGTCACTTATGTGGAATCATACAGTAGGCCCCCTTTTCAGATTGACTTCTTTCACTTAAGAATATGTTTTTAACTTTCCTCCACATCTTGTCATGGCTGGATAACTCACTTCTTTTTAGCACTGAATAACCATCCATGGTCTGCATGTGCCACAGTTTAGTCATCACATCCTGAGGACATCTTTGATTCTTTGAGTTTTGCAGTTATGAATAAGTTGCTATAAACATCCACACGCAGGTGCTTGTGTGGACATGTTTTCAAGTGGATTGGCGGGGGGAGGTCTAAAGACTGAGGAACACAGTTACTGGATCCTGTTTAATTTTGTAAGAAACGGTGAAGCTGTCTTTCAGAGTTGTACCATTTTGCATTTGAAGTAGCAATGAATGAGAGTTCCTGTTGCTTCACATTCTCACCAGCATCTAATGTTGTCAGTGTTTGATTTTTAGTTATTCTGATAGCTGTGTAGTGGTACCTTGTTGCTTTAATTTGCATTCCCTGCTGACAAATGATATGGAGATCTTTTCATATGCTTATTTTCCATCTATGTATATTTTTAAATTGCTTATTTATTTATTTTGACTGAACTGAGTCATTGTTGTTGCACTCAGGCTTTCTCTAGTTACGAGTGAGTAGAGGCTACTCCTTATTGTGGTGGGCGGGCTTCTTCTTGCAGTGGCTTCTCTTGTTGCAAAGTACAGGCTCTAGGGCTCATGGGCTTCAGTAGTTGTGGTGAATACTGGAATACTGGAGTCGATTGCCATGCCCTCCACCAGGGGATCTTCTCAGACCAGGGATCAAACCCATGCTCCCTGCATTGGCAGGCAGATTCGTATCCACTGTGCCACTAAGGAAGTCATTCTTTTTTTTTATTTTAATTTTTAAATTTTATATTGGAATATAGTTGATTTACAATGCTGTGTTAGTTTCAGATGTGCAGCAAAGTGACTCAGTCATACAAATACATACATATCCATATATCTATTATTTTTCATATTCTTTTCCCATATAGGTTATTATAGAATATTGAGTAGCATTCCCTCTATTGATTAGAACTCCCCCTACAATTCCCTCCTACCTATACAGTAGGTCCTTGTTGACTATTTTGTATAGACAGTGTGTACATGTTAATGTATATCTTCTTTGATGAAGTGTCCTAAAGGTCTTAGAGTTTCCCTGGTGACTCAGTGGTAAACAATCTCCCTGCCAATGCAGAAGATGCTGGTTTGATCCCTTGGTTGGGAAGCTTACCTGGTATAGGGCATGGCAACCCACTCCAGTGTTCTTGCCTGGAAAACCTATGGACAGAAAAGCCTGGTGCACTACAGTCCATGGGGTCGCAAAGAGTCAGACATGACTGAGTGCATAAGCACTCTTTAAGGTCTTGGCACATTTTAAAAATCAGATTGCTTGTTTTTCATTGTTATGGATTAATCTTTCCAATCTGTTTGCCGTGGAGTTCAGTTCTTTGACATGTATGTTCTGTGTAACATGCATTCTGTGAGAAACAGTGTTCCACGGTCAGATAAGTAATAAACAATTTCTCTTCAGCTTAACTTCTGAGAACTTTAATACACCAATGTGCAGGGCTCCAAGTCAGGAATTTGGTAAGCCTGGTCACCCTAAACTATTGGATCTCCTCTTTGCCCAGGAACTCTAGATATGCAAACTTACTTTTTGTATTTTCCAGTTCTATTATTCTTTATATAAGGATACGGATACACTTTTACTTATGTGCTATTTCTAAGTCAATTTAGGTGGATATAAAAAGCGGCGGCTACAAGGAGCTGGAACGGCTAGCAGCGGTTGGGCAGCGCAGGAGCTGCGATCGGCAGACAGGAGATAATCCACGTCCAAGGTCAGGAGCGGCAGCTACGCTTTGCTGGAGCAGCCGTGAAGAGATACCCCACATTCAAGGTAAGAGAAACCCAAATAAGATGGTAGGCACTGCGAGAGGGCATCAGAGGGCAGAGAGACTGAAATCACAATCACAGAAAACTAGCCATTCTGATCATATGGACCACTAGGCCATGCCATGTGAGGCCACCCAAGATGGACAGGTCATGGTGGAGAGGTATGATAGAATGTGGTCCACAGGAGAAGGGAATGGCAAACCACTTCAGTATTCTTGCCTTGAGAACCCCATGAACAGTATGAAAAGGCAAAATAATAAGGTACTGAAAGAGGAACTCCCCAGGTCAGTAGATGCCCAATATGCTACTGGAGATCAGTGGAGAAATAACTCCAGAAAGAATG
>NW_011494629.1:6622579-6623070 GCF_000754665.1 Bison bison bison
GAGGTGATGGAATTCCAGTTGAGCTATTTCAAATCCTGAAAGATGATGCTATGAAAGTGCTGTACTCAATATGCCAGCAAATTTGGAAAACTCAGCAGTGGCCTCAGAACTGGAAAAGGTCAATTTTCACTCCAATCCCAAAGAAAGGCAATGCCAAAGAATGCTCAAACTACCACAAAATTACACTCCTCTCACACGCTAGTAAAGTAATTCGCAAAATTCTCCAAGCCAGGCTTCAGAAATAAGTGAACTACGAACCTCCAGATGTTCAAGCTGGTTTTAGAAAAGGCAGAGAAACCAGAGATCAAATTGCCAACATCTGCTGGATCATGGACAAAGCAAGAGAGTTCCAGAAAAAAAACATCTAGTTCTGTTTTATTGACTATGCCAAAGCTTTTGACTGTGTGGATCACAATAAACTGTGGAAAATTCTGGAAGAGATGGGAATTCCAGACCACCTGACCTGCCTCTTGAGAAACCTATATGCAGGT
>NW_011494629.1:6623170-6624282 GCF_000754665.1 Bison bison bison
ACCCAGTTGTGGATGTGACTGGTGATGGAAGTAAAGTCCAATGCTGTAAAGAGCAATATTGCATAGGAACCTGGAATGTTAGGTCCATGAATCAAGGCAAATTGGAAGTGGTCAAACAGGAGATGGCAAGCGTGAACATCGACATTCTAAGAATCAGCGAACTAAAATGAACTGAAATGGGTGAATTTAACTCAGATGACCATTATATCTACTACTGTGGGCAGGAATCACTTAGAAGAATGGAGTAGCCATCAGAGTCAACAAAAGAGTCCAAAATGTAGTACTTGGATGCAATCTCAAAAATGACAGAATGATCTTTGTTCATTTCCTAGGCAAATCATTCAATATCACAGAAATCCAAGTCTATGCCCAGACCAGTAATGCTGAAGAAGCTGAAGTTGAACAGTTCTATGATGACCTACAAGACCATCTAGAACTAACACCCAAAAAAGATGTCCTTTTCATTATAGGGTACTGGAATGCAAAAGTAGGAAGTCAAGAAACACCTGGAGTAACAGGCAAATTTGGCCTTCAAGTACAGAATGAAGAAGGACAAAGGCAAAAGAGTTCTGCCAAGAGAATGCACTGGTCATAGCAAACACCCTCTTGCAATAACACAAGAAAAGACTCTACACATGGACATCATCAGATGGCCAACACCGAAATCAGATTGATTGTATTCTTTGCTACCAAAGATGGAGAAGCTCTATACAGTCAGCAAAAACAAGACCGGGAGCTGACTGTGGCTCAGATCATGAACTCCTTATTGCCAAATTCAGACTGAAATTGAAGAAAGTGGGGAAAACTGCTAAATCACTTAGGTATGACTTAAATCAAATCCCTTATGATTATACAGTGGAAGTGAGAAACATATTTTAGGGACTAGATCTGATGGATAGAGTGCCTGATGAACTATGGACGGAGGTTCATGACATTGTACAGAAGACAGGGATCAAGGTCATCCCCAAGAAAAAGAAATGCAAAAAAACAAAATGGCTGTCTGAGGAGGCCTTACAAATAGCTGTGAAAAAAACAGAAGTGAAAAGGAAAAGAGAAAAGGAAAGATATACTGAATGCAGAGTTTCAAAGACTAGCAAAGAGAGATAAGAAAG
>NW_011494629.1:6624497-6632599 GCF_000754665.1 Bison bison bison
ATGAGAAATGCTGGGCTTGAGGAAGCACAAGCTGGAATCATGATTGCCGGGAGAAATATCAATAACCTCAGATATGCAGATGACACCACCCTTATGGCAGAAAGTGAAGAAGAACTAAAGAGCCTCTTGATGAAAGTGAAAGAGGAGAATGAAAAAGTTGGCTTAAAACTCAACATTCAGAAAACAAAGATCATGGCATCTGGTCCCATCACTTCATGGCAAATAGATGGGCCAACAGTGGAAACAGTGTCAGACTTTATTTTTTTGGGCTCCAAAATCACTACAGATGGTGACTGCAGCCATGAAATTAAAAGACGTTTACTCCTTGGAAGGAAAGTTATGACCAACCTAGATAGCATATTCAAAAGCAGAGACATTACTTTGCCAACAAAGGTGTGTCTAGTCAAGGCTATGGTTTTTCCTGTGGTCATGTATGGATGTGAGAGTTGGACTGTGAAGAAAGCTGAGCGCCGAAGAATTGATGCTTTTGAACTGTGGTGTTGGAGAAGACTCTTAAGAGTCCATTGGACTGCAAGGAGATCCAACCAGTCCATCCTAAAGGAGATCAGTCCTGGGTGTTCATTGGAAGGACTGATGTTGAAGCTGATTTCCAATACTTTGGCCACCTGATGCAAAGATCTGACTCATTGGCAAAGACCCTGATGCTGGGAAAGATTGAGGACAGGAGGAGAAGGGGATGGAAGATGGTTGGATGGCATCAATGCCTCAATGGACATGAGTTTGGGTAGGCTCTGGGAGTTGGTGATGGACTGGGAGGCCTGGTGTGGTGTGGTCCATGGGGTTGCAAAGAGTCGGATAGGACTGAGTGACTGAACTGAACTGAAATACAGATTATGCCACTCCATCAGAATCATGACTGTATGTACCAACGTGTTCCCAAATTGGAAAACTTTCTGTTGAGGATATAATCATCTCTTAGGTCCAGAACAAGTCCTGTTTTCTCCATAAAAAATTCTCTATTGTTTATGGTCTGTGTTGACCTCTCTTCTCTAAGCTGCTTTGACCTAGGTCTTTCCATGCAACTCATCCCCAGACGTGTGTATTCCCTTATGTAGCCTTCATCGTTCTATGTTTGCTGCTCTCGTCTCTCAGCACAGAGTTTGTTTCTTCAGGAACATGCTTTGTATAACTGCTACGTATCTTACACCTACTATATACATGGATTTCAATTAAAACTGTCAAATAATTGTTTCTTTCCTAATCTTCCTTCATTTACCTTTTGATTAAATATATGCTAATTGAAAGCCTAACAGTTCTATCTATTTTCAAAGTGGATCACTGTCGTGCTAAATTAGATCAGCTGGCTTTTAATATGCACTGCAAGCTGTTTAAGTACACCAAGGCACAGATGTTCATAAGGTTCAAAATTCACAGCACCTTTATATGCTGTATTGGGGCAATCTCTGTCAATGATGGATAGGTTGTACACCTTCCAAAAAACAAAGAAAAATTTATTGAATGATGATGAAATACGTTGTATTTTGACAGTGGAATAAACCATTTTAAAATATAATTGCAAAAGACAGACTTACATGCAAACTGTAAATGTTTAACATATCATGGCCTGCCCTTGGTGTCTTTTTTGATGTTAAATAGGATTAGCCAGGCAGATTTCTTGGTATTCTGATTATAATGCAGAGGCAACCAAGTATTTGTTAAAAGCTGTTATCAGGGAATCCCAGTGCTTTCAGTCTTCTAGTTTGCAAGAATTTGGAGTTTTCTACAAAAGAGTAACCCAGGTACAGGAGCAACCAAAACACCCGAATTGGAAATGATTCATGTGATTAGGAAAATTCAGTGTACAGTTTTACCAAGGATAATGATCACTTTGAAAATGAATAACAAAATTTACTAAACATCATTGAATACTTAAATGAATTTCAAAAAAGTTGTTTTTTTAAAAAAAGAATTGCAGAATTTTATCCAAAGTGACATTGAGAAAACTCTTGAAATTCTTGAAGTAGAGTTGTTGCTGTTGTTCACTCTGTCATGTCTGACTCTTTGTGACCCCATTGACTACAGCACACCAGGCTTCCCTGTCCTTCACTATCTCCCAGAGTTTGCTCAAATTCATGTCTATTGAGTAGATCACTCCATCCAATCAACTCATCCTCTGTTGCCCCCCTTCTCCTCCTGCCCTCAATCTTTCCCAGCATCAGAGTCTTTTCCAGTGAAAAGGTGGCCAAAATATTGGAGCTTCAGCCTCAGCATCAGTCCTTCCAATGAAGTGTTGATTTCCTTTAGGATTGACTTGTTTGACCTCCTTGCTATCCAAGGGAGTCTCAAGAGTCTTCTCCAACACCACAGTTCAAAAGCATCAATTCTTTGGTGCTCAGCCTTCTTTATGGTCCAACTCTCACATCCATACATAACTACTGGAAAAACCATAGCTCTGACTATATGGACCTTTGTTGGCAAAGTAATGTTTCTGCTTTTTAATACACTAAGTTTGTTGTAGCTTTTCTTCCAAGGAGCAAGCATCTTTTAATTTCATGGCTGCAGTCACCATCTGCAGTGATTTTGGAGCCCAAGAAAATAAAGTCTGTCACTGTTTCCATTTTTTCCCCATCTATTTGACATGAAGTGATGGGACCGGATGCCTTGATCTTCATTTTTTGAATGATGAGTTTTAAACCAGCTTTTTCACTCTCTTCTTTCACCTTCATCAAGAGGCTCTTTAGTTCCTCTTTGCTTTCTGCCCTTAGGGTGGTGTCATCTGCACATCTGAGGTTATTGATATTTCTCCTGGCAGTCTGACATAATAAAACATAACCTTTTGCATATAATATACAATATAAATATATTCTTAAAGTCTCTGGATGAATTAGTTGTCAGACAACCTCCAGAGCTGAATCCTCTCTAATTGTTATTACAGTGCATGCATGCTTGCTCAGTCAGTCATGTCCGACTCTTTGTGACCCCATGGATTGTAGTCTGCCAGTCTCCTCTGTCTATGGAGTTTTCCAAGCAAGAATACTGAAGTGGGTTGCCATTTCCTCCTCCAGGGGATCTTCTCAACCCAAGGATCAAACTCCCACGTCTCCTGTGTCTCCTGCATTGGATACAGAAGACAAATTCTTTACCACTGAGGCACGTGAGACTACAATAGATCTCTAGTCCTGTTACTACAATAGATTTGTTTACAATAATTTTTCACCATTTTGTGTTGAAGGACAATTTCAAGTGTAGTGACATGCAAGATACTTTTATAAAAAAAAGCTTTTAATCATTTTATTGAAAACAATGTGTTTTATCGTGGAGCAAGGCCATTAATTATATATTTGAGAACAGACAGGAAGATGTGGCTGTGCAAGGACACTCCTCAATAGTTCTAAGCACGCAAATCTCTGAATAAAGCATTTGTTAATTGGCCCTGAAGGGTTAGATTTTACCCATTATGATAATAAGATTGTGTCCTCAAAGAATCACTTGTGAGCAGCTAGCAATGGAAGTTTAAAATCAGTGCCTCAGTTGTGTGTACGTGATTTTCCATTCTCCTGCCTTCTCTGTAGAACATTCAAAGCAGCTCATGGAGATGAAGATGTGGTCCACCACACTGAAGTTAATAGGCACTCCTGAGACTTATCTTCAACTTTTTACAAGAGAATGTGATCACCTCAGGAGACATCCCATTTCTTTTCTAACGTTACCTCTTGCAGAGCCATGTTTGATTAACACTTAAGATGATTGGGATCTTCTCTTTCTCTATTTTATATTTTCTCACACAAAACACTTCCATCCTCCAGGCTGAACATCATCTGGGGAAGATACTCAACAGTTGTCCTGAGTCATTGACAGCACTATGGTGGGTTTGGATAAACATTAAAGTGATCTCATTGTCATAGTGGTGATATGACCTCACCATCTTCACAGTTTAGGTGAATCTCCAAAAAATGATGATGTCATTTAGCATTGTGAATGAAGAAAGTGAAGGGTGAAGAGAAGAAAGGGCCATTAGAGGCATCTTTCTGGACAAGAATGGTCATGTGGCCAAGGAAACCTGCAATGGCTCAACTCCCACAAAACCACACACTCCAGGCACTCATTCTCCTGCTGGGTATTGCTCACAATTCCAGAGTCCTGAGAGAGACAGAGACAGAGAAACAGAGAAAGACCCAGAGGCACAGAGAGACACACACAGAGAGAAGACAGAGACACACACAGAGAGAGTGATTAGCTGTATTACAAGGATTTGTCACATTCACTCACAGATGATATTTTTTTTAATATAAACATAAAAGGAGCAGAATTAGCAAACTGGGATCACACACACACACACACACGGACACACACACACGTACACACACATACACACACACACAGAATTTTGAAAAATGCGAAACATCCTGTATATGTAAGGTATTTTCAGTTGTATATTTTTCTACCCCCACTGTATTTCTCCTGCCTTCCCCATCTCCTTCAAGTTGGTGAGGCTGAGAAGTTCCCCATCACGTCCCCATCCATACGCCCACCCCTAGCACCAGGCTGGCCCTACCCCTCACCCAGTACATCAGTAATCTCCTTTCACTTCTCCATTTAGCCACACACTCCAAACTGGGTGTGTGTGTGTGGCCCAGACAATCTTGCTGGGCTTCTAGTGATTCCTTACTCTCAAGCTGGTGGAGGAAAGAGGGCAGTAAGGCCCAGGCCTCAGGCCATACCCTTGCATTCAGGGGCCCTTTATTTGGCCCCCTCCTGTCTGGGCCTGTATCATTGCAGGCCTGACCTTGAGTCTAGTTTGTGCTCTGTTGTAAAGCCTGGATTCATCCTCCAAGCCCAGGCACTCCTCTTGTTCTTGGGATAGGAGCTATGCCCCGACCCCTTTCTTGGGATGACAGCCCTAATACTCTTGCCTGGCTTTGTAAGGCCTTGGACCCAGGAGGAGGGCACGCTTCTGTCCCTAGGATGGTGCTGATGTGCCCTTCAGGCTCCCTTCAGGAATGAAGCACTGATCTTCCCAGGTGCTTGGAGGTCCCCTATCAGAGAACTCTCAGCTGTGAGCCCAATGGGGGACCCTCCTCAGCTGGCAAGGGCCTCGTGACTCCGCCTGGGCTGGAGACATCTTTGAACAGTTATCCTAGCTTTAGACTTCCTCAACAAGTTATCCCAGTCTGTGGCCTTCTGCTGTTGCACTGCCCCCTCTTCCCAGTCTTATCCCCTGCCCTTCACTCCCTCAAGTGTGGATCTCAAGATACTCCTTAACCGACGCTCTGCAGGCCAATCTCCTCTGCTCAGAGTCCTGGGAAATCCAAGCCCCATAACCCAATTTCTGGACCTCCAGGGCTTTGGCAACGGTGACCTCTGCTTATCTGGTGTTGAGTATTCAGAGTCACCTGGATTCTCACTGGCCACACTCCTTCCAAGTGTTTCCTGAAGTAAGACCAAGTTCTGCTGCTTTACATATTTGGAAGAAGGTAAGTTTATTGACTTTCACTTTTCACTTTCATGCACTGGAGAAGGAAATGGCAACCCACTCCAGTGTTCTTGCCTGGAGAATCCCAGGGATGGTGGAGCCTGGTGGGCTGCTGTCTGACAGAGTTGGACACGACTGAAGCAACTTAGCAGCAGCAGCAGCAAGTTTATGAAGGTTTCATGTATAAGTTGAAGGATGCTTTCTCCCTGAATGAAGAAGCATAAATTATTATGTTTTCTATGTCTGAGAGACCTTGATGCTGCATTACAGCAATTTTCTCTCTGTTATTTTGTCCCAGTTTTCTTCCCGTCATACTTAGAATCTATTGAGTTTTCTGGAGAGAAACATGACCCACCTCCACCAACTTTTAACCATTCTTGCTCAGCCTGGCTGCTCTGGTTAATAAGCAGACTCTGAGTTTAGAAGATGCAAGATAAAATGCCATATGGAGAGAGAGAATAAAGTAGATTGCCAACAGTGAAACTGTACTGACAACAATTTTACCTTTTCTCTGATGATCCAGAAGTCACACTGAAATCTGGAAGAATTATGAGCATCTTTTATGGAAATTCCAGTTAACAGAGATTTGGAGGTGCTGAAATATTGGTAAATTCTGTTGTAATGCCAGAGAAAAAGTGAACATCTAGACCCCAAATGGAGAAGGCAATGGTACCCTACTCCAGTACTCCTGCCTGGAAAATCCCATGAATGGAGGAGCCTGGAAGGCTGCAGTCCATGGGGTCGCTGAGGGTCGGACACGACTGAGCGACTTCACTTTCAGTTTTCACTTTCATGCATTGGAGAAGGAAATGGCAACCCACTCCAGTGTTCTTGCCTGGAGAATCCCAGGGATGGGGGAGCCTGGTGGGCTGCTGTCTGTGGGGTCACACAAAGTCAGACATGACTGAAGTGACTTAGAAGTAGCAGCAGCAGCAGCAGACCCCAAATAGCCAAAACAATCCTGAGGAAAAAAACTAAGCTAGAAGCATTATCCTCACTGATTTCAAACTATATTACAAAGCTGTAAGTAATCAAAACAGCATGGTATTAGCATAAAAAACAAACATATAGACCAATGGAACGGAATTGAGAGCTCAGAAATAACCCTAGGCCTATATGGTCAATTAATTTACCACAAAACAGCCAAGAATATACAATGGGGCAAGAGCTGTCACTTTAATATATAGTGCTGAGAAAACTGTATTGCTACATGCAAATGAATGAAACTATACCCACATCTTATACCGTACACAAAATCTAACCCCAAATGGATTAAAGACTTGAACATAAGACTTGACACCATAAAATTCTAGAAGAAAGCATAGGTGGTAAGTTCCTTGGAGTCAGTCTTGGTGATGAGTTTTTGGATTTAACAGCAAAAGCAAAGGCAACTAACTAATGGAAAAACAAGCAACAGGACTATATCAAACTGAAAAACTTCTGCACAGCAAAGGAATCCATCAACAAGATTAAAAGGCAGCCTATGGAATGGGAGAAGATATTTGCAAATCTTATATCTGATAAGGAGTTAATATCCAAAATTTATTTAAAAAAAAAACTCATACAACTTAATAGCAAAAAAAAACAACCAAAAAACCACATTTAATTAAAAAACAAGCCAAGGATCTGAAAAGACATTTTCCCAAAGAAAACATATAGAGAGCAAACAGACACATGAAAAGATGCTCAATCATCATGGAAATGCAAATTAAAACAATAATGAGACACCATTTCACACCTATTAGAAATGTTGTTATAAAAAAGATGAGAAATAACAAGGAACCCTTGTGTACAGTTATGGGAAAGTAAAACTGGTGAAACCACCATGGAAAACAGTACAGTTTCCTCAACAAACTAAAAATAGATCTATCACATGATCCAGCAATTCTACTTTCAGGTACTTAACCAAAGAAATGAAAACACTAACTCAAAAAGACATACGCACCAATGTAATATTATTTACAATTGCCAATATATGGAAATAATCTAAGTGTCCATTGATGGATGACTGGATAAAAAATTGTGCTATACAATGGAATATTCAGTTCAGTTCAGTTCAGTTGCTCAGTCGTGTCCGACTCTTTGCGACCCCATGAATCGCAGCACGCCAGGCCTCCCTGTCCATCACCAACTCCCGGAGTCCGCTCAGACTCACGTCCATTGAGTCAGTGATGCCATCCAGCCATCTCATCCTCTGTCATCCCCTTCTCCTCCTGCCCCCAATCCCTCCCAGCATCAGAGTCTTTTCCAATGAGTCAACTCTTTGTATGAGAATGCAATTTGCCACACCATGGATGAATCTTGAAGGTATTATAAGTGAAATAAGTCAGAGAAAGAAAACTACTGTATGATCTTAAGCATATGCAGAATCTAAAAAACATAAACAAAAAATAGGCAGAACTGGGGGGTGGGCAAAATAGGTAAAGGAGGTCAAAAGTTACAAATTTCCAGTTTTAAAATAAACAAAATGTGTATAATTTAAAGCATAGTGACTGTAGTTAATAATACTGTGTTGCATACTTGGAAGTTGCTAAAAGAGTACATTTTAAAAGTTCTCATCATAAGAAAAACAAATTTTGTAACTATCTTATAATTGTTTGTAAACCTAAAATTAATAAAGTGTTATAACTCAATTACATTAAAAAAAAAAAAAAGGAAGATGAACTAG
>NW_011494629.1:6632732-6633172 GCF_000754665.1 Bison bison bison
GATGAACATCGGATACCTTAATATTATTGTCTTTGTGTTTAACTTGAGCTATTGAATTGACATTGAGAACCACACACTTTTGCCTAAATTTACCTATTTGAGAGGCCATGAGATGCAGAATATTGTCACCATGCTTATTTAACTTGAATGCAGAGTACATCATGAGAAATGCTGGGCTGGAAGAAGCACAAGCTGGAATCAAGATTGCTGGGAAAAATATCAATAACCTCAGATATGCAGATGATACCACCCTAATGGGAAAAGTGATAGGGAACTAAAGAGCCTCTTGATGAAAGTGAAAGAGGAGAGTGAAAACGTTGGCTTGAAGCTCAACATTCAGAAAACTAAGATCATGGCATCTGGTACCATCTCTTCATGGCAAATAGATGGGGAAACAGTGGAAACAGTGTCAGACTTTGTTTTTTGGGGCTCCAAAATCA
>NW_011494629.1:6633272-6696760 GCF_000754665.1 Bison bison bison
GAAGAAAGCTGAGCGCTGAAGAATTGATGCTTTTGAACTGTGGTGTTGGAGAAGGCTCTTGAGAGTCCCATGGACTGCAAGCAGATCCAACCAATCCATTCTAAAGGAGATCAATCCTGGGTGTTCTTTGGAAGGAATGATGCTAAGGCTGAGACTCCAATACTTTGGCTACCTCATGCAAAGAGTTGACTCATTGGAAAAGACCCTGATGCTGGGAGGGATTGGGGGCAGGAGGAGAAGGGGACAACAGAGGATGAGATGGTTGGATGACATCACCAACTCAATGGACATGAGTTTGAGTAAACTCCGGGAGTTGGTGATGGACAGGGAGGCCTGGCGTGCTGCAGTTCATGGGGTCGCAAAGAGTCGGACACGACTGAGTGACTGAACTGAACTGAACTGAGGTGCAGAGAAATTGGTTAACTCAATAAATGGTTACAGTTTTACCAAAAACTTTGTGAATCTGGGTAAGCCACTTTCCTTCTTTAGACTTCTGTTGTCACTGTGGTTAAAAGAGGGGGGTGGGTTAGATATTGCCGTGGACTGCATATTCATGATTCCCCCACTAGCAAATTCGTATGTTGAACTCTACTGTCCAATGTGATGATATTAGAAGCTGACTAGGTTATAAGTGGGAGCTGATTAGGTTATGAATGGGATTAATGCCCTTATAAAAGAGACCTGAGGACATCCCTGGCAGTTTTTTTCATCACGGGGAATGGAATGCAAAAGTAGGAAGTTAAGAGATACCTGGAGTAACTGGCAAGTTTGGCCTTGAAGTACAAAATGAAGCAGGGCAAAGGCTAACAGAGTTTTGCCAAGAGAATGCACTGGTCTTCCAGTGCAAACACCCTCTTCCAATAGCACAAGAGATGACCCTACACATGGACATCACCTGATGGTCAATACTGAAATCAGATGGATTATATTCTTTGCAGCCAAAGATGGAGAAGCTCTATACAGTCAACAAAAACAAGACTGGGAGCTGACTCTGGATCAGATCAAGAACTTCTTATTGCAAAATTCAGACTTTAATTGAAGAAGGTAGGGAAAACCACTAGACCATTTAGGTATGACCTAAATCAAATCCCTTATGATAATACAGTGGAAGTGACAAATAAATTCAAGGGATTAAATCTGATAGACAGAGTGCCTGATGAACCATGGACAGAGGTTCATAACACTGTACAGGAGGTGGTGATCAAAAACATCCCCAAGAAAAAGAAGTGCAAAAAGGCAAAATGGTTGCCAGAGGAGGCCTTACAAACAGCTATGAAAAGAAGAGAAGCAAAAGGCAAAGGAGAAAAGGAAAAATATATCTATCTGAATGCAAAGTTCCAAAGAATAACAAGGAGAGATAAGAAAGCCTTCCTAAGTGAACAATGCAAAGAAATAGAGGAATGGGGAAGATTAGAGATCTCTGGAAGAAAATTAGAGATACCAAGGCAACATTTCATGCAAAGATGGGCACAATAAAGGAAGAAACAGTATGGACCTAACCGAAGCAGAAGATATTTCTTAATATCTTCTGTCAAGAATACACAGAAGAACTATACAAAAAAGATCTTCACGACTCAGATAACCATGATGGTGTGATCAGGCACCTAGAGCCAGACATTTTTGAGTGTGAAGTCAAGTGGCCCTTAGGAAGCATCACTATAAACAAAGCTAGTAGAGGTGATGGAGTCCCAGCTGAGCTATTTCCAATCCTAAAAGATGATGCTGTCAAAGTGCTGCACTCAACATGCCAGCAAATTTGGAAAACTCAGTGGTGGCCACAGGACTGGGAAAGGTCAATTTTCATTCCAATCCCAAAGAAGGGCAGTGCTAAAGAATGTTCAAACTACCACACAACTGCACGCATTTCAAATGCTTGAAAGTAGTGCTGAAAGTTCTCCAAGCCAGGTTTCAACAGTACATGAACCAAGAACTCCCGCATGTTCAAGATGGATTTAGAAAAGGCAGAGGAACCGAAGATCAAATTGCCAACATCTGTTGTATTATAGAAAAGGCAAGAGAATTCCAGAAAAACATCTACTTTTGCTTCATTGACTATGCTAAAGCCTTTGACTATGTGGATCACAACAAACTGGAAAATTCTTCAAGAGATGGAAATACGAAACCACCTTACCTGCCTCCTGTGAAACCTGCCTGCAGGTCAAGCAGTAACAGAACATGAAACAGACTGGTTCCAAATCAGCAAAGGAGTATGTCAAGGCTGTATATTGTCACCCTGCTTATTCAACTTACATGCAGAATACATCACACAAAATGCCAGGCTGGATGAAGCACAAGCTGGAATCAAGATTAAGAGAGAAATATCAATAATCTCAGATACACAGATGACACCACCCTAATGGCAGAAAGCAAAGAGGAACTAAAGAGCCTCTTGATGAAGGTGAAAGAGGAGAGTGAAAAAGCTGGCTTAAAGCGCAACATTCAAAAAACAAAGATCATGGCCTCCAGCCCCTTCACTTCATGGCAAATAGATGGGGAACAATGGAAACAATGACAGACTTTATTTTCTTGGGCTCCAAAATCACTGTGGAGGGTACTGCAGCCATGAAATTAAAAGATGCTTGCTCCTTGGAAGAAAAGCTATAACAAACAGCAGCGTATTAAAAAGCAGAGACGTTACTTTGCCAACAAAGGTCCATCTAGTCAAAGCTATGGTTTTTCCAGTAGTCATGTATGGGTGTGAGAGTTAGACCATAAAGAAGCCTGAGCACCAAAGAATTGATGCTTTTGAACTGTGGTGTTGGAGAAGACTCTTGAGAATCCCTTGGACAGCAAGGAGATCCAACCGGTCGATCACAAAGGAAATCAATCCTGAATATTCATAGGAAGGACTGATGCTGAAGCTGAAACTCCAATACTTTGGCTACTTGATGCGAAAAGCCGACTCATTAGAAAAGACCCTGATGCTGGGAAAGATTGAAGGCAGGAAGAGAAGGGGACGACAGAGGATGAGATGGTTGGATGGCATCACTGACTCAATGGACATGAGTTTGAGCAAGCTCTGGGAGATGGTGAAGGAGAGGGAAGCCTGGCGTGCTGCAGTCCATGGGGTTGCAAAGTGTAGGACGTGACTGAGTGACTGAACAACAGCAACAACAACTGGTGGTGCAGAGGATAAGAGTCTGCCTGCCAATGCAGGGGACATGAGTTTAAACCGTGGTCTGGGAGGATCCCATATACCATGGAGCAGCTAAAGCACATGAGCTGAATGAAGCCACTGAGCCTCTGTGTTCCAACTACTGAAGTCGGTGAGCCTAGAGCCTGTCCTCTGCTGCAAGAGAAGTCACCATAGTGAGAAGCCTGTGCATCGCATCAAAGACCAAGAGCAACCACAAATAAATAAAATAATTAAAAAAAATAAAGTAAATAGAAACAAGTAAAATCAAAAGAGAGAGGGAGGTCCTAGAGAGATGCCTTTCCCTGCCATGTGAGGATACTGCAAGAAGTTAGCAGTCTGCAGCCTGTAAGTGGGCACTTACGGGCACCCTGATCTTGGATTTCTAGTCTATAGAACTGTGAGAGATAAATTTTTGTTGTTTATACTCAGTCTATGGCATATTTTGTAGAGAAGCCTGGACAGTCTAAGACAGGTGTCAAGCTCTCTGACTATGATTTCTTATGTGTGTGTGCTCTTTTGCTTCAGTTGTGTCCGATTCTTTGTGATAGCCTACCAGGCTTCTCTGTTCAAGGGATTCTCCAGGCAAGAATACTGGAGTGCGTTGCTGTGCCATCCTCCAGGGGATCTTCCCTACTCCAAGATCAAACCTGGGAGGTAGGTGCTAAACTGTTGTCCCCATTTTTTGAAGGAGAAAACTGAGATGTAGGGGACTTCAGTAGCTTGTGTTCACATGGAATGGAGTTGAGATTTAAAATGAAGCCTCTAACTGCAGAGACCATCTGTGGTCATAACGATGTATACAACTCCCACTAAAAGATAGTGAGGTTTTATTTTCTTGATTTTCTCTTCCTTCTTGGGAGTTTGAAACACCATTTAATGAGGGCAGAACAGGTAAACACAAATACTCCAAAGGGAAACACTGTGAATAGGTTGGTGGCTTTCTCCTCATTCAGGGAAGACGCCGGTCAACAGGTGAACTGTGAATCTACAACAGACAATAAGCTATAACACAGAGGTGGAGGCTTGGAGGCCCTTTACACCAACCACACACAGTCCATGGGGTCGCAAAGAATCAGACATGACTGAGTGACTAATGCTTTCAATTTTTCATAAGGTTGATGTGAGTTTAAAAAATGTGTATAGCCTGGTGCTTGACACACAGTACAGCTCGGTGAATATAAACTTTATTTTTATTATTCGATCTGCAATATCATGACCATCACATAAAATTATGAGGGGTTGGATGATTACTATTATAGAGAAAAAATTATAATAAAAATAATACAATTACAGACAATTGTTTAGTCTTAGATAGTAGCTAAAATCATTAGCCTATCTCTCATGTAATCTTTATGACCATGGGAGGGATGAAGACCTAGCATTGACTTTAATATAAAGGTCTGGAGAAGGAATAACAATCAAATAGACAACAGTTTGAGCTTAAAATTTATTCCTCAGCAAAAATAGAACAGTACAGATTTCTCACATACTCTACGTTCTGAGGAGAGAAAAAATAACTCACAGAGAGAAAAGGATAAAAATGTGTGGGAGTGTTTCAAATTGGGCTAGGAAAGAAGAGTCTCCTGGTTGCTCCTTTCAAGTTAGATTGAAATGAGTCTTTTCCCTACCCAAGAAATGAAAGCATGATTTGCAGTGTATGTTTAATTTTTGCTAAAAATATGTAACTAAGAGAAAGCCAAAGAAATATTTTCATTTAAGAGAAGCCAATTTTGCTGTTGTTTTCTGTGTGGGTGGCTGTGTTTTTATTCTTGCCAATCAATAACCAAAATTCAAAGTCTTGATACACATTCCCACTAAATGACTATAACCTGTCTGGTCTTTAGGGAGTTCAATGTTGAAAGCAGCAGATTTCCCAGGATAAATCTTTCTCTAGTCGAGATGTGTATTCCCTGATGTACAACCAAGAAGTTATTTCCAGTGTTCTATCAGTGTTTAGTTCTGCTTGAATTTAAGCCCCGTTCCTTTTGTGGGTCTCATGTGAAGATAAACCAGAGCAGTTGACATGTTCTTTGCATATTCGTATCTGACCCAGTTAGCACCTACAACTGTATTTGCTCTATGGAGAATTCAAAGACACAACCTTGCCTGCCCCCTGCTTGTCTCTCTTCATTTGGATCTGCATGGTATTTTTAGGTAATTAATTAATTAATTAATTTTTGGCTCCTCTGGGTCTTCGTTGCTGTGCTCAGTCTTTCTCTAGTTGCAGTGAGTTGTGGTGCGTGGGCTTCTCATTGCAGTGGCTTCTCTCTCTCTTTTTCTATTGAAAATCTGACTTTTAAAAGAATTTTATTTATTTGCTTATTGTTGGCTGCACTGGGTCTTCATTGCTGCACAGGCTTTCCCTAGTTGCAGTCAGCAGGAGCTACTCTCTAGCTGCAGTATGTGGACTTCTCATTGAGGTGGTGTTTCTTGCTGTGGAGCGTTGGCTCTGGGGGGTGGACTTAGTAGCCGTGGCACTTGGGCACAGGATCAGTAGTTGTGGTGTACGAGCTCAGTTGCTCCACAGCATGTGGGATCCTGACTGATCAGGGATTACACTCGTGTCCCCTGCATTGGCAGGCAGATTCTCAACCACTGGACCAGCAGAGAAGTCCTGCAAAGTGTTTTTAAAAATTTTAAACATTTATTGCCAATGTTAAACAAAAAAAGGGATATTTCTTATAAAAGTCTGTGATGCAACTTCTCATATATAATCAGTAAATTAAGAAAGATGGAACCCATGTTCTTTCATGGCAACAATTAGGGATCTTTATAGGGGTTCTTTGCCCAGACGGAGCTGTTATCTAACTTACTATGGACATCTGTTTTCTCCAACTCTTGATGCTTCACATGTGTTTGTTAAGTAGAGAAGGATCAGTGATTGGCAGGATTAATTTAAATTTGCATATTTTTATTGGAGTATCCAGTTTATTCTTAAATTTATGATGGTCCAAGTATTTGCAGGACCTTTACATTATCTATTTACTCTATCTAAATTAAGCAACCTGGTTATTTATAAGCTAAAGGTTTAATTAAATAACCTAAATATTTATATTACTTAAATTCCCGGAGAAGAAAATAAATGCTAAAATGTTAGATTGGGGGAAAAGCCTTGAATGCAAAGTTCCAGCAATGACAGATTGTGACAGTGGTTTGGCCAAGTCCTCTGAAAGGAACCAGGGCCTTGACTGAAGTGAACTGTTCATGGAAAACACACACAGTTTTATGGTATCAAGTAGATTTAAAATTACTATAAAGACTCCAGACTACTCTGAATTCCATTCCCCCTGGATCAGCCATTTCTCATTTTCAATTTGTTTACTACTTCTGTCTTACTTGCCTTGCTTCACTGTGCTTAATGAAATTATTCTGGAGCCTCTCCTGATTTCAAATTAGAACCAGACAAAATTAACCTCCAAAAACAGAACTGCTATGGTCTGGTTTCTGTGAAATGACTTAATGCTGAGTGAAGTTATATGAACTAGAAATTTGAGACTGTTAAAAGATTGAGCTGCCACCACTTCATGTACCACATACATGTATCACTTCATGTGTACATGTATTAGGGGAATTCAAAGACAATGATTGGTCACATTCCTCGGTAAGTGCATTGTAGTGGAGAAACCAGAAGAAAAGAAATTGGCTACCAATACCTGCCGAGGGTGTACAAACAGGAGATGAAGAGCAGAGTTGTAACTCAGTGACAACGAAGCTGGGGCCATCTTCAATCAACTTTGGCAACTCTTTATTAAGGTGCACTGAGCTCATAACTGGTAACCTCTTCCCAATATCCACTTGGTAACTCTAGGATGGGATGGTAGGGCAAGAAGTGGGGGCGGGGGGGTGGGGGGTGGGCAACAAATGAAGAATTGTCCAAGGATCCCAGAGGGGCTTTACTGACTGTCTTGTGGGCTGTGGAGAGCTGTATGATGGTGGTACCACTTTTAACTATTGACATTGAAGTCGCTCAGTCGTGTCTGACTCTTTGCAACCTCATGGACAGTAGCCTACCCGGCTCCTTTGTCCATGGGATTTTCCTGGCAAGAATACTGGAGTGGGTTGCCATTTCCATCTCCAGGAGATTTTCCTGACCCAGGGATCAAACCCGGGTCTCCTGCTTTATAGGCAGACGCTTTACCATCTGAGCCACCAGGGAAGTACTTTTAACTATTAGGTCATGGAATTAATGATGGCTTGCTTTGAAAGAAACTATAGTTAGATATCACTGGCCACGCCCCATCTCTCAGCTGTACCACTTTGGCACATGCCACCTGCTGGCCCTGATGTCTCTTTGCCTGCTTTCTCTGTCTGTGCCATAGAGTAGGACAAGAGAGCCTGGGATGAACACATGCAGCCCTCCCAGCAGCTTTAAGTAACGATAGATAGGAATGGTGTAGAAATACCCTGGCAGAAGGAGATACCCTCGAAGCACATTTTCTGAAGTTTCCCAGCAGGATCAAGCTTCTGTTGCCCATGGTGGTAACTGACTTGAGATCACACCCTTTATTAGCCTCTTCCCTTCCCAGTTTCACTTCTCCACTACCTGGCTTTTGTTTTTGGCCTTTCTAGGATGGAATGAGAGAGCAAACATTAACAGGTAAATCCCAAATAGATCACTTGCGCTTGATCTTTGTCTCAGGGACTGCTTCTGGGGGAACCCAAACCAATATAGCTTCTATTTTTCAAAAGTTTCTCCTTTGTCTGTGGGATAATACCGTGAATGCCTGGGCTGCCATATGTCTGTGTGCATTCATTAATTCACTGACTCATTTTCTCTTTTCAAAAAGCATCAATGGAATGCCTATTTGATGCAAAATTGCTGAGCCAGGTGCTAAAAAGACAGTAGTGAATAGTCATAAGTCTTCTCCCCTAAAGCAGCCTGTCCCAAAGAAACAAGTTATGTGCTACAAGTGTAATTTAAATTTCTTAGAGGCCACACTGGAAAAAAAAAAAAGAAAGAGAGAAGCTCAATATAGCAAAATACTGTCATTTCAATGTGTTCCCAGTCTTTGAAATCTAGTGTTTGTTTTGTATTGGCAGCCTCTCTCAGTTTGAACTGGCCACAGTTCAAGTGCTATGTAGACACATGTGGCTAAAGGCTCTTGCCATAGAAAACAGCTCAGTTCCTGAGGTTTATGGTTAGTGAGCAGGAAGGAGGGGCAGGTCACTTAAGAGGCAATCACACGATAGGAGGTTGGTTACCTGAGTTGGTGGTCCCCCAACTTAGTGTGTATCTGAATTGCCCAGAGAGCTAATACAGGACGTAGAGTCTAAGGCTCATAGGAGACACCTGGGACTAAGCAGCCTCCCCAAATTCTCCAGGGGACTGGATACACAGCGAAGCTTGACAACCTCTGCCCTACCTCACCCTCAACCAATCTCCTCACTCTCAGTTCTTTGTGAAAATGTGCATGGATGGATGCTAAGTCGCTTCACTCGTGTCCAACTCTTTGTGACCCGATGGACTGACTGTAGCCCACCAGGCTCCTCTATCCATGGGATTCTCCAAGCAAGAATCCTGGAGTGGGTTGCCGTGCCCTCCTCCAGGGGTTCTTCCCAACCCAGGGATCAAACCTGTCTCTTGTGTCTCCTGCATTGAGAGGTGGGTTCTTTGTACTAGCACCATCTGGGAAACCCTTGTATAAGTGTAGAGGAGGAGAAATCATTTCCCCTCAACCCTCCCAAGTTCTTGGCTGAGTTCCCCCTGTAAAAAAAGACAGGTTAATGAGAGAAAAACAAGTGAAAGTCTGTTAGTGTGTATACCTGACATATACATGGGAGATACCCAGGAAAACTGAGTATGGCCCAAGCCACCACTTTAAATATATCTTCAGTTAAAGACAAAAGGGTGGGTGGGGCAGAAGGGGAGCCAGTTATGGGAGGGTACCCGGAAAACCCCACTAAAGGAGGACAAGGTTGTTATGTAGATTTAAGTGGTACCTTCTCCACTGATAAGTTTCTTGTGATTTACAGTCATCCTGTTCCTCCTGGTCTAGAGAGGGAGACACCACCATGGATGGAGAGTTCCCTTAAGAAAATAAATGCTCCTTGCTGCTGCTGCTGCTAAGTCGTGTCAGTTGTGTCCGACTCTGTGCGACCCCATAGATGGCAGCCTACCAGGCTTCTCTGTCCCTGGGATTCTCCAGGCAAGAACACTGGAGTAGGTTGCCATTTCCTTCTCCAATGCATGAAAGTGAAAAGTGAAAGTGAAGTTGCTCAGTCGTGTCCGACCCTTCATGATCCCATGGACTGCAGCCTACCAGGTTCCTCCGTCCATGGGATTTTCCAGGCAAGAGTACTGGAGTGGGTCACCAGTGCCTTCTCCATAGTAAATGGTAATTTCTACTGTTTTCAGATCTCCCATGCCTGCAGTTTCTCAAAATAATTCTTATGCCAAGGATGCATATGCATATTTAGGGGTGGTATACTGTGCTACTCTGCATAAGACTTGCTCTCAAATTCGTTTGTACCTTGGATGCACTTCGGAAGTATTAAAAAATATTGAAGCCTTGGTTTCATTCCAGAAATTCTAATTTGAAGGTCAGGATTGAGACCTATCCATCAAGGTATTAAAAGTCTCCCCAAGTGATTATAATGCATAGCCAAGTTTGAAAATCAAGGACCTAAGGTATGGTGTGTAACAGACAGCACTTACTTCAGGGGTCCAGTTTTGTAAAGATATTACCTATATGTATGTGTGTCCACAAGGAAGGATCTTGAAGGACATGTACAAACATGCCATTCCAGAAATGCAAGCGTGATTATAAAGATGTTCTTTGTAATTTTTCTGTGCTGGGTGTGCACAACATTTGAAATGGAAGCTAATGAAATGAAACCCAATGAAGAACACTATATAAGAGGTGGATCTAGATATATTTGGGCTTTATTTTTGGTTTGGGTTCTGCTCTTTGGCAATACTTTCCTAAGTGTTTAACTTGATCTTGATTTGAATGGGTTGAATGCTTCCCATCTTTGCCCCCTGGAAGGATGGATGGCCCTGGAAGGTTGGCTCTGGCAGCCTCATAGAGATGTCTGGAGAGCGTCAGAGGTGGCAGAGAAACCAGTTAGGAAGCTGGTGTTAGCCTTTTCAGGACTGGGTCAGATTTGTGAGCATGCTTTCCTACACTGTTTCTGGATCCCTGGTCAAGAGGGCTTTGCAGTTGGGTTTCTGAAGTCTCCTTGGCACTTGGGAATTAGCATGAGGCTTCATGCTGGGTTGGGCTGTCAGGGATGAAAACAACTCTGAAATGTCAGGCTTTGGTTTCAGATATAAACCTGCTTGCATTTAAATTAAATATTGAATGAATTTAAGGCTATAAACATTGATCTTCTCTGAGAACAGTTGCATTTAAGTCTGAGTGATCAAATTCAGAGGTGCTAAATTTTGTGTGTTTGCATACATAATCCCTGGTGTTCAAGATTGATTGGAGTGCATTCACTCGGGTGCAACCATATATTTTTGCAATGAAATCTGGTCTTCTCTTTCAGCCACTGTGTAATGTCTTCAGTGTTTCAGTTTATTCATGGAAATCACATTAAAATATTCTAAGTTCAATTTAAAAATTGCAGTACAATTAAGCTTAAACTGTTGCTAACTTTTAAAAAGTCATCTATACGGTGGTTTGATCTCTGACAGAAATGAATTGAAACCAAAAAGAAAGAACACTGTTTTGATTATTCAGTTCTTGTGTCTTCCTTGGTTTTCATGTCCATGTTCATGTATTTTGCTTTGTCTTTCTTTCCCAGTAAACTCAACCCGAAGTGACAGACTGCTCTACAGTAGTCAGATGCTGAATTTCTTTTAGCACAGTGCAAAATGGTCTCATTCTTTCAAAATAGGCTTTTGCTTTGGAATATAACACGATGAGGGAAATGCATGTAGCCCACATCCTTCCTTGAGCCTCTTGCAAGGTCCAGACCGTCTGAGGAGCTGGGGGTGGGTGGGTCGTTAGGAGGTGATTTGCCTGATTTGGGCTATAACCAGCCTGCTTTTGTTGCAGGGGTGGGTGAGAAGAATTTGGGTGAGTTTGGGGAGACACACACAAAGGAAATCAGTCCCAAATATTCATTGGAAGGACTGATGCTGAAGCTGAAGCTCCAATATTTTGGCCACCTGATGTGAAGAACCAACTCATTCGAAAAGACCCTGATGCTGGGAAAGACTGAAGGCAGGAGGAGAACGGGACGACAGAGGATGAGATGGTTGGATGGCATCACTGACTTGATGGACATGAGTTTGAGCAAGCCCCAGGAGTTGGTGATGAACAGGGAAGCCTGGCATGCTACAGTCCATGGGGTCACAAAGAGTCAGACACAACTGAGCAACTGAACTGAACTGGGGAGAGACAGGGGTGGGAGACAGATGCTCTGGTGCTTGTCCTCTCTCTACCTTGCTGGCCTTGGGGAGTCCTTGGTGAGAGACTCAGCTCCCTCCAGCTCCTACTGACAAAATATGACCCTGAGTCAGTGATACTTTCTCCTCAGTCTTTTAGGGACTACATCACCAGGCTATCATTGAGACCTGGTGCCACTGGGAGCATCCAGAGAAAGCCAGAACATGGACTTGGGCCATCCTGTGGTGGGCGCTGAAAGCAGGGCTCAGTGTAGCTGAGGGCAGAGAGCATCAAAGAAGAGACCAGGAGAGAGGAAAAATGTGGGGGTGCCCTGCTTGAAGAATGCAGCTGATATGGGAGCCCAGATAAGACTCTAGCCAGGGGCACCCAGACTTAACCTGTGACACTTTTCAGTGTTCTAGAAGATGTCAGTTCAAGGGTCAGAGAAATATGGGCTTTCCCTATTAATATGACTCCATGTATACTCATCTCCTGTATTAAAGGCAAACAGAATGAAAACACTTTTATTCAGGAGTAATGGCTTATATTAGCAACAGAAATGCTTCCTGAGCTAAATAGTTTCCTACGTGGGAAGGTCAGGGCTGACAGGCTACAACATCCAGTCTTGGGTTTCTAGAAAGATTCCTAGAAATCTTGCACTGGAGCATAACAATAAACAAGCAGTGTTTGGATTTTCACAGAGGATATGCCCTCAGCCAGCAGTCATCCGCAGAAAATCTTCAGAAACGCACGTGATGCCGAAAGAGGTGTTGCTTTGGGAGTACCTTGTAATCAGTTCCAAACTCTTACCAAACAGCAACACAGTCTATAATTTCTATGTAAACTCAGCTCATTGTTTGCACCGTGCTATGTTTCTTTGCTGAGGATGTGTTATCCATCAAAAAACAACAGTTTTGGCTATTCAAACTAGGCAGTCACCTGAAGTTGCTGGAGGGAATGGTTGCTTTGTTCAGCAGGGGTGGTCTGTTTGGTGAGACAACCAGGAGACCCAGGGTCAGGAAGCCTGGGGTCCTGACATTACTCATTGTGCAAGCCTGGACTTCCTGTCTTATAAAATGAGAGCCTAAATGTATGTTTTATTCAGTAACTATTTGCTGGGTAGCAGATTTGTGTCACATACTTCCACAGACCTTTCTCAACCCAATCATCACCACTTCATTTCTGATTTCCAAGGTTCACTTCAGTCCTAAGAATTTAAAGTGCCTGGGAACTTGAGTTTCGAATTCTCTGAGAAACTTACTTGGTATGTAAAAGAAATGGAAACATCTCAGTTATTTTTCCTGATTTTAACTGTCAGTTATAAATATTCACACAACACAGAAATCTATAAAATAAAAACCACTTGGAAGCATCCCTGTCAGCAATAACCACAGTCCATATTTTGGTGTAGCCCTGTCTAGACCTGCTTCTGTGGAGCCTCATACACATTTATTTTTCCTAGGGTATTTTTAGACGTCTTCCAAATCCCCATGTGTTTTTCTCCCTCACTTCATGTTATGTGGATATCTTTCCACATCAATGTGAAAACTTTTCATGTCAAAAAATATAGATCTACATCATCATTTTCAATGGCTTCAAAACACTCCATTATATGGTTAAATCATAATCTATGTATTGTTGATAGACACTGAGGTTGATTCCACTTATTGTATGAAAACAAAAAAAAGATGAATGTCACTGTATATCCATCTTTGTGAATATATATCTTCATTTCTCTATTTTTCCCCCTTAGATGAATTCCTAGAACTGGAAATTCTAATTCAAAAGATACTTAGTGAGCCTGTACCAATTTACATTCTTGCCACAGTGTATAAGAATGCCCGTTTCTCTAAACTCTAGCTACATTGTCATTGGTTGTCCTTTAAAATTTTTACCAAATGCCAGACAAAAGATGGTAACTTTTTTTTTATTCCTTTGATTATTAGCAAAGTTGAATATCCTTTTTCTGTGTTTATTGATTATTTTATTATTTTCTTTTGTAAATTGTCTATCTATAACTTTCCTTCATTCTTTTATAGGAAAATATTTTCTTATTGCTTTGTAAAGACTCTTTCTATATTAAGAATACTCTATAAGTGCTAACACAGACCACATACTTTTATTCTCAAATTACTCTTATTTTAAATTAAAGCTCAATTCATTCATTAGTATCTAATATATAAATGGAAAACTTGAGGTATGTTAAGTAAATTGCTAGATGAAGGTCAAACCTTATTTTATATAATAATTTACTTCCAAATTTTACTTTTTTCTTAAATTTCACTCCCACTCGTTGTACATAAGCCTTTCTGAGTCCCCAACTCCCACTTCAGTTCCCCAAAAGTGAGGCTATTAAGATACTGAGTGATTAGAGGATTTGAACATTTTGAAAGAGAAGTAGGTGGTGACGGCACGTTATTGAAACTTGAAAGAAAGCCAGTGTGATATAATTTCACATTGAGAGTTGATCACTATGGCAACAAAGAACAAATTTTGAAAAATAAGGTTCAATATAATAGAATTAGGGGAGAAAATTGATTAAAATAAAAGGACTGTTTATCTTTTGTTTTTTTCTCAACCTGTTTATCATGTGCACGAAAACTCTACATGAGCACCCAAAAACATATTTCTGCTTTCAAAAGCAAACAGATTTTAATTATGTTTACATTATATGAAGTCACAAGAAGGTAATATTGTTCTTGTTTCTAATAATAGTGACAGTATCTCTTTGGAGTCTTTTACTTGAGAAGAAATAGGGGAATTTACAATACACACATGGGCTTCCTTAGTGGCTCAGTGGTAAAGAATCTTCCTGCCAATGCAGGAGACAAGAGTTTGACTCCTGGGTTGGGAATATCCTCTGGAGAAAGAAATGGCAACCTACTCCAGCATTCTTGCCTGGAAATTTTCAGGACAGAGGAGCCTGGCAGGCTATAGTCCATGGGGCCGCAAAAGATTCAGACGTGATTTAGCAACTAAACAATAACAACAACAAAATAAACATAGCTTTGAATTCTCTCCTTTTTTTTTTAACTCAGTACTTCCACCCACCCATTCATTCATCCAATAAATACTTACTGAGCCACTGTTAACTGAAAATACAGTACTGAGGAAATTCAAACCTGGTCTCTATCCTCAGGAAGCTTACATTCTGTAGAAGATATTGTACCATATTCTTTGAAACATGAATTCAAAAGTACCTAATATTCCAGTGTATGTATACATGATAACTTAATTATACTATTGTTTTACATTCAGACTGATTTGAATTGTTATTATAATAGATGATTAAATGATGAGCAAGCCTGTATATTAATATGAGTTGCTGATTATATCCTTAGGATTGCTTCCTAGAAAGGGAATTACTAGCTAAAAATACCTAAATGTCTCTCTTTAAAAAATAAAAAAATTTATAAATGATAAAAATCACAGTTTTCCCAGTGAAAAGATTATCTTAACTGTAACATTATTTCTAGAAACACAGCATGGTTAGAATAGGGCAATAAATTACTTTTTAAAATTAGTATCTCCTGAAGTAGGTGTGGAGTGTTGAATTTTGCTTTAGAAACCAAACTGAAGTTTAATAAAATATCAAAATTCAATCAGCTCAGTTCAGTCACTCAATTGTTTCCAACTCTTTGTGACCCCACGGACCGCAGCACGCCAGGCTTTCCTGTCCATCACCAACTCCCGGAGCCTGCTCAGACTGATGTCCATCAAGCCAGTGATGCCATCCAACCATCTCACCCTCTGTCATCCCTTTCTCCTCCTGCCTTCAATCTTTCCTAGCATCAGGGTCTTTTGTACTGAGTCGGTTCTTCACATCAGGTGGCCAAAATATTGGAGCTTCAGCTTCAGCATCAGTCCTTCCAATGAATATTCAAGACTGATTTCCTTTAGGATTGACTAGTTTGATCTCCTTGCAGTCCAAGTCCAAAATTCATTATTATTATTTGTTTCATAGAGGCTTTGTAGAGAAGGTCATCTTTTGATCAGAAAGAAAAGAGATGCCATATCTATGCATTAAGGGAAAAACATGATCCAGTTTAGATATTAATCTCCTTCTTTAGGAGATAAGTCCTTGTAGTCAACAGGCAAATTAGGAACATCAGAGTCCAGTGGTCTAAGGAGTCAGTCAAGAGTTAATTGTCTTACTGGTCTGTCATCACTCATGACCATAACTCCCCATGACGAGTGATAGCTTCTTGCACCCCATTTTTATCCCATAAAGGCTTCTCATTCCTTCTGTCAATTATGTTGTTTTCCAAAATATAGAGTATTTATTTGGAATCCATTTTACTTGTTCGAAAGACATTTGCATTACATTTTACAAATCATCAGACCTGCCAACATAGTATTGTACAAAATTTACATTTGCAAGAATCAAAATGATAAACTCTACTTCCTTTCATTTGGCTCAAAACATATGTACTCCAGTAAGTATTTTTCAAGGAATTACTTTTGCCTGATGAGGAAACAAGAAGGAAACTGCACAAATGTTAAGAGTTTAGGTTTCTGTTCTTGGGTCTGAATTTATAAGATTTCAGGCAAGTTACTGGGTCTCTGCACCTGAGTTTCCCTGCCTATAAAATGAGGAGGTTGGACTCGATGGTTTCTAGTCATGTCTAGGGGTCCTTCTTTTCCTTTTCATGCCCCCCACTCATAGTTCATCCTCATTTTTCAATCATATGGTAATTCTATTCCTAGTTTTTCAAGGAACCTCCATATTGTTCTCCATAGTGGCTGTATCAATTTACATTCCTACTGTATTGCTCTTCATCCTGTTCACGATGCCAATTATCTCGTTGTTCACACTGTCCACACTGTTCGCTGAACCCAGGGTAGGCAAATTGCTAGCTGAGAGGTTGGAGGGAGCCATAGGAACTGAAGACAATTTTATTCTCTCCTGGCTGGCCTGGCAGCCATAACACAGCCTCTCTCCTGGTTGACGCAGGAGCTGTAGCAGCGGCCACAACATCACCATAACAGAGCCCTGAAGGAGCCATAACATAACCTCATATAACATAATCATGATGCTCTCCAAGGTAGCCCCAAGGCAGCAGCAGCCAGGGCTTTCATGGTGAAGCTCATACCAGCATACTGCACACAGTAGCCTGCAACCAAATAAGTACCTCGTGACAAAGCAAGTAACTCGTAGCACACATGCACAGTGCTATAAGTTACAGAGTCATTGTTACCAAACATTAGGTGAGCGAGAGACTGTGGGGCGAGAGAGCCTGACTACACCATCTTGGCTAATTTGCTCTTGTCCTACACCTACCAGCAGTGCAAGAGGGTTCCCTTTTCTCGGCATCCTCTCCAGCACTTACTGTTTGCAGAATTTTTGATGATGGCCATTCTGACCAGAGTGAGGTAATATCTCATTGTAGTTTTGATTTGCATTTCTCTAATAATCAGCAGTGTTAAGCATCTTTTCATGTATTTATTGGCTATTGCATTTCTCTAATAATCAGCAGTGTTAAGCATCTTTTCATGTATTTATTGGCTATCTGTGTGTTTTCTTTGAAGAAATATCTGTTTATGCCTCTTGCCTAATTTTTTATTTGGTTGATTGTTTTTCTGATATTGAGCTGTATAAACTGCTTATATATTTTTGAGATTAATCCTTTGTCAGTTGCTTAATTTCAATTATTTTCTCCTATTCTGAGGGTTGTCTTTTCATCTTGTTTATGGTTTCCTAGTACTGATAAACCTATTTGCAGGGAAGGAATGGAGGTGAAGAAGTAGAGAATGGATTTGTGGACACAGTAGGGGAAGGAGAGGGTGGAACAAATTGAGAAAGTAGCATTGACATATATACACTATCATGTGTCAATTAGATAGCTAGTGGGAAGCTGTTATATAACACAGGAATCCCAACCTGGAGCTCTGTGATGACCCAGTGGGTGGAATGGAGGGGAGGGGAAGGAGGCTCAAGATGGAGGGTATATATATATATCATTATGATTGATTTGCAAGGAGATCCAACCAGTCCATCCTAAAGGAAATCAGTCCTGAGTGTTCACTGGAAGGACTGATGTTGAAGCTGAAACTCCAATACTTTGGCCACCTGATGTGAAGAGCTGACTCATTTGAAAAGACCCTGATGTTGGGAAAGATTGAAGGCAAGAAAAGAAGGGGACGACAGAAGATGAAATGGTTGGATGGCATCACCAACTCAATGGACGTTAGTTTGGGTAAACTCCAGGAGTTGGTGATGGACAGGGAGACCTGGTGTGCTGCAGTCCATGGGGTCACAAAGAGTCGGACACGACTGAGGGACTGAACTGAACTGAGCTGAACAACAGAAAACACAACATTGTAAAGCAATTTTCCTCCAATTGAAATAAAAATCTGGATCTCCTAGGAAGCATAGGGGTTGATTATGGAGGAAATAGCAAAACTGCTAGTAAGGCAAGGCTAAACTAGAGAGAAGGGAATACATATGCCCTTGAACTCCTATTCACGAGGAATTCTCAGACTCCAAGTCCAAAGCTTGTGAAGAAAGCTGATGCTGAAAAAGATAGGGAATAAATTCAGCAATTGGCTGAGGAATTTACTCCCAAGGAGCAATCTGAAAATGATTTTAAAATAAGTATTTCTACAGATGGCCAATGGTCACATGAAAAGATGCTCAATATCACTAATGATTGTGCTGTGTGCTCAGTCTCTCAGTTGTGTTCAACTCTCTGTTACCCTTTGGACTGCATCCTACAAGGCTCCTCTGTCCAGGGGTTTTTTTAGGCAAGAATACAGGAGTGAGTTGCCATTTCCTCCTCCAGAAGATCTTCCTGACTCAGGGATCAAACCCATGTCTCCTGTGGCTCCTGCATTGCAGGCAGATTCTATATCCACTGAGCCACCAGGAAACCCTCACTAATGACTAGACAAATGCAAATCAAAACTATAATAAAGTATCACCTCATACCATTAAAATGGCCATCATCAAAAAGTATGAAAAGCAAATGATGGATAGGGTGTGGAGAAAAGGGGACTCTCCTGCACTGTTGGTGGGAGTGTAAATTGGTATAGCCACTGTGGAAAACACTATGAAGATTCCTTAAGAAACTTAAAATAGAATTACTATATGATCCTGCAATCCCACTCTTGGGCATATATCTGGAGAAATCTCTAGTTGGAAAAGATACATGCACCCCAGTATTCATATCAGCACTGTTCACAATAGGCAAGACATGGAAGCAACCTAAATGTCCATTAACAAATGAATAGATAAGCTGAGCGCCGAAGAATTGATGCTTTTGAACTGTGGTGTTGGAGAAGACTCTTGAGAGTCCCTTGGACTGCGAGGAGATCCAACCAGTCCATTCTGAAGGAGATCAGCCCTGGGATTTCTTTGGAAGGACTGATGCTAAAGCTGAAACTCCAGTACTTTGGCCACCTCATGCGAAGAGTTGACTCATTGGAAAGGACTCTGATGCTGGGAGGGATTGGGGGCAGGAGGAGAAGGGGATGACAGAGGATGAGATGGCTGGATGGCATCACTGACTCAATAGACGTGAGTCTGAGTGAACTCCGGGAGTTGGTGATGGACAGGGAGGCCTGGCATGCTGCGATTCATGGGGTGACAAAGAGTCAGACACGACTGAGCAACTGATCTGATCTGACCTGATATACAATGGAGTACTACTGAGCTATAAAAGGAATAAAATAATGCCATTTGCAGTAATATGGATGGACCTAGAGATTATCATACTAAATGAAGTAAGTCATAGAAAAACAAATATCATATGATATCACCTATATGTGGAATCTAAAAAAATGATACAAATGAACGTATTTACAAAACAGAAACAGAGTCCAGACATAGAAAACAAATTCATGGTTTCCAAGAGGGAAGGGAAAGAGGGATAAATAAGGAGTTTGGGATTAGCAAAGCTATATATAAATATATGTAAAATAAACACTATATATATAAACAACGAAGTGCTACTGTATAGCACAGGGAACTATATTTAATATCTTTTAATAAACTGTAATGGAAAAGAAAATGAAAAATAATATATATATCCATATATTATATGTACATATATATGTAACTGAATCCATTTGCTGTACACCAAAAACTAACACCACACTGTAAATCGACCATACTTAAAAAAAGTTTAAAAAATGTCTAAAATCAAAAGAGACAGAGAAAGGAAAAATATTCATTTGAACCGTGCAATCACTGGGCACGGGGGTGTCAATTTGTTCTTTGGTAATTAAGAATCTGAGGCTTAGACAGATTAAGAAACTAGCTCAATGTCCCACAGCCAGTAAGTAGGAGAGCCAGGTGTCACAGTCAGGGCTTTGAGTACAAAGCTAATTACTTAAGCACTGTTTTATTATCCCTATCAGTGTCTACAAAGTAAAATGTCTTTACATGTTTCAGACTATCCTAAAGGAAGAAATACAACAGAGCACTTGTTGAAAAATAAATTGAGCATGCAGAAATGTGGCCTCCACTGCTGAATTAGAAAACAAAAACTCATTCCATGGAATTTCAATTCAGTAAACGTATACTGAGCATCTACATCTTGTCTATCTCCTTGCTAAGTGCTATGAGGGTGGGTGATGGTGGTGGGGAGAGAAAACAGTAGAATTTGAAGTCTCATAGAGGGAAGGACCTGGGCCTGTCCACCAGTTTACAATAATGTTCGGCAAGATGAGCTCATGGGAAAAAGAATGGTGCGGCCAATCAGACAACCAGGATGCCAGAGAAAGCAGTGGCAGGGGAGGCATTCAAGCACAGTATTGAACCATGTGCACAATCTGGATGGAGTGATCTGCCAGGGACACAACTCCAGGGAACAGGAATAACTTGTCAAACAGAAAGACATAGGGAAGACAGACCCACTTTCAGGGCCCAGTCTCTGGGGTCGCACAGAGTCGGACATGACTAAAGCGACTTAGCAGCAGCAGCAGCAGTAATTAGAGAGGAAAGATTCCACAGGAGGGGCAAGAATGCATTTGTACAGATCAGATTAAGTTCAGGTTACACCTATCCCTCACTTAGTGAGTATCATTCATTTCTGCAAAGCTTGCTATAAAGTGAAAAGCCAGTAAGGGAAGAAAATTTTTCATTAATTTTAATAGGAAAAATTAGAATGTGTTCCAGATCAGAGCTAAGATGCCTAATGTGCAGAGGTAGAAAGCATATCAGTTGGACAATGATACCTTTATATAGGTCCTAAAGAACAATCTTAAGGTTAATAAATACAATTTGTACACCACTCACAAAAGGTTTTGGTTCCTTCCCAGGATGGAAGAGAAGATGACAGCTCGTGTTAGTTGATGGAGGAAAGACACCATGAAATCATTTTCTTTCTGCTCCATTTTCTTTATCAACTTTTCTGACTTTTGAGGGGCCCAAGATTTTCTTGCACTAAAACCACACAGGAAAATAAAATTTTAACTCAGAAAACATCTTTTGGGCAAAATGAAAGCTGTGATGAAGCACCTAGAAACGAAGGCTGCACAGCACAGGTGGAGGAGTTGTCAGAGACGGCAGTTCTGCATCCTTCCCACTCAGTGGAATCTAGGCAAAGCCAAACATCTGCGAGTCACCCGAACATGTACCATTAGCCTCGGTCATCCTCCAAGGGAGTCTGTGGGTAAACTCATGAGTATGGCTTTGCTTGAAATGCAATGTTGAGCAATCTATTTGCTATTTAAGTTTGGAGGTTAAAACTCATCATGTTAGAAAAACAGGAATTGGTGTTTGCAGAGTGAACCTTTTCAAGAGCCCTTAGTGTGAAAAGTCACTAAGGAACATTTCTTAACCTTGTGAAATAGGTTTGTGCTTGTGAGGTGGGAATTTCTGGTGAGATAACTAAACTCTTCCTCTTGGAGACAGATGCACTACTAAGAAATACCTGCTTCTACCTGTGTACAGGGAACCTCCCATTGTACTTGGAGGCAAACAGAGGCAGTGGCCTCAATCCTCAGAACATTCTGGTGGCCCTTTCCTATCAACATCTAAAGAATGGGATGTTTGAATCGCAAACAATTATGTGTCACATATTCATAATATTTGTGGTCTTGTGAAAATTGTGTTACTTCTGTGTATAATCTTTTTGATAAATATCTGCTGAGGCCCTGATGATCTTATTATTAAAACAGCACAACAAAATTATGAAGACCAATTCATGTGTTATAACAGGAGTTGTTTGGTTTTCTAGGTTGATGTGTAGCTAAGACAAATATTGACTTCACTTTCAACTTGATGCTTCCAGCATATATGTCACTAACCTCCTAATGAGGGGACAACTGCTCAAAGGGAGAAATTAAAGAAAATATGAAGTGAGAGGGAAATTCTGAGTTACTATCATTAAGAAAGAAAATAGATAAGCTAGTCAGTAATCTTTACTAATTGGTTTTTTCTTTTTGGTCATTTGTCTCCAATTTCTCAAATACAGAAATAACCAGGTCAAACCCTGTGTAGGCTTTGCAATAGGCTATTCCTCAGAAGAAAAGGGTAGTAAGTCTGCTAGTCTTATCTTTAATTTTGAATATTGCACATTTTTTCTTTCATCTCCATCAAAATGAAAACAGATGTACAATGAGGTTGACTTCATATTCATTGCTGAATTAAATAATAACTTGAGAAATAAGAGGGCCGCTCAATGTTTACTCACACTCCACTACTCTATTAAATAATTAGTTAGGGGTTCATCATTTTATGGTTAATAATAAGGATGATGAAAATAATTAGTTATGCAGAAGTGATGCATGAACTTCGAGGCATCATGAGCCATCTTCCCTACTGAGATGCAGAGAGCTTTTGAGGTTTATCTAAATTAAGGCTAATTTAGCCTGAAATAACTATGGGCAGTGGAACAATTACATCAAAGGTATTTGCATCTTCATATAAATTGTAGCTCTCAGACCTGGGATCCCTTGAGGTGTATGTATTTTTCAATCTTGACGTAGAACACAAATTTGACCCTAATTTATATTCAGGAAGACTCTGATTGAAGAATTCTTAATAATTAATATGTGAAAACCAAGACCACACATGTATATTAATGGCTAGACAATTATGTTAATGGATAAATAATGTTCTATCACATATTTTAATTATATATTTTATTGGCAGGTTGCTTCTAGAAGTGGCTTTCTCAAAACAAGCCACTTGAGCTTGTAACACTTGAACTTGTTACTCCCATTTAGCACAACAGGGAGCAAGAGGCGCATGGAGCAGGTAACATCCTCAAGGTCAAAGAAGTAAAGTAGGAAATGGAGTTCACAGCCCTTGAGCTGGAGTTGTTTGCTTAGTTCTTCTTTGTTGCTTCTGGTCTGTTGCCTAGAAACAGTGGTGCTTCCTTGCCCAACAGCATAATATCTGCAAAGCATGCTATTACCAGTGTGGAGTTTTTAAGCAGAACTCAAATTCTTGTAAATTAGTTCTTTGAATTCTGTATATGGCAAGAACAAACAAACAAACAAAAAAACAGAAGTTCTTCTGAAACAATCATAGTTTGTGGAAGTTGAATTCTGCCAAGGTCTGAAAAAAGAATTTTTATCCTAAGGACTTATTTAGTGCCACTTTTCTTTTGGAGTTTCCTTTTCTTTTAGTTTGCTATTTATCTTTTCAATTTATTTAATTATTTTTAAGAGGTGATATAGTATATCACAGCCAAAAGGAATCTGTTTCTCATAGGAGAGAATAATAATAAAGAACTTTGAAAGCAGCAAGAATAGTACCTGGTAATAATTGGCCGTTTACTAGATGCCAACACTGTTTTCTATATTGAACTTGTAAATGGTGGCATCAGAATTTGAATCTAAGACTCTGGTACTGATGTACGACCACCAGTCTCATGACACTATCTTAGAATAGCACAATGGCCATGACCATGAGCTCTGGGGTCAGTCTCAACATCCTGTCCTGGCTGTACTCTTTATTACCTTAGACATATTGTTCTAATGCTATTGTCTTTCTTCAGTACAAAAAAGGGAGGGTAAATATATTCACCATTAACACATTAGTTAGGAGGGGTCGAATGACATTGCATGTTAAGCACCTTATGCTTGGCACATAGTGGGTATTCTGTGTTAGCTATCACCATTGTTATCTATAGTATTAACCAGGAAATCTCTGTACAAAATGCTTTTCAGAATTGGAAGGGATCTTTAAGTTCACCGTTCAACCTCATCAATTTCTGATGAAGAAACTGAAGTGGGAGAGGCTAAGTAATTCATACAAGGTCCCTAAATTAGATAGTGCTCAAGTCAGTACTGGTCAACGTTCTCAAGATGTGTTAGCCTTCAAGAGTGGGAAGGTGTGTGTGTGTGAACAAGGTAGAGGTGGGGATGCAGAAATATAACAAGAGATTCAGACAGGCTTTGAGAACCAAGTTGGGAGGTGTGCATGTGTGTCTGTGTGGATGGGAGCATGTTTTTCCAGGACGCCAACTTGCTGTAGCAGAGGCTATGGAATAGTACAGGGTTTGGGTATGCAGAAAGTCCTGTTTATGAATACATCGGATGGGCCCTGGAGGATGCAAATAAGGCCTGGCCATGGAACCAGGATTGTCAGACACACCAGAAGGAGGCCCTCCTAGGTGGTCAGAGAAGAGGACAGCAGGAAGGATAGGAAGTACAGAACCCCAGCTAGCCAAGGGACCACATGGCTAGTCCAACTGCCATGTAGGTTTGCAGGGGCATCTACTTTTCTGTTGTAGCCCAGAGAGGTCTCTCCCTGGACCCTGCTGGCTGCTGTGTCAGAGGTTGGGTGCTCACTACTAGTCACTGCAAAGACCCTGGGGCTTACCCTTATTAGTAACTTATGAATAACTTAATCATGTTATGAATACCTCAAATCATGAATAACTTAACTTTATAATCCCAACTTCCATCTATCTCAGACTTTTTCCTACCTGACTCTTATAGAATGTAACCTTGGGAAAGATATTTAAATATATGTAAAACAACTAAACACAGCCTCCAAAATACTACAATTTTACTCCAAGATCTTCATTTACAGCATTTAATTTCAGCTCTAAGCTTTTTAAGAGAATGCTATGCTGTTCTTAGTCACTTAGTCATGTCTGACTCTTTCACAACCTCATGGACTGTAGCCCTCCAGGTTCCTCTGTCCATGGGGATTTTCCAGGCAAGAATACTGGAGTAGGTTGCCACGTCCTCCTCCAGGGGATCTTCCCAACCTAGGGATTGAATCCAGGTCTCCCGCATTGCAGGCAGATTCTTTACCATCTGAGCCACCAGGGAAGCCCAAGAATACTGGAGTGGGTAGCTTATCGCTTCTCCAGGAGATCTTCCCAACCAGGAATCGAATAAGGGTCTTCTGCATTTCAGGAGGATTCTTTACCAACTAGACTACCAGGGAAACCCCTTTAAGAGATTGCTGCTACTGCTGCTAAGTCGCTTCAGTCGTGTCCGACTCTGTGCGACCCCATGGACTGTGGCCCACCAGGCTCCTCCATCCATAGGATTTTCCAGGCAAGAGTGCTGGAGTGGGGATTAAGTCAGCTCTAATCTGTGGCTCTTCATCCATTACCATGCTAACTTGTCCTTGCTGAGTACTGTCTGGTTTTCTTGCGGGCAAGTAGGAGGCACCTCTCCTAGTGAGAGTGCTGGGCTGGACAGGTGCTCACACAAATAGCATTACTAGTATTGTCAGAGAAAACTGCCCAGAAGACCACAGCAACACCTGGGACAACCACAAGGAGAGTTGGACTTGGGGGACAGGGTGACGATGGACAGGCAATGAGTAGTGAGATGGGAGAGAAGTACCAGTAAGGGTGGGAGGCCTGCTAGGGTGAAGTCTTTTCCAATGAGTCTATTCTATGCATCAGATGGCCAAAGTATTGGAGCTTCAGCTTCAGCATCAGTCCTTCCAAAGTATACTCAGGATTGATTTCCTATATCATTGACTGGTTTGATCTTCTTGCTATCCAAGGGACTCTCAAGAGTCTCCTCCAGCACAATTCAAAAGCATCAATTCTTTGGCACTCAGCCCTCTTTATGGTCCAACTCTTACATTCGTACATGGCTACTGGGAAAACCATAGCTTTAACTATACGGACCTTTGTTGGCAAAGTGATCTCTGCTTTTTAATATGCTGTCTAGGTTTGTCATGACTTTTCTTCCAAAGAGCAAGTGTATTTTAATTTCACGGTCACAATCACTGTCCACAGTGATTTTGGAGCCCAAGAAAATAAAGTCTGTCACTGTTTCCATTAAAAAAAATACACTAAGACATTTCAGAGTTCTCCTTTTGATAACGTCTCCTGAAAATGGTATCTTAGGGCATAGGGCTGTACTCCAGATTCTCCCTCAGGATTAAGTGCGGCTGCATATAACCAAAGACCCCAGTATGCAACCTAACAAACTAGAGGTTTGTTTCTCCCTCATATAAGAAAGTTCTGGAAGTAGGCAGTGTAAGGCTGAGATCAAGTAGTTGAAGTTCATGTCATCAGGGACCCAGGCTCCAACAATCCTTCTGCTCCACCATTTCCACAAGCATCTTCCATACGCAGATGTCCTCATAGTTCAAGATGGCATCTGGAACTTCAGCCATTAAATATGAGTTCAGTGTGAAATTCAGAAGTAGAAGAGTGGAAAGGTATACCTCCCAGCTGAGTCAGTCCCCTTTATGAAGGCATATAGGAGCATCATATTACCTCTGTTTACATCTCATTGGTCATTTCTAGCAACAAGGAAGTCTGGGAAATGTAGTCTTTGAACTAGCCTATACTACAGTTCTATTAGTGAGGAAGATGGAAAAATGGATATTACAAAGACAACCAGTGGTCTCTGTCACACCATCCCCACTTCATTACCATCTATCATTCATGCCTCTCCTTACTATATATCAAAAGTTTCCTGACATCTCTGATTCCTAACTCTTCTCCTAGAATCTTTTTCCCTAACATGTTAGTGGCTAGGAGGGCTTAATATTCAAGGTTATCTCGAGGATGAACTGTTAAATGTCAGAATTTCAGGTAATTATGGTGATCTGAAGATAAGATGAGAGGAGAAGAGAAATTATTAGGTGAATATATTTTACACATAGAAGACTTCACTGTATGTCACCTCCTTCCCCTAGTTTCCCTTTTCTGTGATTTTCAGAACTGGGTCAAACAGTGCTTCTCACCTCAGGCTTTGGGCTGCTCTGATTTCCAAGTCAGTGAGTTTTAACCCTGGCTATGCTTGAGGACCCTGGAGGAAATGGCAACCCACTCCAGTATTCTTGCCTGGAGAATCCCACGGACAGAGGAGCCTGGTGGATTACAGTCCATAGAGTTGCAAAGAGTCACGTCTCACTCTTTGCACCTAAATACACACACACATGCTTGAGGAATACCTCTCTGTCCACAGCACTGTATCTGGGTTCCATCACACTCTCTGAGGTTTTATCATGATCGCGTTTATTTTGAAAGAGCACTCCAGTTTACACTGGTGGGCATTCTGTCTTGATAACTACTGTTTTTAGACATTTCTGATTAAGGTGGGAATTTTTCTTAATGCTTCAGCCTCATATCAAAAATAATGAGGGGAACTTAGCATTGAGAATGCCACCCACCCCAACTCCTATTACCCTGACCAGGGCAGCAGTGCCTGCTGGAACATGGAACATCTGGAATTCTCCATCAGTGACTGAATCACAGAGCCCTGTCATTGAGTAGTCCCTGCTCTGAGAATGGGGAACATCTGTCTGAATTCCTGGAAAGGGATTCTGAGGTTTGATGAATTAGACTTTCCTTGAACTCAGCTCTAAAATGACAGCTATCCTGATTATACAGCTTACCCTAGTGAGCATCTGTGATTTGTGTCTGGGAACATCTCTTTCTTGGGAACCTATTTCTCTTCCTTATCTATGTGATTCTGGTAGGGCTGCCATCAGAAGATGCTGTTGCCATGCCCACCACAGGGCTGGCACACCACACCAAGTGGGGTCAATCAGACTCTTTTCCACAAATTTGAATCATTAGCAAATGTGGCTGGAAGAGAACCTTCAGGAGATAGTCTATACATTCCTAAAGTTGAGGGTCCTGAAACTTTTTCCAAAGTTTGGTTGTTAAGAGGTTCTTTTGATTTTGTTATTGAGTTTATTCCTGAGTAGCCTTTTTTTCCTACTTGGGTTAGTCAGAATGAATTGTTGTTATTTGCATCCAAAGAACTCTAAAATATACAAAAATTGACAAGAAAGAGTAATGGATGGATTGCATAATATAGATCCTCAAGGAAATGGAGATTATTAGAATTCATTATTAAACCAATTTTAAAAGAATGAGAACTTCTGGGAGCATAGGAATAGGATGGTTTCTTCTAACATCATTGGATATTTTAATAGCTGTATCAAACTTTGAAATTATTACCTCAAGACTTGGGATAAAACTCAGAATCTTCATAAGATTGTGGTTGAAATCCATTACTATATAGTCATGACCAAGGATTTAAAAATAGCATATAACAGAAGAGAAAATATCAAAGTACATTACATCCAGCTTGAATAAGAAATATTTAATATAATTTTTCATTCAGTTGTATGTATGTGTGAACGTATTTGTGATAGAGAATTTATTTTACATGAATAATGTAGGTTATGGCCAAAAATGCTTGAAAAACACTGAATATTTGCAGCTTGCTTTTGGCTTGTAGACATGGGGCTAAAACAGCTAAAAATGAAATTCACAGATTGACTCTGCAGGTTGCTAATTTAAGTACCAGTTTAATTTACAATCTTACCAGATCTTTTACTAAACATTAGGACTTTGACCGGGGACCTCAGTAATTGAAATAGGAGATACAGTGAGATTCAATGTGGTTTTCAGATTCTCCAATCTTTTTAAAGGCAGCATTTCCTTTGACAGAGGAATCTTCTGTATAGAAGAAAGACAGTAATTTTCCACATGCCCCATCTCTTATTGATGCTCCAGAGGTCACCAGGATTTAAACATAATATGATTAGGAAGATGAAGTGCAAAATTTAGATGTTGTGTTTAGGAGAACCTGAAAGGATTTGTAAATCTATATCATTAAAAGTCTAGATGGATTTTTTTTTTTTGAAATGGATTTTGAGAATGCTTCATCAGAAATGGGACTCAAAGTATTTAATGGGTGTATTTACTAGAGATTCAGTGTGAAGTGGGCTAGGGTCAGCTGACCGGCTGTGGTTCTACTTGTTTTCTTGGTTAACTTATATAATCTTGGATTAAATGCTGGCCCTTACTCAATAACACAGAAAGGCCAATAAAGGTCTTATAATGCAGGGACAGTAGTTTCAAGAATTTGTGTAACAGACGCTGAACTGGATCCATCACATACACCTTGCCTGCCCCCCTTTTCTGTCTCCAGATAGAACTGAGAAGACTCTCCCTCTACTCTTGCTATGAAGATTTATGTTGATGAGAAAAATATCACAATATTTAGAAGGAGCTTTACAACCTGTTCTTGAGAGATCAAAAATGCTGATGAAAAATCCTGCTGTTAAGTCAAGCTTCTTGATTTTGGTGTGGTTGAAGGAAGCTCAGAATGCCTGAGTTCAAATGACAGCAGAAACCAAGTGGATGTGGTCATTTCATTTTGCAGCAGGGCAGGCACAGTGTGAAGATTTTAAGAGACTCTTAGTTTAAGGCATGTATACATTTCTGGCTGTGGTTTTTAAATTATGAAGTCCTTAGAAACGAAATCAACAGGCAGCCCATGAATGAAGGGAAAGAGATATTTGGCTCAAGCTATTACATTAGAAAATAAGATTTCTTACCCACCTCCACAGTATGAGTCAGTCAAAAAAATCTAGAGCCTCTCGAATAAAGGCAAAACTGAGTACCACCAATGAAAGGATGTGCTGTATTATATTGTACATCTAACAGGTTCCTTCTGGCATCCCTCCTGAATAATTGTGGCTATTTTATTGTAAAAGCTATTATATGCCAAGATCAAATGAATTTTCAGTAGTATAGAATGCCATTGTAATTTTCTGATCAGGATAATTGGCTAAACAGACTAAATAGTACATGGAAAGCAAAATTCTATTTCTAGGAAAAATTCAGAGATTATATTACAATCAAACATTTGAATATGAATGTCTAATGGTCTTTATTGCATTCTGACATGTTTCCCAGTTTGGCAAATTCAAAAAATGGAATGATCTTATACAATAAAGGTAAATTATAAATTTTATTGGGTAGCAATTCCCATTGTGGATGCTCATCCACACTAAATTTTATTACTGGAGCAAATTTATAAGCATCTTACATTTGATGGGCAGGTATTTAGCTGGTATATATTTTTTACTTTGTTTCAATAAGTGGAGAACACCAGAAATATATTGCTTTTACCTGACAGTCAGCAATATACATTCGCCACCCTCCCGCAGGGATGTATCAACTCTGACTCTGTGCCCCAATCTAATCCATGAAGATTGAAACCAGATTATCATTTTAAAGTAAATACCACTAATGCTTGCACTAATGACATTAGGCTGATAGAACATGGAGGATAGGAAGTAGCAGGTTCTTTAGTTACTCTAGTAAGGCAGGTGAACCAAAGACATTGTAAAATAACATGTAAAATTTCTGGAGCTCCAATGGGCTGGGAAATATTCAGTTATTATCTTTTCAGTAGGAAACAACTTCTGCTTAATATTATGTCTCCTACCACCAAGAAAGAGGCATGGTCCATAATGAGCCTCTTTGGATATTGGGTGTTCTCTTTGGACCAATTTATCAAGGACTCCAAAGCTGTCAGCCTTGTATGGAGCCCAGAATAAGATATGACTCTCTAATGGACTTGCCTCAGAACATTCAATGATTTCTAGACTATCTGTGGCATATCAGAACATACATGAAACTCACATCAAGTCCTGATGGGAGAATCACTACAGAGACCCCAGGGAATACAGAGCAATGTTATGCTCCTGTAGGCAAGTAACTGTGCTCTTTTGAGAAACAACTCTTGACTTGCTACTGGGCTTTTTAATTAATTAATTATTTTAAAAATTAATTAATTTATTTTAATTGGGGGCTAATTACTTTATAATATTGTGGTGGTTTTGGCCATACATTGACATGAATCAGCCACGAGTGTACATGTATCCCCTATCCTGACCCCCACTCCCACCTCCCTCCCCATCCCATCCCTCTGGGTTGTCCCAGTGCACCAGCTTTGAATGCCATTTCACGCCTTGAACTTGGACTGGTCATCTACTTCACATATGGTTATATACATGTTTCAATGCTGTTCTCTCAAATCATCCCACCCTCGCCTTCTCCCACAGAGTCCAAAAGTCTGTTCTTTATATCTGTGTCTCTTTTTCTGTCTCTTGTGTAGGATTGTCCTTACCATCTTTCTAAATTCCATATATATGTGTTAATATATTGTATTGGTGTTTTCTTTCTGACTTACTTCATTCTGTATAATAGGCTCCAGTTTCATCTACCTCATTAGAACTGATTCAAATGCATTCTTTTTAATAGCTGAGTAATATTCTATTGTGTATATATACCACAACTTTCTTATCCATTCGTCTGCTGATGGACATCTAGGTTGCTTCCAGGTCCTAGCTACAGTGCTGTGATGAACATTGGGATACACGTGTCTCTTTCAGTTCTGATTTCCTCGATGTGTATGCCTAGAAGTGGAATTGCTGGGTGGTATGGTAGTTCTGTTTCCAATTTTTTTAAGGAATCTCCACACTGTTCTCCATAGTGGCTGTACTAGTTTGCATTCCCACCAACAGTGTAAGAGGGTTCCCTTTCCTCCACACCCTCTCCAGCATTTATTGTTTGTAGACTTATTAATGGCAGCCATTCTGACCGGCATGAGATGGTACCTCATTATGATTTTGATTTGCATTTCTCTGATAATGAGTGATGTTGAGCATCTTTTCATACGTTTGCTAGCCATCTGTTTGTCTTCGTTGGAGAAATGTCTGTTTAGTCCTTTGGCCCATTTTTTATTGGGTCGTTTATTTTTCTGGTATTGAGTTTCATGAGCTGCTTGTATATTTTTGAGATTAATTCTTTGTCAGTTGCTTCGTTTGCTATTATTTTCTCCCATTCTGAAGGCTGTCTTTTCACCTTGCTTATAGTTTCCTTCGTTGTCCAAAAGCTTTTAAGTTTAATTAGTTCCCATTGTTTATTTTTGCTTTTGTTTCCATTACTCTGGGAGGTGGGTCATAGAGGATCTTGCTGTGATTTATGTCAGAAAGGGTTTTGTCTATGTTTTCCTCTAGGAGTTTTTAGTTTTTGGTCTTACATTTAGATCTTTAATCCATTTTGGGTTTATTTTTGTGTATGGTGTTAGAAAGTATTCTAGTTTCATTCTTTTATAAGTGATTGACGAGTTTTCCCAGCACCACTTGTTAAAGAGATTGTCTTTTCTCCATTGTATATTTTTGCCTCCTTTGTCAAAGATAAGGTGTTCATAGGTGCATGGATTTATCTCTGGGCTTTCTATTTTGTTCCATTGATCTATATTTCTGTCTTTGTGCCAGTACTATACTGTCTTGATGACTGTAAATTGTAGCATAGTTTGAAGTCAGGCAGGTTGATTCCTCCAGTTCCATTCTTCTTTCTCAATATTGCTTTGGCTGTTCAAGGTTTTTTGTATTTCCATACAAATTATGAAATTATTTGTTTTAGTTCTGTGAAAAATACTATTGGTAGCTTGATAGGGATTGCACTGAATCTATAGATTGCTTTGGATAGTATACTCATTTTCACTATATTGATTCTTTCAATCCACGAACAAGGGATATTTCTCCATCTATTTGTGTCATCTTTGATTCCTTTCATCAGTGTTTTATAGTTTTATATATATAGAACTTTTGTTTATTTAGCTAGATTTATTCCTAAGTATTTTATTCTTTTCATTGCAGTAGTGAATGGGATTGTTTCCTTAATTTCTCTTTCTGTTTTCTCATTGTTAGTGTATAGGAATACAGGGATTTTTGTGTATTAATTTTATATCCTATAACTTTACTATATTCATTGATTAGCTCTAGTAATTTTCTGGGGGTGTCTTTAGGATTTTCTATGTAGAGGATCATGTCATCTGCAAACAGTGAGAGTTTTACTTCTTCTTTTCCAATCTGGATTCCCTTTATTCTTTTTAATTTATTTTTAACTAGAGGGCAATTGCTTTACAATATTTTGTTGGCATCTGCCATGAAAGTGAAAGTGAAAGTCGCTCAGTTGTGTCTGACTCTTTGCAACCCCATGGACTATAAAGCCCACGGAATTCTCCAGGCCAGAATTCTGGAGTGGGTAGCCTTTCCCTTCTCCAAGGGATCTTCCTGACCCAGGAATTGAACTGGGGTCTCCTGCATTGCAGGCAGATCTTTACCAAATGAGCTATCAGGGAAGACCAGGTGTGTGCTGTGTGTGCTTAGTTGCTCAGTCATGTCTGACTCTTGTGACCCATAGACTGTAGCCCACCAGGCTCCTCTGTCCATGGGATTCTCCAGGCAAGAATACAGACATGGGTTACCATTCCCTTCTCCAGGCATCTGCCATACAACAATGTGAATCAACCATAAGTACATATATGTCCTCTCCCTCTTGAACTTCCCTCCCACCTCTTACACTTTATAACTGAGGCCTGACTTCATGGGTGGGGGATGAAGTGGTCAGAGAGGATCCAGTTCATGATCATGCATTTAGATCATGTAGCCATCATATACCCTGCTGCTGCTGCTAAGTCGCTTCAGTCATGTTCAACTCTGTGAGACCCCATAGACAGCAGCCCGCCAGGCTCCTCTGTCCCTGGGATTCTCCAGGCAAGAATACTGGAGTGGGTTTCCATTTCCTTCTCCAGTGCATGAAAGTGAAAAGTGAAAGTGAAGCTGCTCAGTCGTGTCCAACCCTGAGAAAGCCATAATTGAAAAAGACACGCTTACCTCCAATGTTCACTGAGAACTATTTGTAATACCTAGGGCATAGAATCAACCTAGGTTGTCATCCCATCCCTCTAGGTTGTCACAGAGTACCATGTTGAGTTCCCAGTGTTATGCAGCAATTTCCTATTAGCTATCTATTTTACTCATGGTAATCCATGTGTTTCAATGCTACTCTCTCAGTTCATCCCACCTTCTCCTTTCCTGCTGTGTCCAAAGTCTGTTCTCTAAGTCTGCATCTCTATTCCTGCTCTGAAAATAGGTTCATTAGTGTCATTTTTCTAGATTCCATATGTGTGTGTCAATATATGATACTTTTCTCTTTCTGACTTACTTAACTCAGTATAATAGGCCCCAGGTTCATCCATCTCACTAGAACTGACTCAGCTACATCGCTTTTTATGGCTGAGTAATATTCCACTATGGAGAAGGAAATGGCAATCCACTCCAGTGTTCTTGCCTGGAGAATCCCAGGGACGGGGAAGCCTGTTGGGCTGCTGTGTATGGGGTCGCACAGAGTAGGACATGACTGCCGTGACTTAGCAGCAGTAGCAGCAGCAATATTCCATTATATATATGTGCCACAACTTCTTCATCCATTCTTCTGTCCATGGATATCCAGATTGCTTCTATGCCTTAGGTATTCTAAATAATGCTCAGCAAACACTGCGGCTACGTGTGCCTTTTTCAGTTATGGCTTTCTCAGGGTATATGCTGGCTACATGATCCAAATGCATGATCATGAATTGAATACTCTTTGACAACCCCTTCCCCCACCCATGAAGTCAGGCCTGTTATCAAGCATAAGAAGCAGTTATAGGAGTAGGCCTGGGCTGCCTTTGAAGACACAAATAGATCTCATGACCACGTGGTTCAGGCTTCCAGCCTGCCTACTCCCTCCACACATCTGTCCTTCCTTCAGCCAACACTTGTGACCACATGGAGAGTTCCCTATAACCGACCTTTTAAAAAAACCCAACTTGATCTTGTTCATAGATATTCCTTCCAGACTTGCCAGCCTCTACCAGCATGGGTAATGAAATCATTTCAATGTGAGAGTAGTGAAGAAGAACTAAAAAGCCTCTTGATGAAAGTGAAAGAGGAGAGTGAAAAAGTTGGCTTAAAACTCAACATTCAGAAAACTAAGATTGTGGCATCTGGTCCCATCACTTCATGGCAAATACATGGGGAACCAGTGGAAACAGTGAGAGAATTTATTATTTTGGGCTCCAAAATCACTGCGAATGGTGATTGCAGCCATGAAATTAAAGATGCTTCCTCTTTGGAAGGAAAGTTATGACCAAACTAGGCAGCATATTAAAAAGCAGAAACATTACTTTGTCAACAAAGGTCCATCTAGTCAAGGCTATGGTTTTTCCAGTAGTCATGTATGGATGTGAGAGTTGGATTATAAAGAAAGCTGAATGCCAAAGAATTGACACTTTTGAACTATGGTGTTGGAGAAGACTCTTGAGAGTCCCTTGGACTGCAAGGAAATCCTACCAGTGCATCCTAAAGGAGATCAGTCCTGAGTTTTCATTGGAAGGACTGATGTTGAAGCTGAAACTCCAATACTTTGGCTATCTGATGGGAAGAGCTGACTCATTTGAAAAAACCCTGATGCTGGGAAAGATTGAGGGCAGGAGGAGAAGGGGATGACAGAGGATAAGATGGTTGGATGTCATCACCGACTCAATGGACATGAGTTTGGGTAAACTCCAAGAGTTGGTGACGGACAGGGAGGCCTGTCGTGCTGCAGTTCATGGGGTCACAAAGAGTCGGACATGACTGAGTGATTGAACTAAACTGAGCTGAGTAAGGGAAACCCTTCCTGTGGGCAGGACTTCTAACAGTGTATTTCTTTGTCCACTTTCCTAGATGGTGATATATGTGAAGTAATAAGGATTTACTCTGCTGGATGGTGGTTCTGGCCACAAAATCAGGGGATTGGAAAGAACAAGATTGAAAGATCTGGTCAAAGAAGTCTGGAGAAGGAACAGTCTTCTCAAAATGTACCCAAAATATGAGAATCTTTGTATCTCGTTTGGATGCTGGGAAAGAACTTGTCTGGAAGGTCTCTGGGCTTCCCAAGGTACAGAATGAAGAGAATCTTGCTTGATAAGGTCATAGGAGACCCTCAACCTCAGAGGAGGGCATGGAGGTGGAGTCTATAATCATGAAAGCATTGTGGATATAAAGAGCCACCCAAAGTTTTGGGAGGGAGGAAAAGAAAGTTTGCACTGGTGGAGCACAGAACAATACAGTGTAGAAGGCTCTAGGCTTAACAAGGGACTTATATTCTGGGTTTTGATCAAGGTTAATAGAGAGGTAAGACATGGTGGGTTTATTTGTCTGAGGGAGTCCTAAATCAGATAAGAGTTAAATCCAACTAGTTGCTAAGTACAACTAGGACTCCAGCTGAAGAAGGAACCCTGACCTCTATAGAAGGATCCAGACATGTTCAGGACTAGTGGCCCAGGGTTCTAGGGAGTGATTTCAATCTGGGGATCGACACCACCCATTAGCCATTTGTTCTTCTTTCTTGCTAACTCAACCCATCTTTTGTTCTGGATGGCATGCGCCCCTGCCCCAAATCACTTGATTTCTCAGGCTTCCTAGAGATAGGAATAGCTATGTGACATAGACCAGCAAGTCCATAGGTAAGATTTCTTGGAAAGCTATTATTTTCCTGGTGAAAAGAAAGACTCCACAGCCATGCTCTACTTGTCCATGGCCCCTTTCTCCTGCCTGAACCCAACTGTGATGCCATCTTGCCACCAGAGGATCAATGCTTCAAGAAAAGGATGGTTGAGAAAAAAGTTAGGGGGGTCCTAGGTCTTTGATGATCTCTGCAATCTACTATAGCAGCTTTGGGCTTCTTGGTCAGTGAGGAAATTAACCCCTTACTTGTTTAAGGCACATGGTTGTCATCACCAGTGGTATCAGCCCCCTCCCCTTCCTCACCACCATGCTTATTGCCTTCTTGTAATGTCTATGCATGTTTCCTCTTTTGACATTGGCTTAATGTTTATCATGAATCAGATTTCACTTAGATACAATAGTTTAGGAGTGGTTGTAACCTGAAAGAGTAGACAGAAGTTTGATTACCCATGTAGCTGAATGCAATCCTAGCTGAAAAATCTCTGTGGATGAAGATAGATGCCTGGATAGAGGCTTGAACGATTGGAAACTTGTCTCCAAATGTAGAAATAATTTTCTTTTTCAGTGTCTCATTGTTGGAGTTGGGACAGGATGAGAAGGTGATACTGAGGCTGAAAGGAAAGGACACCAATTCAGTTGTTTGGTGAGGTATGGACTTACACAATCAGTTCAACAAATAATGAAATGGTAGCAAGGCCTCTTGGTAGCCAGCAGCCCCAAATCAACCATATCTCCAATATCTCCATGCTCCTGTATATTCTGGGTTCTGTCTACATGAGAGTCCTGACCTGGGAAGATTTAAAGCATGGGAGGCAGAGGAGAGATTGGACGAACTCCACGTGACCAGGCTCACAAGCCAGTGAAATCACCTTACCTCCTCAGGGGTGGAGTGGATAAGAGAAGCATGTATTGTGCTCTGAAGCAAAGAGAGACATTGACTCCAACTGTGTTCACACTTAGACCTTCTAAAACTGCCAAGTTCTTTCTTATGATTTGCCCAAGAGTAGAGCCCTAGGCCCCTCAGGCCCATAGCTTATTCCATCCATCATGTTTATGAAAATGTATGTAAATTGCCAAATATGCAGAGCCCTGCCCATAGTAAATGTTCAGTATGGTAAGTGGGCATAATTTTTTCCTGTGGATATTAGTAAACATTGGAGGCCATCTGTGTAGTAGAAAGATTATGATGCAGGGACCTGGGGTGTGATCCCAGTTCTGCTGTTAGTAGCTTAACAACCTGGAGAAACCAGCTTCTCTAAGGACCTTGATCTCTTCACCTGTGAGTGTTGGATAATCTGTGTGCCACAATTCTTGGAGTCACCAACACATAGAAGACAATGTAAAATGCATCCCCTGGAGCTGGGCGGTGTGAAGGGCCTGCAGTTGCTAACCTCCCTCTATGCTACAGCCCAGGAAGAATTGTGACTTTGCTTGGCTTTCAGTCAATACTATCTGATCGCCCTCCCTGTAATTATGGTGTAATCTATTAGTCGGGATGTGCTTGAAATTAGTGATGAAATGTGCACCCAGAAATTAGCTAGCCTTCCTGTAATGAGCTTCAGGCTGGTGAGCCTGTCAGGTGGAAGGAGCGAGTACAATCTAAGAGGGAAGCAGAATGCCTACACATGTTCTGAAGTTCTGATCTCTACAGGAGATAACTGATCACGCTGACCACTGGGCTCTTGAACGCTGGAGCTTTCAAGACCCCTGAGACAATCTCTGACAGGCTACTGGAACATCACAGGAGACGGGGTGGAAATAGGAGGTCAGTTTATGCTGAGAAAAACTTGAAGCTCCTGTACACATACAGGTGAATTAACTACTGGGATGGTTGTCATCACTAGTGACATTACTCCCCTCCCCCTCCTCACCACCATGCTTATTGCCTTCTTGTGATGTCTACGCGTCTTTCCTCTTTTGATATTAGCTTGATGTTTGTCATGAATCAGATTTCACTTAGATACAATAATTTAGGAGTGGTTGTAGCCTGAAAGAGTAGAGAGCAGTTTGATTTCCCAGTGTTATTTAGAAAATATACAATCCAGATAGCTCTGTAAAAAGTTAATGGTCCACTTTTGGTCAAGTAACAAAAGATGACATTTTGATTGGAAGAAGAACTTTTCAAAAGAAAATACCTAGAAAGCATGTCCCTTATGAAGGTCCCATTTTTTGCCGCACTCTTCTGTTACTGTAGTCTATTTATTCCAGAGTGACCAGGCTGGGTTCTTGTTGTTCAGTCACTAAGTCGTGTCCAACTCCTTGCAATTCAGAGACTGAAGCATGCCAGGCTCCTCTGTTCTCCACTATCTCCAGGAGTTTGATAAAATTCATGTCCATTGAGTTGGTGATGCTGTCTAACCATCGCATCCTCTGCTGCCCTCTTCTCCTTTTGCCAGACTATATTTTAAAACAAGCACAGGCTTCCCATGTGGCTTGGTGGTAAAGAATCTGTCCTCCAATGTAGGAGACATAGGAAACATGGGTTTGATCCCGGGATTGGGAAGATCCTTTGGATGAGGAAATGGCAACCCACTCCAGTAGTCTTGCTGGATAATCCCATGGACAGAGGAGCCTACTGGGCTATAGTCCATGGGGTCACAAAGAGTTGGACACAACTGAGCACACACACACATGACATTTTAAAGCAAATAATGTGGGTACATGCAAAGTAGATGTATGTTGCTGCTACAAACTGTTACATTCATTGTCTCTCCCCTTGCCCCTTGCCCCTTATGTTCCATTAAAACATCCTTCACGCACTTCCCCTCAACTGCCAGATGCATTAATAAAATAAAATGCATTAATCAGATAATATAATCCCTACTCTGCCGCTATTATATTCTTAGCAGATGTTTGAGTGGATGTTTCTGGTTGTGCAAGAGCCCAGTGATTTGTTGCAGGGAGACTTTAAAATAGAGTTAAATAAAATTTTATTTTGGTAAGTTTAACAACCAATTATCTAGGGGGAAAAAGCAACCAAACCCTAATTTTAGTATTTGCCAATATCTGTGGTATAAATACTCTCACTGCGGCCAATTTCAAGTTACCAAAGTGCTTCCCCTGGATGCAGAGTTGGGAAGAGAAGCATATAAACAACGCCCATGGATGAGTATGAGCTGCTGTCTCACCACTAGACATATTTCAAAGCTCACTGTTTAATGCAGGAGAATTTCAGACAGCTGCCAACAATTTGGCAAAATCTAAAATCCAAGAGGATTTAGTTCAAAGGGTAATGTGTTCAGAAAACAAAGCCAAACCCAAAGGGTTCAGTTCTACCAACTTACAGATATGATTAACTTGAGCTTTTGAGGAAACAGGGGATGGAGCAGAAACCATAATCCTTTAGCAAAGTGTCTGAAAATCATAATAAGCATCAAATTACTGCTTGCAAAACTTCAGCCATATTTGGGTTTTGACTGTACTCTTATTTACTTCAGTATCTTAGTTAATTTTATTCAACTCATTTAAAAAACTTAGCTTCATCTTAAGCAACTATATTCATTAAAGCATGGAGATGGTGAAGTAACTATGCTTTCAAATATACATTTAAACAAATATTTAACCTTTAAATGAAACATTCATTGTAGGGGGAGGGATAAATTAGGAAGTTGGGCTTAACATATACACACTACTATTTATAATATAGATAACCAACAAGGACCTACTGTATAGCACAGGGAAATATAGTAAGAATTTTGTAATAACTTGTAAGGGAAAAGAATCTGAAAAAGACTATATACATGAGTGCGTATAACTGAATCACTGTGCTGTGCATCTGAAACTGGCACAATACTGTAAATTGACTATATTTCAAAGAAAAAGAATTAATCAGATAGGGCCTAAAATCACTTTGTATATCATCTGTGGTATCTGAACAGGTACTTGGGCCATACTTTGTGAAACAATGCACCAAATAAATGACGTGCATTATTAATATTTACCTTTGGAGCCTGAGTATTGAAAGGCTCTGTTTAATAATGTAGGTGGTAAATTCTCAGTCCTATATTTAGAAAAATCATCAGAAAACCTGGCTTCAAGTACCCTGAAAAAACCTTTAGGAAAAATGTATCTGACCTTTCTTTAAAAGGTCACTGCTGCTAAGCATATCTTTCTTCTGGGATGCTGACTACATTTCTCAGGTTTTAGTAAAGCACCTGCCTTGGTGGGGTTGAGGTGGCGGTGGAGGAATGCTTTCTGTTTGTCTGATACGTTGATGCAATAAAAGCACAGAGAGGACCACAGGACTGTGTACAGAAGTGTTCCTGGATTTCCTTTCCTGCTCTTGAACATCTGCAGGAGTCTGTGCTGTAGACAACACTCAGTAAATTGGAAAATGAACTCCGTGTGTCCACCTTGGGCCTGCCACCTCCTTGCTAGGTAATCACTGGGCAGCCGCCCAAACTTAGGTTCCCTGTTTGTCAAACCAGTTAGAGCAGGAGCCTGTTTCCAACTGTGGGGAAGATCAGATTTCAGAAATGGAAGATATTTTGCCCCATCCTCCCTCCTGAGTTGATCAGTGGTAATTATTAATGGCAACAATACACTGTGGGTGATTTTCCTTGAATTTGTTGATTTCTAACCATGATAGACAGAGCTCCTCCATTGTAAATCTGGAAGAGAGGTACTATGCTCTGGAATTTAAAAATCTCCCCCCACCCCGTTTTAAGAGAGACTATTGCATTCAAATAAACAAACAAAAAAACAAATCAAAACCCAGTTTCTTCAGGTGGTTAATTGAATCAAAAGAAGAGTTGCTCATAATCACCAGCTGTCTCCTGATTGCAGAGTTATCTGTATTCATCTATGTCTAGTGAATTCATAATTTATGAGGCCCTACACAGCCACTTGCCTTAATAGCCTTCATTTGAAAAAGCTGATGTCTTCCAGCCAAAGGATGCTTAACACAATGTTTACTGATGTTGCTATGCCTTGATCAACTGTTCCTGAAGTAAGTGCCTGTAGAGAAGGAAGTCATTTCTGATTCATCTCCGTGTCTCTTTTGGACCAGTCCTCCCCAGGTCTTTCCCCCAACCACAGAAGCATAAGTCTGGAAGGTACAGGAAAACCTTCAGTTGCTGAATCTGACTTCACTGAAGAAGCCAAAACAGTTCAACGCGTTTTCAGCCCTCCAAATATTAGCTGGTGAGTGACTGGTCCTCTAACATGTCACATTTTCATGTTCAATGATTGAAACTTCTTTTTTGGCAAAAGGTTACCAGGACTTCCAGTTTCTCAGGAGGTCAGTCATGAGAAAGGGCCCAACAGGAAGTAGACTCTTGCCTCTGGCAAGATTTGACCACAAGTTACAGGTTACAGTTAGAGCAGGTTAGAGCAGGTTACAGTCATGCTTTCTGTAAAGAAGGCTGTTCCTGGATCCAAGAGAAGGCCCGTGTTAGCAAATTTGAGCATAAAGGGCCCATATGGATGCCACAAAACTGCCAAATGCACTGCAGAGAAGACTCCCAAACAAAATGGATTTAGCTAGTGGGCAACTATGATCTAAGAAAATGTTTAAAGTCTCAAAGATTCTGACTTAAAATCCTCCTGAGTAGGAGGGAAAACTACAGTCTGTGTGATGCATGGGGTTGGCAGTGGCCTGGTTAGACCCGATGTTACCACCTACCTTTGTGATGTTAGGCAAGACACGTAACTTTTTCTGAGTCTCTGTTTTCCAAGCAGAAGATGAGTTGGGCAAAACACTTTCTGAAATATCACTCAGTTATGCATCTTTGGCCACCTCATGCGATGAGTTGACTCATTGGAAAAGACCCTGATGCTGGGAGGGATTGGGGGCAGGAGGAGAAGGGGACGACAGAGGATGAGATGGCTGGATGGCATCACTGACTCGATGGACACGAGTTTGGGTAAACTCTGGGAGTTGGTGATGGACAGGGAGGCCTGGAGTGCTGCGATTCATGGGGTCGCAAAGAGTCAGACACGACTGAGAGACTGAACTGAACTGAACTGATGCATCTTTACTTCTGGAATCTCCCTTATTACTCTGAATAGTTAAGTAACATTTCCAATGGAGATTGTAGTGTCTAGAAATTAAGGATATTGAGATTAAGAGATCCTAGAGTCTGAATCTTCTTCCCCAAGACATTTCAGTACTGCCTTTTATTTTCTCTTCTGGGCTTAGAATTCACTGCCCAGGAATGCCATGGATCATATCTGAACTCCTTTCTGCTCAGTCTCACCAATGAAAAATGGAAGATGCACATTGGCATAAAAAGAATGTTATAAGCTTTGGAGCCAGAGAGACTTAGGTTCAAATCCCAACTCAATCACATATTTTCTGAGTGATGTTAGGTAAGTATTCAAGGTACCTTGCTGTGTAATGTGGACATTAAAACGTCATGCCATGTGGAACTGTTGAGAGAACTGAATGCCTTTCATATCTCAAAGGTATTTAATGGCTCATTTATTTAAAATTCACTTTCCTACTTCATTCTTGGAGATTTCCACAATCACATGAAAGATCTGTCTTTCACATTAGAAATTCAGTTCCTCTACCTCTTCACATTCATTATTTTCTTTAATCCCAACTAAGCTATTGACTACCATGGCCAAAACATGAACTTGTCATCATCCTTAAGAGCATGATCACTGCAAATCAACTTCAGTATCCCATTCTCTGACCACCACCTTCTACCTCCCTTACTTGAGAACATCCGCTCCAACAATTCGTCAACCTCAGCAAGAACTCTAATCCTTTGGTCCTATTAGGTTTTCACTATCAGGAATTTATCATATTCCCAGGCTAGAGTGCATGGTCCATTCTCTTCTTGCACTTGCCATGAACTTTCATAGACCCTCTCCCCAGTAGCTCACTTGTTTAGCAAACCTGAAATCTTGATTAAACCCAACTCTCTACCTCCTCTGTAGCTTCATTTTAGGAGCTAGTTATTGCTGGAAAATAACACATAACTGTCGACTGATTCTTGCTTTAGTTTCATGATGATAAACTTCTATTATACATTCAATGTCAACCCTGTGAAGCTTTCCTAATGGCTTTGACTTCCCAGTATTTAATTCCACTGCTTCATACCTTCTTCACCTGTCTCAAATCTTTTACATTCCTCCCTGTTTGCCTCATATTCAGTTGAGGAAAAGGAACCCCTTAAGCACACACTCCCTTATCTGCCTATGCATTCCTGTTAATTACTACAAAGGAGGGTCAGCATCTTCAATTTGCTCCTGTGTTTCATCTCCTCTTACCTGCTCAATGGTTTTATTTTTGCGGTTACTGATCCTCCTCCTCCCCCAGACCTCTTCTCCCCACCTTGTAACCTGCTTTGTGACAAATTTTGAGCTGACCCTGGAGTATAGCAACAAACAAGACACCATTCTTTCCCCGAGGCTCTCCCAGAAAAATGCCTGGACCTCTAGCTGGAAGACTATGGGATTGGTGCCTTTCTTAGGGAATGTACAAAGCTCTGTGTGGACACAGGTAGTTCCAGGGTACTTTGGGGTTGCAGAGTGGGGCTCAGGGAAATAAGTCCATGGTTCATTGAAGATTTAGTGGTAAGGCCATAAATCATCTTTGTTTGGGGCCTATTAACTTTCCCATTGTTATTAATGATAATCTTACTCTTATTTGGACTCTGGACTCCTTTTCACCTTTTATAAAGTGAAATCCTTCTCATTTATGTATGATCAGTCAACTAAATTGGTGGGAAATCATTAATAAACCAATGTCTGTTGTGTTAATTCCAGGATCCCTCCCCCACCCACAACCCCCACCATTTTTTAACTTGGTTTACTCACATTGTGTGAACAGAAACTAACATTTCTATGAAGTCTAATTTATCTTTTGCTTTATAATTTTGTTTTTCATTGTCTTAACATAAGAAGACCTTTCTTTTCCAAAGCAAATTTTCCCACTCATACATTAATGGAATGCCTACACTGACAAGAATTTTTGTTGGTCCAAGCCTATATATAAGGCAGTCTCTTTTGGATGATTTGTAGTTTTAGTTGGGAAAGGGAGACAATAATATTTGAAAGATAATTCTGGATTGTCATAAAGGCTTTGCAGGACACAAATAGAGTGATGCCTCCTGGGGCATGGGCCACTTGAGATGGAATGCTAAGATATCTGAGACCTAAAGGACAATGAGGAGCCAACCAGCCTTGTCCCCTGAGAGAGAAATGTACTTAGGCAGAGGGAATAGCCAGGACAATAGTTACTAAGCAAAGAAAAGCATGGTATATGGAAGCAATGAGAACAGATAGTTGCAGATGAAGTTTTGTGAACAAAGGGCAAGTGTGCTGAGATGAGACTGGGGCTTAGACAGGGCCCTATGAGTGATGGATTGAATTCTAAGGCCAGTGGGAAACTGCTGAAGGATTTCAGGCAGGTGACAACACAAGAGTGCACATGGCCCCCAGCAGCTAAGAAGGTATCAGCTCTGTCTAGGTAGGAACTGGGGATGAATTCACTTGATGAGAACTGCCTAAAAGGGTCAGGGAAATTTTCCAAAAATTTTTTGTCTGGGGACCCAGAGCCAAATCTTTTATTTCTGTACTTACTTTTTAAATCAGGGTAATTACATGAAAATATATTATATTACTCCTCTGCTTTCAATAGAGGGATATATTTAAGATAAGATACTGGAGGTTCTGCTTTAGGGAATGGTCTATTTTAAAAGTAAACTGCAATAATCTGGATGGTTCATGAACTCAGAAACAGATACACTTATCTTTCAACAGATAAGTGTAAGTGAATACGATGAATAAAATGCTATGCTCTAAACATAGTTTTATAAGAAGCCATCTTTGTCCTCTGGAGTCTAAAATCTATCAGTGAAGATAAGACAAGAACATAGGTATGTATATGCTTAGTCACTGAATTGTGTCTGACTCTTTGCGACCCCACGGACTGTAGCCTGCTAGGCTCCTCTGTCCATGGGGATTCTCCAGGCAAGAATAAGACAAGAACATAAATGCCTATGATATGTGATAAGGCTCTGAAAAGAGAAAGTCTTCTTTAGTTCAGGGAGAGCTGGGAAGACTAGGGGAGACTTCCTGAAGCAGGCAGTGTTTAGGCAGGTTCTCAGGAAGCTCTGCAATAGATGCAACCAAGTGGGGAGCATTTCTTGCCGTAGGAAATGATGCTATGAAGATAAGAAATGTTCAGTCTATGTGGGTATGTCAACAGAACATCTGGATGAAGGTTGAGATAGATCCAGGCGATTAGTGAGATGCACGGCTTCATGGTGGCTGGTTGAGGACAGTCCAATTGGCAAGGTTGTGGACTCAGGTTGGGTATATCTGAAAGGGAAGGTGTATCTGAAACTGAATACTAACTCCTTGGTTTTCCTGGGCCCTGTTTGTCCTCTGCCCAGAATTCCTTGGGTCCCTTTTACCACACACTTACACTTTTTCCAGAAGGGATATGTGTGCTTTGATCCCCACAGGTTCAGATCTCGTTCTCTTTTTTCAGAAGACTACCCTCAGGCTACTGCAGCCACCTCAAAGTCAAGATCAAAGAGTTAGATGTTCAAGTCCCTCTCTGCCTCCTTGTGAGGATAGATTGTGAAAGCTCCCTGGCCTCCAGAGTTCCCTGCAGGGTGGTGCTGAATCTACTCCACGGATCTTGGAGTGCCTGCCCTTCATTTCTTCCTCTTCCTTCTTCTTTCCCCACTTAGCCAGGTTTCTTGGAGAAACTTCCTTAATAAATCATTTGGAAATGAATTATTGTCTCTGGGTCCATTTCTGGGGTACCAGCCCTGAGACGCTGGCCAAAATTACTTTCATTTCCCCAGCTTGTGAAGGACTGATCCAGGGTGGGAAGGCCTGATGAGTGGTCCTGAGAAAAAGGTTTAGTGGAACAATGAGATACAAGCCTAACTGTAAAGGAGTGAGTACTGAGGACAATTTGTCCTTTTTGGGTGTCCTACAGGTGCCACTAGTTGTAAAGAACCCACCTGCCAATGCAGGAGACACAGGAGACATAGGTTCAATCCCTGGGTTGGGAAGCTCCCTTGGAGAAGAAAATGGCAACCCACTCCAGTATTCTTGCCTGGGGAATCCCATGGACAGAGGAGCCTGGTGGGCTACAGTCCGTGGGTGTGCACAGAGTCTGACACAACTGAAATTACTTAGCATGCACACACACTTCTTGAAAGTCTTGTGATGTTTGGGTTGTTTCTGGCCTTTTGCATCTTGCTTCACCAAAAACATAGCAGAACTCAGAAAACTGAAACTCCCAACCTCTTTTGCATCTGGGATGCGAGAGTGTGACCCATGCAGCACTGATGAGACATGCCCACATTAGAGACATGCAGCACTGATGAGACATGCCCACATTAGAGAGCATGCAGCACTGATGAGACATGCCCATATTAGAGAGCATGCAGTGCTGATGAGACATGCCCACATTAGAGAGCATGCAGCGCTGATGAGGCATGCCCACATTAGAGAGCATGCAGCACTGATGAGACATGCCCACATTAGAGAGCATGCAGCGCTGATGAGACATGCCCCCATTAGAGAGCATGCAGCGCTGATGAGACATGTCCACATTAGAGAGCATGCAGCACTGATGAGACATGCCCACATTAGAGAGCATGCAGCACTGATGAGACATGCCCATATTAAACACCCGTTCAAAAACTTCAGAAAAGATCTATTTGTAGAATCTTCTATTATTTTTGCTGGTGGGGTGGCAGCAGAGGTTTTAGTTTTCTGAGGGGCAGTGTTTGTGAAGTTGCTGCTCCAACTAAAAAAAAAAAAAATTTATCTTTGGGGTGTCACAGTGACCCCCATAGTTCCCGGTGATGTCCAGTAAGGCAGCAGTAACAGCAGCCACAGCAATGGGAATTGTTGTCTCATTGAACCAGTTCTAAGGCCTGGTTTGAGCCTTGTTCTTAGAAATGTAACTCTAGCCACCTTGGGACACCAGCCCTCCCAACAATGTCTTTTTAATAAATTCCTCTTGTGAATACTTGGTGTCAACTTGGGTTGTTTGCAAATATGAACTCTGCCCGTGAGAGGAGAGGCTGAGAAATTGTGTGGGTGGGTAAAGCGGAGAGTGTCAGATGACTTTGGCAGCCTCTGTGATGCCAACTGGGGTCATCATCTTTTAGTGTTCCTGTACTTCTCCTTCTGTGTTGAATCTGGGCTGGTGTGTGGGGCTAATAGAATACAATGTAAAGGATATTGTGTGGTTCTGTTAGGAAGTTAGAATAGGAAACAGGAGTCCAAAATGATGGTGGCTAAAAGACAAGAAAGGGAAAAGCCCATGAAAATAGAACAGAGGAAGGTCAAAGGAAGGTCCGAGGACCTGAGTGAGGACCTCAGGTAGAACAAACAGCACTTCTGGCTGCCCAGTTTACATAGGGCAGGCCCAAGGGGAGGAAAAATCATATAAAAAGGAGCCAAAGCATGTGCACTCTCTCTGCCGTGTGCTGGTGCGCTCCCCTACTCTCTTCTCTTCGCGTCTTTGGGTCGGCATGCCCTCATGCCTCGAGGATGGATTCTCTTGCTATTTTCTAAATAAAATAGAGCTGTAACACTGATTTGTCTAAGAGCTATAACACGGTCTGTCCAAGACCCAAGAGCTGTGACGCACTGAGGGCTTTAATGTCTGTCACTCCGAATCTTTGTTATGATGAGACAGAACCGAGGAGCATACACTCTCCTGACAGTTCCAAAGTGAGAGTGAAAGTCTCTCAGCCATGTCTGATTCTTTGCGACCCCATGGACTGTAGCCCGCCAGGCTCCTCTGTCCATGGAATTCTCCAGGCAAGTATACTTTGCCATTTTCTTTTCCAGGGAATCTTTCCAACCCAGGGATCCAACACAGGTCTCCTGCATTACAGGCATATTTTTTACCATCTGAACCACCATGGAAGCTCAAAGCTAGTTCACAAAGACATTTAACTTGTACATTGGAAGGCGATCACATGTACAGTGATAGGATTGGCAAGGAGGATAACTTTCTTGTCTTGAGATGAAAAGGAAGAGGGAATAAGCTTGTTAGGATCAAGAAAGGGGGTAGACCAAGAATTCCACTTTCAGGGCAAAGTAAAAGTAAAGCAAGAGCATCTGCAAAGATGGAGCAGGGCTGGAGTGAGTGGGTCTATTTTTTAAGCTAACATTTACTGAGGGTTGATTTTGTGCCTGGCATACTACTACTACTAAGTCGCTTCAGTTGTGTCCAACTCTGTGCGACCCCATAGACGGCAGCCCACCAGGCTCCCCCGTCCCTGGGATTCTCCAGGCAAGAACACTGGAGTGGGTTGCCATTTCCTTCTCCAATGCATGAAAGTGAAAAGTGAAAGTGAAGTCACTCGGTTGTGTCTGACTCCTAGTGACCCCATGGACTGCAGCCCACCAGGCTCCTCCATCCATGGGGTTTTCCAGGCAAGAGTACTGGAGTGGGGTGCCATTGCCTTCTCTGGTGCCTGGCATAGTGTTAGCTTTTTCCATATATAACCTCATTTAATTATTCTATCAACGTAACAAGACAGGAGCCATTCACTTCTTAATTTTATAGATAACAGAGCAGAAGCTGATAGGAATTAAGGAACTCATCATATAAACTGGTTTTGTCGGACACGGAGAGTAAACTCCACCACTTGCTAGACCCTTTCAGTGACTTACTAAGGACATCTGCTATGAGAAATTTACAATGTGAGTCTATGTGAGATGAGCCAAAAAAAGAAGGAAAAGATTTCTTCAGGAAAATATAAGACACTAGATATTAAGTTCAGTTCAGTCGCTCAGTCGTGTCCGACTCTTTGCGACCCCATGAATCACAGCACGCCAGGCGTCCCTGTCCATCACCAACTCTCGGAGTTCACTCAGACTCATGTCCATCAAGTCGGTGATGCCATCCAGCCATCTGATTCTCTGTCATCCCCTTCTCCTCCTGCCCCCAATCCCTCCCAGCATCAGGGTCTTTTCCAATGAGTCGACTCTTCGCATGAGATGGCCAAAGTACTGGAGTTTCAGCTTCAGCATGAGTCCTTCCAATGAACACCCAGGACTGATCTCCTTTAGGATGGACTGGTTGGATCTCCTTGCAGTCCAAGGGACTCTCAAGAGTCTTCTCCAACACCACAGTTCAAAAGCATCAATTCGTCTGTGCTCAACTTTCTTCACAGTCCAACTCTCACATCCATACATGACCACTTGACTAGATGAACCTTTGTTGGCAAAGTAATGTCTTTGCTTTTCAATATGCTATCTAGGTTGGTCATAACTTTCCTTCCAAGGAGTAAGCGTCTTTTAATTTCATGGCTGCAATTACCATCTGCAGTGATTTTGGAGCCCCCAAAAATAAAGTCTGACACTTTTCCCACTGTTTCCCTATCTATTTCCCATGATGTGATGGGACCAGGTGCCATGATCTTCGTTTTCTGAATGTTGAGTTTTAAGTCAACTTTTCACTCTCCTCTTTCACTTTCATCAAGAGGCTCTTTAGTTCTTCTTCACTTTCTGCCGTAAGAGTGGTGTCATCCACATATCTGAGGTTATCGATATTTCTCCTGGCAATCTTAATTCCAGCTTGTGCTTCTTCCAGCCCGCGCTTCTCATGATGTACTCTGCATATAAGTTAAATAAGCAGGGTCACAATATACAGCCTTGATGTACTCCTTTTCCTATTTGGAACCAGTATGTTGTTCCATGTCCAGTTCTAACTGCTGCTTCCTGACCTGCAAATAGCACAATTGTGAATTGAATTGAAATAAGATAGCCATAAAAATAAAGTATGTCCTAGCTGTTTAAGGAAATTCTTGGGCACTATGTTTCATTTTTCTTGATGGAGTTGCATTAGTGATCAAAAGAGCAAACCACCAATCCTTTTTCTTTGTCCTTTTCTCCCTGTTGCACAAAATCTGTTGTCTCTTCATGTGTGCTCAGTAATAAGAGAAGCCAAGGCCTCTTGTGGGTCCTAGGAAATGCATTATCTAATCTAAAAATAGCTAAGAGCCCATTGTCTCAAGCAGAAGTAAATCCTATATACTAATCTGGCAGAAAGTGATCTAGCCCTTTAAAAGATTTATTAGTTCCTGATCTTCTCTCTATACATGACTATTTTTCATCTCATCCTGTGATGGATAAATTGAATTAAGCAAGAACTAAAATAATTTCTTTTTTAAGATATGTAAACCTTTGTGATCTAGACCTTCAGGTTTTGGAGGCCTCAGGGTATTTGGAGACTCAAAGCATTAAGTGAGAAGAAAGAGAAAAGTAACAGTTATTATAGAAACAGATGAGTTCCTAACAGTGTGTGTTGTAAATGCTTAATAACCAGCTTTCAAAAAATATGTAATATTGCCAGGGCTTGGGGAAGGCAGTTGTGGGGATAATTGCTAATGGATTTGGGTTTTGGCGAGGGTGGGGATAATGAAAATGTTCTGAAATTTGTGGAGATAGTTGCACTATATAGTGAATTCACTGTGTGTGTGTGTGCGTGCGTGCTCAGTTGTGTCCAACTCTTTGAGACTCCATGGACTGTAGTCTGTCAGACTCCTCTTTTCATGGAATTTTCCAGACAAAAATACTGGAGCAGGTTGTGATTTCCTGCTCCAGGAGATCTGTCTGACCCAGCAATCGAACTCAGGTCTCCCGCATTGGCAGGCAGTTTCTTTACCACTAGCAGCACCTGGGAAGTGATTTCACTAGCGATCAAAAACCACATAATTTGATTTTTAAATGGTTGGAAGATTTGAGTAGACATTTTCCCAAAGAAGATACACAGGTACATACAGATGGCCACCAAGTACATGAATAAATGATCAATATTACTAATCATGAAGGAAATACAAATCAAGACCACAATGAGATGTCACTTCACACATGTTAGAAAGCCTGTTATAAAAAAAAAAGAAGGCAAGAAATAACTAGTGTTGGTGAGAATGTGGAGAAAAGGGAACACTTGTGCACTATTGGTGGGAACACAAATTGGTACAGCCGCTATGGAAAACAGTATGAAGTTTCAAAAAATTAAAAATTTTAAGTACCATATGATCCAATAATTTTACATTTGGGTATTTATTTGAAGAAAATGAAAACACTAACTTGATAAGATATAAGCACCCCTACATCATTGCAGTGTTATTTACACAGGCCAAGCTACCGAAGCAGACGAAGTGTCCATTGATAGATGAATGGATAAAGAATATGTGATATATGTATACACAGTGGAATACTACTAAGTCGCTTCAGTCGTGTCTGACTCTGTGTGACCCCATAGATGGCAGCCCACCAGGCTCCCCCATCCCTGGGATTCTCCAGGCAAGAACGCTGGAGTGGGTTGCCATTTCCTTCTCCAATGCATGAAAGTGAAAAGCGAAAGTGAAGAACAGAATACTACTCATTCATAAAAAAGAATGAAATCTTGCCGTTTGTGATGACATGGATGACTTTGAGGGTATTATGCTAAGTGAAATAAATCATGCTGCTGCTAAGTCGCTTCAGTTGTGTCTGACTCTGTGTGACCCCATAGACGTCAGCTCACCAGGCTCCCCTGTCCCTGGGATTCTCCAGGCAAGAACGCTGAAGTGGGTTGCCATTTCCTTCTCCAATGCATGAAAGTGAAAAGTGAAAGTGAAGTTGCTCAGTCGTGTCTGACTCCTAGCAACCCCAAGAACTGCATCCCACCAGGCTCCTCTGTCCATGGGATTTGCCAGGCAAGAGTATTGGAGTGGGGTGCCATTGCCTTCTCTGAATAAATCATACAGAGAAAGACAAATACTATATGATCTTGCTCATAAGTGGAATCTTAAAATGACAAAACCACCATAGCTCATAAATAACAGAGAATAGATTGCTGGTTGCCAGAGGTGGGGATTAGGGGTGGACAAAAATGAGTGAAGGAGGTCGAAAGGTACAAAGTTCTGGCTATAAAATGAACAAGTCATGGGGACGTAATCTACAGCAGGGTGACTGTAGTGAATAATACTTCACTGCATATTTAAAAGTTGCTAAGAGAGTAGATATTAAAAGTTCTCATTATAAGAAAAAAAGTTTTGTAACTATATATAGGATAGATGTTAATTAGATAATAAAATAAATCTAGATAATAACTAATGGCAGAAAGTGAAGAGGAACTAAAGAGCCTTTTGATGAGGGTGAAGGAGGAGAGGGAAAACAATAAAAAAACTAAGATCATGGCATCTGGTCCCATCACTTCATGGCAAATAGAAGGGGAAAAGTAAAAACAGTGACAGATTTTATTTTCTTGGGCTCCAAAATCAATGTGGACCATGACTGGAGCCATGAAAGAACAAGACACTTGCTCCGTGGAAGGTAAGCTATGACAAACCTAGACAGCATATTAAAAAGCAGAGACATTCCTTTGTTGGCAAAAGTCATCTAGTCAAAGCTATGGTTTTTTCCTATAGTCATGTACAGATGTGAGAGTTGGACCATAAAGAAAGCTGAGTGCTGAAGAATTGATGCTTCAAATTGTAGTACTGGAGAAGAGTCTTGAGAGTCCCTTGGATTGCAAGGCGATCAAACTAGTCATTTCCTAAAGGAAATCAGTCCTGAATATTCATTGGAAGGACTGATGCTGAAGCTGAAGCTCCAATACTTTGGCCACCTGATGAGAAGAGCATACTCATTGGAAAAGACCCTGATGCTGGGAAAGATTGTGGGCAGGAGAATGTGACAGAGTATGATATAGTTGGATGGCATCACTGACTCAGTAGTCATAAATCTGAGTAAACTCCAGGAGATGGTGAAGGACAGGGAAGCCTGGCATGCTGTAGTCCACGGAGTTGCAAAGAGTCAAACACAGCTTGGCGACTGAACAACTACAACAGACAATAACTAGACAATAAGATCATTTTGCAATACACACAAATGTCAAATCATAGTTTTTGTACAGCAAAAGCTAATGTTATATATCAACTATATTTCAATAAAAAATAAATGCTAGGCAAATATATTATTTAAGTAATCTAGTTTTTCCTATTTTCTGTGGGAAAGCTGACCTATGGTAGAAAACTGCTTAGCGTTTGATGTTGCACTGAAGATTAGCCATTCTCAACTTTAGGTTGTGTTCAGAAGGATGGGGTGGGAACCAGGGTGGGGAGAGAATGATCAACCTCCAAAGATTTTTTAGGCTATTCTTTCTTACAGTATGTAAAAGCTTTCCTTCTTTTAGAACTTGTGCTAATTTTGATTTTGGGGCTTACCTCTCCATACTTTCTCAATGTTTTCTAAATGACAACAATTTATCCTATTACATATTGTCTTGTTAGATTTCCCTATCTTTCTATAGCATCCTATAGTATCCTAAGTATTCTGAAAAAGAAAAAAAAATAACTAGAATGTGAACATAATTACTTGTTTATGTTTTTTTAAAAATAAAACATAATATAAAGAATTGCACCAACATCCTTAAGATGCTCTCTCTAGATGGTGGCATTTTGGATGTATAATTTTCTGTATTATGTAGATGAACTACAAAAAGCAGGTATTCTTGTATGATCAGAAAAAACTGAAAATCAGCATATAAAATTTTGAATAGTCCATATATTGACATTTATATGTAAAAAATATGAACAACAAAAATACAAGATTTTGCCATGGTTGTATTTGGATGTTAGATACATTGATGACTTTTTTCCCCTTCTGTTTTGTTTTTTTTCCAAGTTTTCTGTGATGAGCATGTTTAAACCTTAAATATATATATTTTTAAAAGAATGCATTGCATGTAAATAAAATATTTGCTGTGAATGTGTTTTGTTTCAAATAATTATTCGTAAGTTATTTCTTTCCTTTCAACTTAAAAAAATTTAATTTATTTATAATGCTGGGTATTTGTTGCTGCTTGCACTTTTCTCTAGTTGCGGTGAGCAGGGGCTACTCTCTAGTTGCAGCATGAGGGCTTCTCATTTTGGTGTCTTCTCTCGATGCTGAGCACAGGCTCTAGGGTGTGTGGGCTTCTGTTGCTGCGCTAGGACTCAGTAACTGAGGTTCCGGGCTTTAGAGCAGAGACTCAGTAGCTGTGGAGCACTGGCTTAGTTATTCCATGGCATGTGGAATCTTCCCAGGCCAGGGAGCAAACCAGTGTCTCCTGCATTGGCAGGCGGATTCTTTACCACTGAGCCACCAGCGAAGCCTCTTTACAATTTTTTAAACTTAAGATGAAACTATAGGTGACCACGTGTGTACAGATCAGAACAGATCAGTCGCTCAGTCATGTCCGACTCTTTGGGAGCCCATGAATCGCAGCACACCAGGCCTCCCTGTCCATCACCAACTCCCGGAGTTCACTGAGACTCACGTCCATCGAGTCAGTGATGCCATCCAGCCATCTCATCCTCTGTTGTCCCCTTCTCCTCCTGCCCCCAATCCCTCCCAGCATCAGAGTCTTTTCCAATGAGTCAACTCTTCGCATACATGTAAGTAAAATTTAAAGTAAAGCTGTAATCTTTTTTTTTTTTAACATATTATAAGACTCACTAAAGAAATCAGCCATTCCCCAGGGTTGCTGTCTCACTGCTCAGCAGCTGCTGGCTTCCAGAACCTAAAAGGGACACTGGGTTTTCAATAACCATGAGTCAGGTTCAGGCTTCAGAAGAGAATTCTGACTTTCCACCATATAGGGGAAAATGCCCTTAAAGACATGGTCTCTGGGCAGACCAGATCATTAATTTTAGTTAAGCAAGGTCAAAGCAAAGCAAACAAGTGGGGACTTGTGTTTTGATTTTAGTGTATTAACATTTCTTTAAATTTTCTTTTGGGGAATGGTGGGTTTTATGGAGTTAATGAAAAGGAATCCTGATCTTCACTTATAATTGATTTCTTTCTATTCTCATTTGCATTTTATTTGTGAAAGTCCTTGCTAAGCTACATTTGAATGAAACAAGAAGTCCAGCGGACAGGGGTGCTCTCTCCTTATTTGAAAATCTCCTTGTGAAAGAAAGCAGCACAGAACAGGGAAACTTGGAATTAATGTTATCGCACATTTGCATCCCGTATCCCAAAGAACTTTTCTGGCTGAAAGCTGTTTTGTGTAAATTTTGATGGCTGAGCACTTACAAGCACAGAGACACCTGAAACTCGCATGTGGCATAACCTGATGGCTCCTTGCACTATTTTACCACCTTTGTTCAATTTCTTTGTGAAAATCCCAGAAATCGGAATCTTTTCATAAATCCAACTCTCCTTTTAAGAACCTGTGGGCCACATTTCCAAAGCTGCAGCAAAGTCACCTTTTGAGATCTGAAGCTATTTTCTTATCTTTCATGTACTGCAGCTACAACCCCAGGATGGGGGAATTCTTTTCCTTCAGCTAAAGAGATGCCATTACCTAAGCATCCCTCAGGTTCTTGTGACATGAAATGGCAGGACTTTTATGAAAATGTGTTCAGTGTTGCTGAAGCACTGCCTCTGGCTCTTTTAGTCACTGGAGTTCTGTGTTTGTTCAGCTGGAGAGGTCAAATGATTTGTTCTTCCAGGAATTAATCATTTATGACAAATGTGCTTGGTTGACACGTGAGTGCTGCATTGCACCCTAGCTGGAGAAGCACAGTAGAGTGCATTTGCCTCTTAAAACATGCTCATACTCTTCAGGGCACCCCTGCCCCATACACGGGCCTCAGGCTGCCAGTGTGTTCTTGTCAACTTCTCTCCACTGCTTCCTTCTGTCCCCTCTGCTCTCCCCTTTTCCTCAGTTGTCAATTAACGGTCCAGAACTTACCGTCACCTGCCAGGGTGCAGCAGGCACACACACCTGACTTCTCATGCTTGGTTGGAAGTGGATTTTCTGAGGAAGCTTAGGGACCCCTGGCTTGCACTGGCCCTAGCAGCGTGTTCACAATGTCACGCAGTGTGAAAGGTGCAAGCGCCACATACTTTGGCCTATTTCTACTTCAACTTCTCCTCAGGTACATCTTCTCTCAAACGGCTGGAGGTCATGGCCGAGACGTGTTTGAGAACCGTCCAAGGGAAAGTTGAGTTGGGGATCCATTTAATTTGGGTTTAGTGGAATACACTTGGTGTACTCTTCTGAGTGTCTACAGTTCAGTTATTGCTCCTGCCCTCACTGAGGAATGGCCCACTCTGCTGCTCCCCTGGTGGGGAGACGCAGAGGATCCTGGGACCTAAATATGTGGGAGGTGGGGAGGAGCACTGTCAACAGGGCTTGGAGCCTGGAGCCAGTCTGTGAAACTTTTTCAGATTGGAAAGCTCATATGTGAAGGCAACTTGATAGAAATTTTCCTGAATTTGACAAGCAATTCTAAAACATGATCAATAATGGTTGTGATGCTGAAGAGTTTTCTAAGCTCTCAATTCAAAAAATTTGATCAACCGGGCTAGAGAAAAGATCTATGATCTTGTATTTTCTGCTACAAATCTTTCGTCATATGAAGAGGTGATCAGAAAGCATGCAGCCAAAAACGTAGGGAAGAAAGTATTTTTGAGATGTGTCAGGACTTTATTACTTTTTATATTATTTCCTCCTGGGTTTTATGATGCTTGTGATATTCATCAGTTTTCCAAAATTTGTATTTTGTTGTAATTTCTGATTTCCCTCACATCCTACCCAGTTTTGTACCTTTTCAGAAAAGAGGAATCCTGAGGTTGTTTAAGCTTTAGAGGCTTTAGCACCTAAATCTATCCCTGGTTTCAACTGTTTGAAACCCACTGAGATGCTTCTAAAAAAATAATTTTTTAGTAAAGCTTTTAAATCAGGTAGTTTCAATTTGCAAGTTAAAACCTTGAAGGCAAAATTCCTCCTCTTCATCTTTCTCACCTACTGTGTTCCAAGGCACTTGAAACCAATATTATGAGCCTGGAAAGAAGTCCGTTGATATTGGAAACTGCTATTCTGAATCCAATCTCAGATATTTCTGGCTTCTATAAAATAAGACTTCAGCTTAGAGGACATTCACTTCCACATGTTAGACCAACACTCAGAAATCTCTAAAAATATAAAATAACAGTCAGTAGAAAGGAAATCATGTCACCAGAATAATTTGGCTGGTTCTTAAGAACAGTTAGTAACTGGGCACAGCCAGAAATCAGTGTGTTTGTCTTCTAACAGATCGTAATACCAGGTGGCCCAGAAAAAGAAGGAGAGGAAATGCATGTGGCTTGATGCAGAGGCGATCGCCGTATTATGCAAAAGGCACAGATCCCAGAAGAGGGAAGTGCCATTCCTGCTGTTCAGATGGGGCTTGTCTGGTGCTTAGTGGCAATGACTGGGGGGATATCTGCCTGGGAGAACCTTCTCATGGGGAGGGAGCCTTATGGCTCCACTTGTGAGTAAAGGATTAATGCCTTTGGAACATAAAGTAATTCAGATCCCATCATAATGTTGTTCTCAAACCACATGGCACCTGGAGGTCTTGTTCAAATAGACTGTAGTCCCCACCCCTAGAGTTTCTGATTCAGTAGGTCTGGCATAAGGTTAAGAATCTGTGTTTCTAACAAGTTCCCAAGTGATTCTGATGCTGCTATCCAAGTTCCACAGGAACCACTAGAAGCTGATCACATTTGCCTTGCTCTTCTTTATTCAGCGTGTGCTGTCGCAAGGGACAGCCCTCGGCACTTACATGTTGACAGAGCTTCAAAGCAGGCAGAGAAGCAGGGACACTTTAGAGTGGACTGACTAGAAGCGGGCATCCTATGTGATTGGTTTCGGTTACATATATTTAGCTTCCTCTGTCTGGCCCTTAGTTAAAAGTGGGATGGACATTAGAGACGCTGTCCATTAAAAATTAAGTCTTGGTTGGATTACTAGGATAGTCATCTGATTTCCTACTAGTCTGACTTACAGATTTATAGACCAGCTGGTTTCTTGGGCTGGTTATTGTAGATTGTGAGAAAAGGTTCTATTTTTACATATTGTTTGGTCATTGTCCATTTGTATGCTAAATCTCTCAGCTATTCAATAAAAGTTTATTGCCTCAATGAGAAAAATCTATTGACATTTACAGCAGCTGAAAACCAAGTGCCTGTTCATTCATTCACTTTTAAATATTGGTTAAGCACCTGTTCTGTGTCACACACAGCATGTCAGCACTGGGGATACAGTGGGAACCAACATAAACTGAGCCTCTGCTCTTTTGGAGCTTACAGTCCATATAGAAATAAAGAACTTTAATGGAGTCAATATAGTAAAACATGATGAATGAATTCATTAAAGAAATATACATGAGCTCTGCTGTACAAGGAAAGAAGTTCTGGAGAAAGAGATGTACACTGAAATTCAAAGAGAAATAGAAGTTAGGTGAAAATTAATGGTGGTGGGAGGTGGGGATGAAAAAGTAGAGAGAGCATTTTAGAGGTTGAGAGGTCACCAATGCTAACTGCTATAGTAGGAAACTTTTCAAATCTAGGTGATGTAACAAAATGAATGGTTGTTTCTGGCTCATATCAAGTCCAAGGTGGACAAGGTAGGTCTTCCACATGACTATTTTCCATGCAGTGACTCTGGGCCCTCAGTTCACTTGAGTTGCTCAGTCGTGTCTGACTCTTTGCAAACCTATGGACTGTAGCAAGACAGGCCTCCCTGTCCATCACCAACTCCTGGACCTTACTCAAACTCATGTCCATTGAATCGGTGATGCCGTTCAACCATCTCATCCTCTGTCGTCCCCTTCTCCTCCAGTCTTCAATCTTTCCCAGCATCAAGGTCTTTTCCAAAGAGTGAGTTCTTTGCATCAGGTGGCCAAAGATTGGAGTTTCAGCTTCAGCATCAGTCCTTCCAATGAATATTCAAGACTGATTTCCTTTAGGATGGACCGGTTGGATCTCCTTGCTTTCTAAGGGACTCTCAAGAGTCTTCTCCAACACCACAGTTCAAAAGCATAAATTCTTTGGTGCTCAGCTTTCTTTATAATCCAAATCTCACATCCATACATGACTACTGGAAAAACCATAGCTTTGACTAGACAGACCTTTGTGGGCAAAGTAATGTCTCTGCTTTTTAATATGCTGTTTAGGTTGGTCATAGCTTTTTTTTCCAAGGGGCAAGTGTCTTTTAATTTCATGGCTGCAGTCACCATCTGCAGTGATTTTGGAGCACAAAAACATAAAGTCTCTCACTGTTCCCAATGTTTGCCCATCTCTTTGCCATGAAGTGATGGGACCAGATGCTATGATCTTTGTTTTCTGAATGTTGAGTTTTAAGCCAACTTTTCCCTCTTTCACTTTCATCAGGAGGCTCTTTAGTTCTTCTTGGCTTTCTGCCATAAAGGTGGTGTCATCTGCATATTTGAGGTTATTCATATTTCTCCTGGTGATCTTGATTCCAGCTTGTGCTTCATCCAGCCTGGCATTTCACATCATGTACTGGGCATATAAGTTAAATAAGCAGGGTGACGATATACAGCCTTGACGTACTCCTTTCCCAATATGGAACCAGTCTATTGTTCCACGTGCAGTTCTAACTATTGCTTCTTGACTTACATACAGATTTCTCAAGAGGCAGTTCAGTGGTCTGGTATTCCCATTTCTTCCAGAATTTTCCACAGTTTATTGTGATCCACACAGTCAAAGGCTTTGGCATAGTCAATAAAGCAGAAGTAGGTGTTTTTCTGGAACTCTTTTGCTTTTTTGATGATCCAGCGGATGTTGGCAATTTGATCTCTGGTTCCTCTGCCTTTTCTAAAACCAGCTTGAACATCTGGAAGTTCATGGTTCACATACTGTTGAAGCCTGGCTTGGAGAATTTTGAGCATTACCTTGCTAGCGTGTGAAATGAGTAAAATTGTGCAGTAGTTTGAACATTCTTTGGCATAGCCTTTCTTTGGGACTGAAATGAAAACTGACCTTTTCCAGACCTGTGGCTACTGCTGAGTTTTCCAAATTTGCTGGCATATTGAGTGCAGCACTTTTATAGCATCATCTTTTAGGATTTTAAATAGCTCAACTAGAATTTCATCACCTCCACTAGGTTTGTTTGTAGTGATACTTCCTAAGGCCCACTTGATTTCACATTCCAGGATGTCTGGCTCTGTGTGAGTGATCACACTATCATGATTATCTGGGTCATGAAGATCTCTTTTGTATAGTTCTTCTGTGTATTCTCGCCACCTCTTCTTAATATCTTCTGCTTCTGTTAGGTCCATACCATTTCTGTCCTTTACTGTGCCCATCTTTGCATGAAGTATTCCCTTGGCATGTCTTGTTTTCTTGAAGAGATCTCTAGTCTTTCCCATTCTGTTGTTTTCCTCTATTTCTTTGCATTCATCACTGAGGAAGGCTTTCTTTTCTCTCCTTGCTATTCTTTGGAACTCTGCATTCAGATGCTTATATCTTTCCTTTTCTCCTTCGCCTTTTGCTTCTCATCTTTTCTCAGCTATTTTTTAGGCCTTCTCAGACAACCACTTTGCGTTTTTGCATTTCTTTTTCTTGGGAATGGTCTTGATCCCTGTCTCCTGTACAATGTCATGAACCTCCACCCATAGTTCTTCAGGCAGTCTGTCTAACAGATCTAATTCCTTGAATCTATTTGTCACTTTGACTGTATAATCGTAAGGGATTTCATTTAGCTTATACCTGAATGGTCTAGTGGTTCTCCCTACTTTCTTCAAATTAAGTCTGAATTTGGCAATAAGGAGTTCATCATCTGAGCCACAGTCAACTCCTGGCCTTGTTTTTGCTGACTGTATAGAGCTTCTCCATCTTTGGCAGCAAAGAATATAATCAATCTGATTTCAGTATTGACCATCTGATGATGTCCATGTGTAGAGTCTTCTCTTGTGTTGTTGCAAGAGGGTGTTTGCTATGACCAGAATGTTCTCTTGGCAAAACTGTTAGCTTTTGCCCTGCTTCATTTTGTTCTCCAAAACCAAATTTGTCTATTGCTCCAGGTGTTTCTTGGCTTCCTACTTTTGCATTCCAGCACCCTATAATGAAACGGATCTCTTTTTTGGGTGTTAGTTCTAGACGGTCTTGTAGGTCGTCATAGAACTGTTCAACTTCAGCTTCTTCAGCATTACTGGTTGGGGAATAGACCTGGATTACCGTGATATTGAGTGGTTTGCCTTGGAAATGAACAGGGATCATTCTGTCATTTTTGAGATTGCATCCAAATACTGTATTTTGGACTCTTTTGTTGAGTATGATGCTACTCCACTTCTTTCAAGGGATTCTTTCCCACAGTAGTAGATATAATGATCATCTGAGTTAAATCCACCCATTGCAGTCCATTTTAGTTCACTGTTTCCTAAAATGTTGACATTTACTCCTGCCATCTCCTTTTTGAAGACTTCCAGTCTGCCTTGATTCATGGACCTAACATTCCAGGTTCCTACGCAATATTACTCTTTACAGCATTGGACTTTACTTCCATCACCAGTCACAGCCACAGCTGGGTGTTGTTTTTGCTTTGGCTCCATCTCTTCATTCTTTTTGGAGTTATTTCTCCATTGATCTCCAGTAGCATCTTGGGCACCTACTTACCTGGGAAGTTCACCTTTCAGTGTCCTATCTTTTTGCCTTTTCATATTGTTCATGGGGTTCTCAAGGCAAGAATACTGAAGTGGTTTGCCATTCCCTTCTCCAGTGGACCACATTTTGTCAGAACTCTCAACCATGACCCGTCCGTCTTGGGTGGCCCTACAAGGCATAGCTTATAGTTTCATTGAGTTAGACAAGGCTGTGGTCCATGTGATCAGATTGGTTAGTTTTCAGTGATTTTGGTTTTCAGTCTGGCTGCCCTCTGATGGAGAAGGATAAGAGGCTTATGGAAGCTTCCTGATGGGAGAGACTGACTGAGGGGGAAAGTGGGCTGTGCTCAGTAAATCTTTAATCCTATTTTCTGTTGATGGGTGGAGCTGTGTTCCCTCCCTGTTATCTAACCCGGGGCCAAACTATGGTGGAGGCAATGAATATAATAGTACCTCCTTCAAAAGGTCCTGTGTAGGCACTGCTACACTCAGTGTCCCCAACCCTGCAGCAGGCCAACACTGGACCATGCCAACACTGGAGACACCTGGACACTCCCGCGCAAGCTTGGGTCAGTCTCTTCTGTTGTCATTGCTCCTTTCTCCTGGGTTCTGGTGTGCACAAGCTTCTGTTTGTCCCCTCCAGGAGTCTGTTTCCCAATCCTGTGTAAATTCTGGAGGCTCTATGGTGGGGTTAATGGCGACCCCCTCCAAGAGGGCTTATGCCGTACCCAAGTCTGCTGCACCCAGAACCCCTGTCCCTGCAGCAGTCCACTGCTGACCTGTACCTCCTCAGGAGACACCCAAACACGTTTCTGTCTCAGTCTCTGTGGGAGTCTCTTCGTCCTGGTGCACACAAGGTTTGTTTGTGCCTTCTGAGCATCTCTGGAGGATATGGGGTTTGATTCTAAACACGATTTTGCCCCTCCTACCATTTTGCTTTTTCATACTGTTCACGGGGTTCTCAAGGCAAGAATACTGAAGTGGTTTGCCATTCCCTTCTCCAGTGGACCACATTCTGTCAGACCTGTCCACCATGACTTGGGTGGCCCCACACAGCATGGCTTAGTTTCATTGAGTTAGACAAGGCTATGGTCCAGATTGACTAGTTTTCTGTGATTATGGTTTCAGTGTGTCTGCCCTCTGATGCCCTCTCGCAACATCTACCATCTTACTTGGGTTTCTCTTACCTTGGACGTGGGGTATCTCTTCACAGCTGCTCCAGCAAAGTGCAGCCACTGCTCCTTACCTTGGATTGGGGTATCTCCTCATGGTCCCCACTCCTGACCTTGAACATGGAGTAGCTCCTCTCTGCCCTCCTGCACCCATGCAGCCACCACTCCTTGGACGTGGGGTTACTCCTCTCAGCTGCCGCCCCTGACCTTGGGTGTGTGGTAGCACCTCTCCAGAGAAGAACAAAGATCTTCACCACCCAGATAATCACGATGGTGTGATCACTCACCTAGAGCCAGACATCCTGGAATGTGAAGTCAAATGGGCCTTAGAAAGCATCTCTATGAACAAAGCTAGTGGAGGTGATGGAATTCCAGTTGAGCTATTTCAAATCCTGAAAGATGATGCTGTGAAAGTGCTGCACTCAATATGCCAGCAAATTTGGAAAACTCAGAAGAGGCCACAGGACTGGAAAAGTCAGTTTTCATTCCAATCCCAAAGAAGGGCAATGCCAAAGAATGATCAAACTATCACACAATTGCACTCATCTCACATGCTAGTAAGATCAGATCAGATCAGATCAGGTCACTCAGTCGTGTCCAACTCTTTGCCACCCCATGTATCGCAGCATGCCAGGCCTCCCTGTCCATCTGCTCAAAATTCTCCAAGCCAGGCTTCAGCAATACATGAACCGTGAACTTCCAGATGTTCAAGCTGGTTTTAGAAAAGGCAGAGGAACCAGAGATCAAATTGCCAACATCCACTGGATCATCAAAAAAACAAGAGCGTTCCAGAAAAACATCTATTTCTGCTTTGTTGACTACGCCAAAGCCTTTGAATGTGTGGATCACAATAAACTGTGGAAAATTCTTCAAGAGATTGGAATACAAGACCACCTGACCTGCCTCTTGAGAAATTTGTATGCAGGTCAGGAAGCAACAGTTAGAACT
>NW_011494629.1:6697655-6727910 GCF_000754665.1 Bison bison bison
ACAGCTTATATGCAGAGTACATCATGAGAAACGCTGGGCTGGAAGAAACACAAGATAGAATCAAGATTGCCAGGAGAAATCTCAATAACCTCAGATATGCAGATGACACCACCCTTATGGCAGAAAGGGAAGAGGAACTAAAAAGCCTCTTGATGAAAGTGAAAGTGGAGAGTGAAAAAGTTGGCTTAAAGCTCAACATTCAGAAAACGAAGATCATGGCATCCGATCCCATCACTTCATGACAAATAGATGGGGAAACAGTGGAAACAGTGGCAGACTTTATTTTTTTGTGGTCCAAATTCACTGCAGATGGGGATTGCAGCCATAAACTTAAAAGATGCTTACTCCTTGGAAGGAACGTTATGACCAACCTAGATAGCATATTCAAAAGCAGAGACATTACTTTGCCAACAAAGGTCCATCTAGTCAAGGCTGTGGTTTTTCCAGTGGTCTGTATGGATGTGAGAGTTGGACTGTGAAGAAAGCTGAGCACTGAAGAATTGATGCTTTTGAACTGTGGTGTTGGAGAAGACTCTTGAGAGTCCCTTGGACTGCAAGGAGATCCAACCAGTCTATTCCAAAAGAGAACAGTCCTGGGTGTTCATTGGAAGGACTGATGCTGAGGCTTAAACTCCAATACTTTGGCCACCTCATTTGAAAAGTTGACTCATTGGAAAAGACCCTGATGCTGGGAGGGATTGGGGGCAGGAGAAAAGGGGATGACAGAGGATGAGTTGGCTGGATGGCATCACTGACTCAATGGACATGAGATTGAGTGAACTCCGGGAGTTGGTGATGGACAGGGAAGCCTGCGGTTCTGCGATTCATGGGGTCGCAAAGAGTCGGACACTACTGATCGACTGAACTGAACTGAACTGAACCGTCTTGCTAGGTCTTCTCCTTTGCCCTTGGACGTGGGCTATCTCCTCAAAATTGCTACACAGGTGCATGGCCACCACTCCAGCACCACACAGCTGCTGCTCCAGTGGAAGAATGGAGCCCAGATAATTTGGGAACTTGGGAGCCATTTTGGGGAATTTGCGCTTCACTCAAAGGACAATAGGAACCATTGAAATGTTAAAAAAGGGAGGTGTCCAGATCACATTTGTGGTTTTAGATTGTTCTGGTTTCATCCTGGATAATGGACTGGGGCAGGACAAGACTGGGCAAAGAGAAAACAATGAAGCATGTTAATATTCTATAAAAGACAGTACTAATGAATTCTTCTTTAGTTGACTTAGGGCTCAACAGAAATGTAGAATTAATTTCAAAGTTATCTGCTTCATTTAGATTTTTTTTTTTTTGGTAGCTAGTTTTATCATGAGTCTAGTATGCTTCAAAAAATGAATCTTCCTTTGCAGATTACATCTGATCATGATCATTTTTTCTTAGGAAAACAGAACACATTGCATTTGTAATTTGATGGGGATCCATTTCATTTTGAGTGAAGGGAACTGGATATCCATAAACCTATAATTAATTGATTTGGCACAGAAAACCCTCACAATGGGAGACATCAGCCTAAAAATTTGGAATTCAAGTGGTAATAGATTCTAGCTGCTCTCTGGCTCTGTCAGTGCCAGAGAATAACAGACAGTGTTATGTCTGTTTATGAGTAAATTGCTTGCATGCTTGAGCATTCTCTTGGCTGCCCCCTCAGAAACAAGAAAGGGCCCAACCACGGATTCACACTGTAGGCATAGGAGGTAAGCAAAGTCAAGTGAGTATCTCCCAAAGGGCATCGATAAAGTAAACGCATTCTTCTAAGCGTGTTTCCTACATGATCCAGGAAACATAATCAGGTCACTGGATGAGAGTTTAGAGAGTCTTTTTCATCTGCCCTTTTCCCCACCTTCCCACCCACAGTTGCTTTCATCATTCCATATGGGATAATAACTTATCTTTTCTGATTTAAGCACAAGGCATTTTATTGCATGGAAAAGTCTGCTATTCTCTTTTATTTTTTTAAACTTTCAAGGGTAACACAGTACAGTAGATTTTGAAAGCTTCACTAACTCTGTTGCATTAGGTTTACTCATAAAATAATTTCTGTAGCTACATATTTCAAAACGGTTGGAGCTACACACAAAGTCAACAAATTCAAAAATGTTTACTTCTTTTGCAGACTCTTGATACCAACAGTCTCTTTAGTGATTTTTAGGATGTAGAGAAAGAACTGGTGAATGGCTGTGTTGTCTTTTTTTTTTTTTGTAAGTCAGGGGAGCCTCAGGAAACACGATCCATGGAAAAGATACATGCCTCAGTTCTGTTGGCCTCTGTTAAGATCATGGCTGCATTATTTCCAGGTCTTGGCTGGAAAGATTAGATTTATTAAAAATCTGTTTTTCACATTCTATTAGGATTTTTAGAAAGCCTTAACTTACAAATTAATAGATAAGACTATGATTGTGTAACTTCACAGGGCACCCCTAGTACTTCATGAAGCTTTGACTTCATGGCAGGGATGGACATTTAAGATAAAAACCATATGTGAGTAGAACTCTTAATATTTTGCTTTTTACTTGATTATAAAAGTAACTTAGGCTCATGCTCATTGTCTTAGTTCACTGGGTTACTGTAATAAAAATGCCATAGATGGGGATGGCTTATAAACAACAAACCTTTATTTCTCACAGTTCTGAAGGTTGGGAAATCTAAGCTATGGCACTGGCAGCTTTGGTGTTTGCTGTAAAGTGTTAGTTGCTCAATTGTGTCCAACTCTGCAACCCCATAGACTGTAACCCACCAGGCTCCTCTGTCCATGGAATTCTCCAGGCAAGAATACTGGAGTGGGCTGCCATTCCCTTCTCCAGGGGATCTTTCTGACTCAGGGATCAAATCTGGGTCTCCTGCATTGCAGGAGGACCATCTGAGCCACAAAAGAGGTTTCCTAATTCATAGAGAGCACCTTTTCACCATGTTCTCACATGTTAGAGGAGGTGAGAGAGAGCTCTCTGGGGTTTCTTCTATAAGACACTAATCCTACTCATGAGAGCTCCACCTTCAGGACTGAAGGGCCTTGCAAAGGCCTGCCTCTGTACTGCTATCACATTGGACATTAGGATTTCAACATGCAAATTTTGTGGAGCTACAAACATTCAGACCATAGCACTTACTGAAAACAAAACAAAACAAAAATTACAAACAAGTCAAGTGAGATTTTAGAACGTTTCATCTAATGTAGACTATATCGTTGTATCACTGTCTTTAACATGACTATTTCTTCCATGTCAGTAATATTTCTTTGCAGATACTTTTAATGACTGTAATATTCTGCCTTATGAAATTTTCATAATTTAATTAACCATTTAATTAACCATCTATTGGCTGATGCTTAGGTTGTTTCTAGTTTTGACAGTTACATATAATACTGAGGAAATTCCCTGGTAGTCCAGTGGTTAGGATTTAATGCTAGCACTACCAAGGGCCCAGGTTCAATCCTTGGTCAGGGAACAGATAGGTATCAATGATGTGATTGCTTTAATCATTATCTGGATTAGTTTTGAAACAATACATTTGTGCCTTATGTTTGTGTTGGTGTGTTTACAGTTTGTTAATGCAAGGCCTTTTAGCCTTGCTGCTTTTGCTTCTTGAGATATTGCAGTAATATCTGCCCTGGGTCCAGATACGCGCTATGTTAAGAGTCACATATTCTGAGATACAAGTTTACATGTCATGAATTTGATACAGGAAGTCTACTCACTAGCAGATATTCCTCATTTGTCTTTTCCCCCTCTTTCTCCTCCACCTTTTCTACCTCCTGTTTGTTCTCTATTTTTCTATAATCCTCTTTTTCTTACCATCATCCATTTGTGATTCCATGAGCCACCAAAACAAGCACTGGGAGGATTTTAATTTCAGGAGAGTAAATCTACTTTCAATTACTGGGAGAATGAGTTGGTCTCCTGCTGGAAACTCAGTCTTGGTATGAAATGTGGTGGGATTCTTCTTTGTCTTGAAGTTTCGGGATGCTGGGAGATGGGGCTTGTGATGGGGGTGACAGTGGGATGTCCCCCGTCTGATTCCTCCTCAGGTGCCTCCCCTGTGCTCTCCCCTGACTGCACATCCCTGCAGGACTCACCCTCATACTTTCTTCAGGCCCCAGTGGTACCTTATCAGAGGCTTTCCTGTCTGTCCTATAGAGGAGAACAACACCCTCTCCATTCCACAGCCGAGTCTCTTCCTCTTTCCTTGCTTTGTTTTTCTCCGTAGAACTTATCAGTCAGCACTCATGTAAGCTACTTATCTTACCTGCTGGAGTACGACTGGTTTGTGTGCCTCTGTATCCTAGCATCTGGGGCAGTGCCTGAGTACAGGGGGTACTTAGTGGGTGTTTGCTGAATGAATACATATTGACAGTGTCCCTGAAATTTAACAGTTGCTGCTGCCTTGGAAATGGTGGCCCACTCCAGTGTTCTTGCCTGGAGAATCCCAGGGACAGGGGAGCCTGGTGGGCTGCCATCTACGGGGTCGCACAGAGTCGGACACAACTGAAGCGACTTAGCAGCAGCAGCAGCAGCTGCCTTTGTCAGAGAAGGGGATGGCACCCCACTCCAGTACTCTTGCCTGGAAAATCCCATGGATGGAGGAGCCTGGTAGGCTGCAGTCCATGGGGTTGCGAAAAGTTGGACACAACTGAGCGACTTCACTTTCACTTTTCACTTTCATGCATTGGAGAAGGAAATGGCAACCCATTCCAGTGTTCTTGCCTAGAGAATCCCAGGGATGGGGGAGACTGGTGGGCTGCCATCTATGGGGTTGCACAGAGTTGGACACAACTGAAGCGACAAGCTGCAGCAGCAGCAGCTGCCTTTGTAGATGTTCTCACTGACCTATGCTTGTGCACTGATAAAGATCTAGACATACCAGGCTTTCTGAATAGTGCATATGAGTGAATTCTCCTTGCACTTGTGAGCATAGACATTCTTTTCAGGAAATGCCATTCTCTGTCTTTCCCCTGTTGGTGTGCTCCTGGGATGAAAACTTGATGATGAATGCCCAGGAGATCTGGGAACACCCACAGTCCCTCTCAGAGCATTGCCGGCCTACCCCCTCACCCCCCAGGCTCCAGAGGGAGAGATCTATGCACAAGAGAAGTGCAGGAATATATCTGTCATGATTGATTGACAGTTTGTCCCCAAATCCTAGTTTGAAAGAGTTGAGCTGGACCACAAGGACAGGCAGATCACCTTGGGTGAGAACTTGAGTGTTTCTTTTCAGTGACCGTCTGAGGTTGCAGTGGGTAAGCATGGTTTTAGTGGTCAGACATGCAGAGGTGAAAGCATATACAAAATAGAGAGAATAGTATATTGAGGGATATGTCACTGGCTGGTGGTGAGGACTGACTGTGGAATTCACTGGAGTTTGGGGGGGACTTCTAGAGGACTGCACATTTATTAGTTGTCATATTGGATGACTCAGGTCAGCCAGCCTCCAGGAAGGCAAGTCTGTAATGCTCAGCCAGTTGATGGGCACCAGGCACTGTGCATCTTCTCAGCCTTCTCTAGAAGCCCTCGCCGGGTGCAGTCTGAGACCCCCTCATGGGTTGTTTGGAGAAGGAAATGGCAACCCATTCCAGTATTCTTGCCTGGAAAATCCCATGGACAAAGGAGCCTGGAGGGCTACAGTCCATGGGGTTGCAGAGTTGGACATGACTGAGCGACTAACACGTTCACTTTTCATGGGTTGTATGTGTACTTTGCTGCCCTGGTGGGATTTAGGATGGGCCCTCAGCTACACACAAATGGCAGACGTGTTCCATGTGTGTTGCCATGAGACACCCAGGGTCTTCAGCTGTCATCAGTCTGTGGCTGTCATAGATCCTGCAATGAGACCTATACACCCCGGGGTGGATTTTGCTGGCATTCTTTCTGCCAGGCTCACAGAAGGGCTGTCATGAGCAGCAAGACACTGGAACCTCCTTTGCTTATACTGGAAGATTTAAAGTGAAAGTAGCTCAGTCATTTCCAGCTCTTTGAGACCACATGGACGATACAGTCCATGGAATTCTCCAGGCCAGAATACTGGAGTGGGTGGCCATTTCCTTCTCCAGAGGATCTTCCCAACCCAGGGATCGAACACAGGTGTCTCACATTGCAGGCAGATTCTTTACCAGATGAGCCACCAGGGAAGCCCTGGGAAGCCACCAGGGAATCCACCAGGGAAGGTTTAAAAGGTAGATGAAAATTGAGAAGAATTTTAAAAATGGAAGGAATGGTCACCATGATAGTGTATATTTTACTTCAAATAATTTTACTGAATATCTTGTCTTGAGGGTTTTAACGCTAGAGTCTGGCTGCCTCATTTCTGAAACCTGGGGTCTTTCTATTCTACTGCGCTGAAACGGGCTGGCAGGTGCAAAAGTGCAGATGGACTGAAGAACCATCCTTGGGGATGTGAGTCTGGAGACAGGACAATGGAAAGTTTTTCCTGAATATGCACTTGAGGTTGTCAAGAGGAGATGGTGGGGGACACACAGTTAATTTGGAGCAGGTTGAAATTGTTGAAAGTGAAGTTGCATGGGGTCCGACTCTTTGAACCCCATGGACTGTATTGGAGTGGGAGGGTATATTTATATCTGTGTTTCAAAGACCTGAGCATAGGTCTTTGATTAGGTATTTGAAACCCATGACCTGAAATTTGGGTAAAACGCATTCAGAAACCATAGAAATCTTGTCAGAATTACAAGGCAGGCAATGTTTGAGAAGGAAATTTCAGTCACTAAATTTGAAGGGACAGTGGTGATATGGATAGTCATGTAGAAGGTGCCAGTCCAGAAAAGAGAGGGCTGGTGCTGGAGAGAGTTTAGGTGATGTAGAGAAGACTACTAGTATGTGGGAGTTTCATACTGGTCTTGGCGACTTACAGGATGCAAAGAATTTCAAAGATGATGTCAGCCAGTGGCTACTAGGAACAGTGTTGTGGTTGAAAGAGCAGGATATTTGGATGTAGATGACACAACCCTTATGGCAGAAAGTGAAGAGGAACTAAAAAGCCTCTTGATGAAAGTGAAAGTGGAGAGTGAAAACATTGGCTTAAAGCTCAACATTCAGAAAATGAAGATCATGGCATCTGGTTCCATCACTTCATGGCAAATAGATGGGGAAACAGTGGAAACAGAGTCAGACTTTATTTTTTGGGCTCTGAAATCACTGCAGATGGTGACTGCAGCCATGAAATTAAAAGATGCTTACTCCTTGGAAGGAAAATTATGACCAACCTAGACAGCATATTGAAAAGCAGAAACATTACTTTGTCCACAAAGGTCCATCTAATCAAGGCTATGGTTTTTCCAGTGGTCATGTATGGATGTGAGAGTTGGACTGTGAAGAAAGCTGAGCACCGAAGAATTGATGCTTTTGAACTGTGGTGTTGGAGAAGACTCTTGAGAGTCCCTTGGACTGCAAGTTGATTCAACCAGTCCATTCTAAAGGAGACCAGCCCTGGGTGTTCTTTGGAAAGAATGATGCTAAAGCTGAAACTCCAGTACTTTGGCCACCTCATGTGAAGAGTTGACTCACTGGAAAAGACTCTGATGCTGGGAGGGATTGGGGGCAGGAGGAAAAGGGGATGACAGAGGATGAGATGGCTGGATGGCATCACCGACTCAATGGACGTGAGTCTGAGTGAACTCCGGGAGTTGGTGATGGACAGGGAGGCCTGGCGTGCTGCGATTCATGGGGTCACAAATAGTCGGACACAACTGAGCGACTGAACTGAACTGAACTGAAACTCATTCTCCATCAAGTCTCTCTATTGTGGAAACTGTGGCTTTCTTGTGGTTAGTGGCCTTACTCTCAGAGCCCACGAGAGGAGATATTTAGGAAGAGAGAGAGGATGTGTCAGAGATGCTTTGCCTCATCAACATATTGATGAGGAAGGCATTGATCATCAGGGCAAAAATAAAGCAGAGAGATCTAATGTCTGATGCAAGCTGAGCCTTGATGAGTTTATCTTTTTTAATACTTAATCACGGTTTTGAAAGGGACAAAGAAATGTATGACAGTGTGGCGTTTTCAAACCACATCCACATATTCTTTGATATTCCTCTAATCAGGAGTCTTATTCCCCTACCCTGGAAAACAGACTCAATCCTGATGAGCAGACTGTGGTCCAGTGGCACAGTGACCCAGAGTCAGGCTTTCAAACGTGATCACCTGGCTCTTTCTCCTGGGATTCTTGCTCTCGAGACCCAGCTGTCTTGCTGGGAGAAGCCCAGGATGCCTGGGCCACCATTGGCAGATTTTCTTCCAGCTGAGCTCCCAGCCAAGACTCAGCATCATTTACCAGACCTGTGAGCAAGGAAGTGTCCAGAAGATCCCAGCCCCTGTCCTCTCTGACAGCAGCCTCACAACAAACCCTGAGTGGGAATTGCCTAGCTGACCCAGGTCAACCCATGGAAACCAGAGAGACTGAACTCCTCTCCTCCGTTTCCTCCTCCACTTCTTCCTAATGAAAATTGTTGTGTTGTTTAGTTACTAAGTTCTGTCTGTCTGTTTTATAACCCTGTGGACTGTGTAGCCTGCCAGGCTCCTCTGTCCATGGAATTTTCCAGGCAAGAATACTGGAGTGGGTTGCTGTTTCCTTCTCCAGGCGATTTTCCCGATCCAGGGTTTGAACCTGGGTCTCCATCACTGAAGGCAGATTCTTTACTTTCTGAGCCACCAGGGAAGTCGTTTACCACTGAGCCACCTGGGAAATGACATTTTATCTACTAAGTTTGGGCTGGTTTACTGCACAGTAATAGAAAATGAAAACACTAATCAATGGCAGATTTTAAAAATGATCAAAGGCCTCCTACTAATCTCCTCTTAATGGTTTTTCTTTCTCCTTTGTTTTTTTATATCTTTGTAAGAAAGTGTCCTGATGATAAAAGGTGGGCGGTGGTGCAGAGATGAGTTTTGACTAAGCATTGCCCCAGAGGCCCAAGGTGCCTGACCTGGCAGCATCTGTTAGCATCTGTGAGCAAGACCAGGTCACGAAGCTGCTCATGTCCATTCAGAATTTCCCCTTGTTCTCATAAGGCGGTTCTCAGATAAAGGATGAGATATACTTAGGTGGATATTTGTTTTGTTTCTTAAGATAATCATGATTCCTCTGCTTTGGTGCAATTTCTTTCCATGACTTTCACTGGACTTGGGGTCAGATTGTGGGTATCACTCGGCAGTGTGCAAACACTGAGTTTCTGAGGGAGGTTTGTATAAGAGAGAGGAAAGCTCTAGACAGTGAGGGCAAGAGGAAAAGTGGAATTCATGTAGGAGGGAGTAATAATAATTATTACTCCCATTGTACCTGTTGTCACATTCTTCTTTTTACATAATATATATTTTACCCTGTGAATAAGATTAAAAAACTTTCAGAACCACTTTTCTCACCTTAAATGGTGAATTTTTGGTATCATTAGATTTGCAATTATATAAAAGTCATAGTTATTTTATATCTGGTATGGAGCTCTTAGAAATACCTCGCTCAGACATTCACCCCGCCTTCTGAAGAAAGAACATTTTTTGGTTTCCTGAGAGTCTTGCCGATGAACCGAAGAATAGAGCATTTGTGAAGTCCTCTTTAAAGATGGAGAAGAGGGGGCTTACTACTGCCAGTGAGGCTGCACCCCTGAGGAGAATTCTGGAAGACTCAGAGAGGGACCTGACTGATACTCTGCCAGCCTGAGCAAGATGGGTGAGGAATGGCTTCAGGATGGAGCTGCTGGGGGCTGCTGGCAGAACTAAGGAAAGAGGAAGAACATCGCCTTGTCTGCTTTCTCTAATCATTCTCTATACTTTCCACATTTACAGAGCACTGTGCCACTGCAGAGGGAGACAAGACAAGTAGCTCAGCTGCCTCTGTTTATTTGAGGACATTCTAGGTGCTGGGCTCAGGGGGACAAAGAAGAGTATGACACAGTCCCTGCCCTAGACAGACTCTGAGCCGTGATCTCTATGTAATGTTCTGAGAAGTGAGTGGGGGCCCCTCCAGTGCTGTGGGTTAAAGAGGCTGCTCTTACTGAGTGATTGGAATGCTGACATTAAAAAGCATTACTCACCACCTTAGGATACATTCTTTTTCTCACTCTCCAGAGGTTATACTCCTGTCTTGTCGCTTAACCATTTTTAGGATGATCGACACCATTTCTTAGGAAATACAAGAGACCTGCGCATATGACTAAACTAAAAAATTGTATTTGAGGCTTCCTAAGTGAGACACTGGAGAAGGCAATGGCACCCCACTCCAGTACTTTTGCCTGGAAAATCCCGTGGACGGAGGAGCCTGGTAGGCTGTAGTCCATGGGGTCGCTAGAGTCGGACACGACTGAGCGACTTCACTTTCACTTTTCACTTTCACGCATTGGAGAAGGAAATGGCAACCCACTCCAGTGTTCTTGCCTGGAGAATCCCAGGGACGGGGAAGCCTGGTGGGCTGCCATCTGTGGGGTCGCACAGAGTCAGACACTACTGAAGCGACTTAGCAGCAGCAGCAGCAGCGAGACACCATATGAAGGCTTCTATCAACATCTCCTTTAATCCTCAGAAGAACTCTACTAGAAAGTTTATACGGTTATCTTTGTTTTAGAGATGCACCAAATAAGGCACAGAGAGGTTCAGTCAGTTGCTCAAGGTCCCACAGCTGGCCCATGGTAGAGTTAGGCTTTGGATCCAGTTCCAGAACCTGTTCTTTGTACTTCTGCTTCCAACCAAATGCTGGTGTCCCTCCTAATCATGAGATTTTATCACTCAGCTCGTAAACTGATCCACCCACAAACCAATAGTTTGGCATCTCTGGAGGACCTCTTGGAGGTCCCAGGTAGCTCTGAGGGGTGCCTCCTGAGAAGGCAGCTGGGCATGACCTTACACACATGGGTTGGAGCCCTCGCTCTCTTAGGACTTGGACCAGGGCCACATTGTACCCACCCTGAATCTCTTCCAGTTTTGGATCAGTATCCTTTCTTTCTGGGTTTCCCAGGTGGTGCTAGTGGTAAAGAACCTGCCTGCCAATGCAGGAGATGTAAGAAATGTGGGTTTGATCCCTGGCTTTGGAAGATCCCCTGGAGGAAGGCACAGCAACCCACTCCAGTATTGTTGTGAAGAGAAGCCCATGGACAGAGGAACTGGATGGGCTATAGTCCATAGCGTCTCAAAGAGTTGGTCATGACTGAAGTGACTACACACCCATGTGCCCTTTACTTTTTAGCTGATGTCAGGATTTAATATTTGTTTTGAGATGCCTGTTAGGCTCACTGTCAACCCAGAACCCTCTATTTTGCATGAGAACCCAAGCTAGCTTTGTCCTAACTGGCTTCCCAAAATAGGTAAGTTGAAAACAAAGATTTTTCCAAACATTCTTACAGGACCTATTCTGCTTTCAGATATCCTGAATCACAAAAAAGAGAAAAGTTACAAGGCACTTGCGGTTGATAAGGTTTTCATCAGTTAAGTTCAGGTGCTCAGTCGTGTCTGACTCTTTGCGACCCCATGGAATGCACCACACGTGGCCTCCCTGTCAATCACCAACTCCCAGAGCTTACTCAAACTCACATCCATTGAGTTGGTGATGCCATCCAACCATCTCATCCTCTGTCGTTCCTTTCTCCTCCCACCTTCAGGGTCTTTTCCAATGAGTCAGTTCTTCACATCAGGTGACCAAAGTATTGGAGCTTCAGCTTCAGCATCAGTCCTTCCAGTGGATATTCAGGACTGATTTCCTTTAGGATGGATTGGTTGGATGTCCTTGCAGTCCAAGGGACTCTCAAGAGTCTTCTCCAATACTAAAGTTCAAAAGCATCAATTCTTCGGCACTCAGCTTTCTTTATAGTCCAACACTCACATCCATACATGACCACTGGAAAAACTATAGCTTTGATTAGATGGACCTTTGTTGGCAAAGCAATGTCTCTGCTTTTAAATATGCTGTCTAGGTTGGTCATAGCTTTTCTTCCACGGAGCAAGCGTCTTTTAATTTCATGGCTGCAGTCAACATCTGCAGTGATTTTGGAGTCCAAAAAAATAAATGTGTCATTGTTTCCATTGTTTCCCCATCTATTTCCCATGAAGTGATGGGACCAGATGCCATGATCTTAGTTTCCTGAATGTTGAGTTTTAAGCCAACTTTTTCACTTTCATCAAGAGGCTCTTTAGTTCTTCTTTGCTTTATTAGAACTTAACAATAGAAAGATCCTACCAGATCCACTCTCATAATTTACATTCTAAGATATTAGAATTAGTCAGAAGGTTTTCAGGAAGGAGAAACTGTCTTCAAGCAGGATACATTGTTGTTATACAATCCTTAGTACAGAGTTTAAATTGAGTTATTTGTTGTATAATCATCAGTTCTGGGCTTAAAGAAAAAAAAAAATGTTTTATGTGACTAAGACTAAGAAATGTAGAGAAAAAGAAAAAAAAAAGTTTGTTCTTTCCTCCTCCTTGAGAATTCCAGACTCCTATCTCCTTCTCAAGAACCTCAGAACCCCTCTTTCCTCGGGGACTCCCAGAAGTCTTATCAACCTGCTGAGGAATTGACTCTCTCATGACATTTGTACACAATGCATTTGGACTTGTCTTTTGGCAGAAAGAATAATGAGGAAGCCTCTCTTCTGTTAGGCCTGCTAATTTTGCCTATCATCAGTGGATTTACATTTTGCCACCTGGTAACTGAATCTTTTATGTTCTCAACAGAGGCCCAAGGCAACAACAGCAGGGTGTTGTGGGAAGTTGATTCCATTTTAGTATGAATGTACTCTACCACACTGACCACATTCCTTTGGAAGCACTACCAGGGAGTTCTGAACTTAATATCTCATAATCTCATCCATTATTAGAAGCAATGCAAGGAATTTAGAAATCTAAAATTCATTTTATTTGTATATTGAATATACACAAAAAATGTGTATTCACATTATTTTAATCCAAGAGGAGAAAAAAAAAAAAGATGTATAGTAAAAATCTCCTTTTAGTCCTGCTGCCCAGTTCCCCAGCTTGCTTCAGAACTAGTATTATCGGTTTCTGATGTGTCATTTGGAGATATTCAATGCAAATAGAAACAAATGAGCAAACAATTTTTTATTTATTTCTATTTTTTCTTCATGGCAGCTAATATCAACTAATCTAGACCTTGATTTCTATATCAGGGCATTATGGGCCCCTTCCTTCTTTTTTAATGGTATGCCATTAAAAGCATACATCTGAATTTTTTTTAACCAGTCCTTATGGATGGGCAGTTTTATGTTGTTTCTCTTCATGAAGCATTTTAAAAAATGATCGAAGATCTAGGATCCTCTGAAGATTTTCATCTCTTCCTCCTTCTCCAGAATGACCAGTTTGATAATAATATATATGTAATAAGTTTCAACTGCTGTTACTTGTGCAGTGTTTCAGTTCATTTAGAAAGGATTTTAATTTTACACATTAAAAGATACTTTATCACTCATTGTTACATTTAGACTCTTATGAAGTTTTATGAGCTTTTTATTCCTCTTTGTTAACCTCGTAAAGCTTTTATGTTCCCAATTTTTGCCATTTTGGATAATGTCTGTTTTAGTGTAGTTGATAGTACGCTTCACGTTCTTCCACTACATCAAAGTATGTGTGTGTGTCTGTTGGTCATTCAGTCATGTCTGAATCTTTGTGACCCCATGGATTATAAACCTCAAGGTCCTCTGTACTGGAGTATGTCAAGGCTGTATATTTCACCCTGCTTATTTAACTTATATGCGGAGTACATCATGAGAAATGCCAGGCTGGAAGAAGCACAAACTGGAATCAAGATTGCCAGGAGAAATATCAATAACCTCAGATATGCAGATGACACCACCCTTATGGCAGAAAGCCAAGAAGAACTAAAGAGCCTCTTGATAAAAAGTGAAAGAGAGGAGTGAAAAAGTTGGCTTAAAACTCAACATTCAGAAAACTAAGATCATGGCATTTGGTCCCATCACTTCATGGCAAATAGATGGGGAAACACTGGAAACAGTGAGAGACTTTATTTTTTTGTGCTCCAAAATCTCTGCAGATGGTGACTGCAGCCATGAAATTGAAAGACGCTTGCTCCTTGGAAGAAAAGCTATGACCAATCTAGACATCATGCTAAAGCAGAAACATTACTTTGCCAACAAAGGTCCATCTAGTCAAAGCTATGGTTTTTTCAGTAGTCATGTATGGATATGAGAGTTGGACTATAAAGAAAGCTGAGTGCCAAAGAATTGAGACTTTTGAACTTTGGTGTTGGAGAAGACTCTTGAGAGTCCCTTAGAAAGCAAGGAGATCCAACCAGTCCATTCTAAAGGGGATCAATCCTGTGTATTCATTGGAAGGACTTATGCTGAAGCTGAAGCTCCAATACTTTGGCCACCTGATGCAAGGAACTGACTAATTTGAAAAAACCCTGATGCTGGGAAAGATTGAAGGCAGGGAGGAGAAGGGGACGGCAGAGGATGAAAAGGTTGGATGGCATCACCGACTCTATGGATGTGAGTTTGAGTAAACTCCAGGAGTTGGTGATGGGCAGGTGTGCTGCATTCATGGGGTCACAAAGATTCAGACACAACTGAGTGACTGAATTGAAACTGAAAAAGGGTCCTCTGTCTATGGAATTCTCCAGGCAAGAATACTGGAGAGGGTAGCCATTTCCTTCTCCAGGGGCTCTTCCTGACCCAGGGATCAAACCCAGGTCTCTTGCCTTGCATGCATACTTTACTTTCTGCCCCCACCAGGGAAGCCCATATCAAAGTATAGAACTTAGAAATATGATGAATTTCTCTTTTTAAAAAATTTCTCTTTTTCTTGATTGCTCCTTAAAATTCATCCAAATGATATTTTGAATGCTAGGAAGATTTATTGATGTTCAGAAGCACTATCTTATTTTGAAGATTATAACTCCATATTCTGTACAGTCTTCATACTTTATATTGCAGTGAAGTCATTTTCCATTAACAAATCCTGTCTTGGCCAAAATTACTTGCTTCAACTGCTCTAGAACAGCAATACCCTGTCTTACTGGAGAAATACATCATACTGTTCATTAGTTATATACTTTTAAAAATTAAATTCAATGTATTGGCCTCATCAGGTGTTAAAATTTTAAGCAATTTCTGGGTAAAAATAATATCTTCCTTTTCTATAACTGTCTGGTTATGTTGAGAGTTCATATTGGTGTTAATTAGATTCAGAACTACAGATTCTTATCATTGGACTGGATATGAAGAGCACAAGATCTGGCCGTTTGTACCACACTGAGGATTCCTTTCCCCTGACCAAAAACTGTTTTTTTGGCACCTATCTGGGGGAAGGAAATCACCATAATTCTAGGAAGGTCATTCCACCTTTTTTTTTTTTTAGAGTTTTTAAATTCTTAGGCTTAACTATAATTATCTTTGTTTTAATCAAAAAACAGCATATACCAACTCTTCTAGTAACAGGGGGATTAAGCTAAAAACAAATGATGGACAATATGAATCTAATATCACCAGAAATTCAAAAGGCGTGAGAGAAATTTTCAGAGGATGCTGATTTTTTTCAAACTCAGGGTCATAAGTATCAGAAAAGGCATGTTAAAATTTCTCTTTTTCTTGATTGCTCCTTAAAATTCACCCAAATGATGTTTTGGATGCTAGGAAGATTTATTGATGTTCAGAAGCACTATCTTATTTTGAAGATTATAACTCCATATTCTGTACGGTCTTCATACCTTATATTGCTGTAAGTTAGGACAGGGCTAAAGGTTAAGAGTTACATAATTTCCAGGTGGCATTTGGAAATGAGACTGCCAAAAAAAAGAAAAGAAAATGAGATTGCTACAGTTTACAGTTGATTTAGCACTCAAAAAGTTTACCTTTTCCATGGGTAATATGGGCATAATAATTCTAATGATGTTCCATTTGTACATAATGATCATTGTTTTTGAGTGTCAAGGACTCATCTTTTACTCTCCTGAAATCACATCTCAATTTGCCTTTGGAAAAATGGTACCTCTTCTATTGGGAATAATGCTGATGAGACTGGTGTCCTAAGCACCTCTCATTCAACTGCCATAAGGAAGGCATGCGACCCCAAGTTCAATCATACTCTCTCTATGGAATTTGAATGTTAGGCAGAGATGGAAGGCAATTATTGTAGTACTCATTTGTTCATCTAAGGATATTACCCCAGAGAGTCAGGAACATTTAATTCCCTCATGAGATCTGTTTCTAGTTTTGCCTTTCATTCTGTGAACCATTCACTAAATATTAGCAACTGTTGATGTTGAACTTGAGGTTGCCATGCCAGCCAATATAGGCTGTAGATCAACAGCTGGCTTTCCAGCTTTGAAGTCATGCTTCAGCCTCAAGATGAACTCTTCTCTTCTACGAACTTTGCAAACATTTGCTCCCTCAGTTGTGTTTTAGTTTCTCGGGAGAGTAAATAGCTTGAATAAAAATTATGTTTGTTAAAGTGCTTATGTAGCGAGCCCACGGCTAACAAGAGTGGTGTGACCACTGGGGTGTCTGTTTGGGCAGAGCATAAAGGTGCGAAGCTCTGTGATTTTTTTTTCTAGCACTGAAGTAGACTAACTAGTCTGCTAATTAGATATACTAACAGAGACCAGACTAACTAGCAAAGCTTTTAGGAGAGCTCTGAATCACAGCCAGAGCTGTGCTCACCCAGGGGTTGAGTCGACATGGGGGATGTCCCAGAGGTTTCATGTGAATTATTTCCTCAATAGATCTTGTCCTAAAATATCATCTTTCTTTCTCGAATTGACCTCAAGTTTCAGCTAATCTGAGACAGGCCAAAAAGAGTAGAGGGTAAATAAACAGCCAGCAAAGATGGCCAATGTCTTCGAGTCACACAGGCTGGCATTCTTGGAAGATCATTCACTATCTCAGAATGATTTTTAAAGAAGCAAAAATAGACACAGAGAAAAAGCAGAGGAGGAGAGTTTTACAAATTTGTTTTTACAAATAAGATATCCTATCAATCATCTAAACACATCAGTTCAGTTCAGTCGCTCAGTTGTGTCCGACTCTTTGCAACCCCATGAATCGCAGCACGCCAGGCCTCCCTGTCCATCACCAACTCCCAGAGTTCACTCAGACTCACGTCCATCAAGTCAGTGATGCCATCCAGCCATCTCATCCTCTGTTGTCCCCTTCTCCTTCTGCTCCCAATCCCTCCTAGCGTCAGAGTCTTTTCCAATGAGTCAACTCTTACCAAAGTACTGGAGTTTCAGCTTTAGCATCATTCCTTCCAAAGAGATCCCAGGGCTGATCTTCAGAATGGATTGGTTGGATCTCCTTGCAGTCCAAGGGACTCTCAAGAGTCTTCTCCAACACCACAGTTCAAAAGCATCAATTCTTCGGTGCTCAGACTTCTTCACAGTCCAATTCTCACATCCATATACAACCACTGGAAAAACCATAGCCTTGACTAGACAAACCTTTGTTGGCAAAGTAATGTCTCTGCTTTTGAATATGCTATCTAGGTTGGTCATAACTTTCCTTCCAAGGAGTAAGTGTCTTTTAATTTCATGGCTGCAGTCACTATCTGCAGTGATTTTGGAGCCCAAAAAAATAAAGTCTGACACTTTTTCCACTGTTTCCCCATCTATTTCCCATGAAGTGATGGGATCGGATGCCATGATCTTCGTCTTCTGAATGTTGAGCTTTAAGCCAACTTTTTCACTTTCCACTTTCACTTTCATCAAGAGGCTTTTTAGTTCCTCTTCACTTTCTGCCATAAGGGTGGTGTCATCTGCATATCTGAGGTTATTGATATTTCTCCTGGCAATCTTGATTCCAGCTTGTGTTTCTTCCAGTCCAGTGTTTCTCATGATGTACTCTGCATATAAGTTAAATAAGCAGGGTGACAATATACAGCCTTGATGTACTCCTTTTCCTATTTGGAACCAGTCTGTTGTTCCATGTCCAGTTCTAACTGTTGCTTCCTGACCTGCATACAGATTTCTCAAGAGGCAGGTCAGGTGGTCTGGTATTCCCATCTCTTGAAGAATTTTCCACAGTTTATTGTGAACCACACAGTCTCAATATAGATGTGTTGGCTATTGATAAGCAAAGTGAAAGTAAAAGTGTTAGTCATTCAGTAGTGTCCAACTCTTTGTGATTCTATGGACTGTGGTCCACCAGGGTTTCTGTCTATGGAATGCCATGGTTTCTGTCCATGGAATTCTCCAGGCAAACATGCTTAGAGTGGGTAGCCATTCCCTTCTCCAGGGGATCTTCCTGATTCAGGGATTGAACCCAGGTCTCCCACATTGCAGGCAGATTCTTTACTGTCTGAGCCACCAGGGAAGCCCACTGATAAGCAAAGCCTTTTCTAATTTTTAAAGTCAAATATTGTGTTTATACATAGTTATTTGTTAATATTTTATATTTACATACCATCTTACAGATCATATTTTCACTTATTACCCTCTTAAAAACAATCCAGGAAACATAGGTTGGGGATTGATAATATCCTTAAACAGAAGGGCAACTGGCTCAAGACATCCAGTTAGTCCCTGACAGTAAGGCCATAGCTCCCATTAAGGCTTCCGAGATCCATTTTATAGCACCTTGTCTCTGAGATGAGTTTCATTGCATTTTTGAAATGGGGATTAATCATGAAATAGCATGCCCATTGTGCACATTTGGGCTTATCTCTTTGGATTCCCCAGTTCTGGAGGACGAGGGGACCAGGCAAGATGCAGGGCTGGCTCTGCCTCTGAATGGGGTGGTTAGTGTGAATGTCTGATCGGTCACTATCGGACCCTTGTTCACTCTGCCTGGTTTCATCCATGACACTCTCCAGGCTTGTGGTGTTTGCACTTCTGTGGAGCAACTCCAGGTCACCTAGAGTTATATATTATCCTGTGTTACTTTTCTCTAAGGGCAACATTATCTATTAACCACTTTCTCTTTGCCCATATCCCTGCTAGGCAATGTGAAGAGTAGAGATGTAAAACGTCTGAATAATTTAAAACCATAATAAAGAAAAATCTTTTTTGGGGGAAGTGGGGTTGGGGAGGATGGGAGGGAAATCTATGTGCTTAAATCTCCCAATTCTGTTAGTTTATGAGCATAAATATGATAGCGCTAATTTAAATAGTTCATTAAACTCTTAAGCTAGGAATATTCCAGGTTTGCAAAAGAAACCATCAGTATCTTTTGCCTGGGCTATTAAGATAGCTTTCTCATCGATTTCTTTACTTTCTGTCACTCCCTGTGTGACACTTTGTTCTCCACTTAAGTCCCCACATGAGTTTTCTAATGCACAAATTGTTCCTGAGGGCACTTTCCAGCCCGTCTTTCCTCCTGGGAAAGGCCCAACTTGACACAGCAGTAAAACTCTAAGGGCTGGAGGCCCCCAAAGCCAATTCTGCCTCCTCTCCTCCTCACCCCCAGTGCTTTGGCCCAGGGCTGTTTAAGGACTTCCTTAAATTTTTGTCCATGTCACTTTCTCTCCTTTAGTGCTCTCCTTCCAACTTTCCTCCTCTAGTTTCTAGTGAGTTTCATTCTTTTAAAAAGTGTAGCTCAAATATTCCCTTTCTGGGAACTTCTCTGCCCTTTCCTTTCTCTAGTAACTGATTCCTCCCTTGTCTGTTTCCCATAACTGTCCTGTGTCCAGCTTTGTTGTTTAGTGGCGAAGTCCTCTCCAACTCTTGGCGACCCCATGGACTATAGCCCACCAGGCTCCTCTGTCCATGGGATTTCCCAGGCAACAATACTTGACTGGATTGCCATTTCCTTCTCCAAGGGATCTTCCCCATCCAGGGATCAAACCTGCTTCTCCTGCATTTGCAGGCAGATTCTTTACCACTGAGCCACCAGGGAAGCTTGTGTCCAGCTTTGGAGATGTGCTTTTATATCCTGTATAGAAAATTGTTAAATGACTCCTTTTGGAGAGTGGAGTGCATGTGACTGTGAGAGGGTCGGAGAGTCAGAGTGAAAGGAAGGAAGCACAGAGCTTGGGACGCTGGAGTTTCCTTTCAGAGGAGGAGTAGTCCCTGCAAGGCACACCCTTAAAGTCCACGCTAGATATCTCTGTTGATATCTATCTCTTTGATCTGCTTGTCCTCATATCAAGAAAAACTGACTATATCACAGAGGGGACTGTTCCTTCCTAAAAATTCCTTCACTTCACTGGGACCTCCCTGAAGGTAAGTACTAGCCAGGGCGGTTCATCTGAATCTCCATCAAGAGCACAGCCTGGTCTAGAGCAGGGGCTCAGCAATTGTTGGTAAATGGATGACACAGTGGACAGGAGCCTTTTCCTCCATCCCTGACTCTTCCACTGGCCTAGGTCCTGTCCCTGACTTTGTGCCTGAGACCATCTCTCTCACTTGCCCCTAGCTTGTTCGTGGATGACTCTAATCAGCTGATTGACTCTAAGCCAGCTGCCTGCATCAGGCCTTGGCCAAATCAGACTTTGCCTGCTTCTCTGTGTGTATATGTAGCCTGGTTGCTGGATGTGTTTCAAACAACTCAGAGTCTGACACATTCACCAGCTCAGACTCTGTCTCCATTCTGCCCCTGCCTTGATAGAGACATATGTGGAAATCAGCTCTTTTCCCCATCCACAAGCTTCTTCTCTCTCTTAGCTGTGAGTTACTTGTTCATGAGTTCTTTTACCCTTCAGGAATGTTTTTGATGTTTTAATCTAATATCTTCTCTGTAAAGTAAACAAATAAAAACAAACCCCCAATATGGCCAAGCTGTATTCTTCTATTTGTGATTCTGTGTCTTTAAAACACAAATAAACTGATGTGAGGTCCTGAGTGAACTTCATCTCTTTTGCCCAACCATGCTTCATGCCTTGACATTAAAGCCTTAGGCAGTACTGATTAGAATCATAAGCTTGCTCAAATTTCAGTCTTATCGATTTTTGGAGATGGGCCAGAAAAAGGAAGCTTGTTTTCAGTCAGTGTGAGTTGAGCAGCAATAATAGGTGTGGGGGATGGAAGAGTGGAGGAGTGGGAGGCAGGTGTGGTGCTAGTGCTGAAAGCTATAAATCTGAAAGATAAAGATTGAATTTCCAATCCTCCCCTGAGCTGCCTCCTTACCTGTTCCTGAAAGAGTGGAAGGCATTTCTCTCTCAAAGTTATTAAGCTCAACAAGTTTTAAGCATCAAGACAAGAGAGAATTAAAAGTATTTCTAACTTGGGGAATTATTATTAATAATTTCTTTCTGTGTTTGAGCTCATCAAATTGAACTTTTTAATCATCGTGTTTGTTAGTAATTTCAACAAAAAAGGTTCCCTTCCCTACCCTCCATGCCTTTTTGGTACAACATAGTTGAAGAAAATAATCTGACTGGTACCATGGACAAAACAATACTGCTGAATTTGAAGCATATGTTAATACTTTGTAAGATTAATGGAGAGAGAATTTTTAATGTATATTTATGATATCAGAAACTGGGTTCAATATGTCTTAAACTTTTTATTTTTTGATCATGTACTATATGCATTTGAAATTCCAAAAATGACCTTTGAAGCTGTGTGTTCTAGAAAAGATTAAAAAGAAGATTGAGAGATTTTTGCTTTTGACCAAGATGGAATTAGCAGGGACTGGATTTATCCCATGGCCAGAAATAACAACAAAAAAAATCATACAAAAATACACACAAAACAGAAAACCAGGCACTTAACACACAGAGCATTGGGTGATAAAGATGATGTGAGAAACAAAGAATGGGAGCCGTAAAATTGTCCCAGCGTGTTGTGTGAAAACAGTTTCCAGTCCACAGTGCAGGGAAGGGGGCCTCAGGTGAGACCTCGTGGTCTCCTTGAACTGAGAAGAACTGCGAGTCTGGAGAAACCAAAGTTGCTAGATTTTGCAGAGCAGAGCACCAGAGGGAGGAGAGAGCTGTTCATAGGGGGAACTCAAGATCTGCAGTATTCAGTTAAGTATTCATCAGTGCATATGTTTGAGGTAACCGAGGCAACTGAGGCTGGGGCAATAACTACCTCAAAGGATGAGGGGGGGAATTCCCTGGCAGTCCAGTGGTTAGGACTCAGTGCTTTTCACTGCTGTGGGTCCAAGTTAGATCCTTGATCAGGGAACTAAGATCCCACAAGTCTCATGGCAAGGCTGGAAAGAAAGAAAAAGGATGAGAGAAAACTATGTCCAGTGTTCACACAGAGTCAAAATAGTGCCTGTTATCAACAGCCAGATTGAAGAATCATCTAAAAAGCATCTTGTGTTGGGACTAGGGAAAAGGTAAGTGTAAATTAAATGCTGTTCTGGTCCTATCTATCAAATTGAATTTTTTGTAAAACTCAAAAAATGTAAACTCTTTTCAAGTAATTTATTATTACTGAATTATTTTACAAAAGCTCAAGAAAATTTATAGGACTATAACAATATCAAGCACCCAAAAGGTAAAATCCGTAATGTCTGGCTTCTAAACAAAAATCGCACAGTGATAGGATTAGTAAACAAAGAAACAGCTAGTGTGGTTGTATTTCGTATGTCCAAAAAGCCAAAGAAAAGATTATGTACGCTATGTAGAAATATGAAAGGGGAAAAAAGGCCCAAATTGAACTTCTAGAGTTGAAAACTTTGATATCAAGAAAATACTGGATGAGATTAACATCAAATTGGACATTGCGGGAAAAAAAATTAGTGAATTTGAACATATCAATAAAAACTATCCAAAATGAAGTTAGAAAACAAAAGCAAAAAATTTAGAGAACATCAGTTAATTCTAGGACAACTTCAAGCAACCAAATATATATGTAACTGGAGTCTCCAAAAAAGAGAGGGCTTATAAAATGTTTGAATGGCCAGGATTTCCCCATATTCACTAAAAACTATAAACCTAGATTTAAAAATTTCATCAAATCTCAAGCATAAGAAACAGGAAGGAAATGACACAATGGCACATCGTAAGCATGTCACTTAAAGCTAGTGAAACAGAGAAAATCTTAAAAGCAGTTGGAAAAAAAGATAATTCTATATAGAGAATAAAATAAAAATAACAGCAGTCTTATTTTCAGAACAATGAAAGATAAAAAACATGATACTGAAAGAAAAAAATCTGTCAACCCAGCATTCATTACTGGTGAAGGCTTCTTTAGTCATAGAAAGGTGAAAGCATTTATCACCATCAAACCTGCACTACAAAAATATGATCTATAAAAGAAAAAGCCAAAGTTTTAAAAATTGAGTTCCCTAAAACAAAAAACTACTCTTCTTAGGAAAACAGTGTTAAAAGAATGAAAAGGCAAGACATGGACGTAGAGAAAATGTGTGCCTATCACGTATCTGACAAGGGACTTGAATAAATCATACATAATGAGTTCACAAAACTTGATAGGAAAAAAACTAAAACTCAATGAAAAATGTGCAAAACATTTGTCAAAGCATTTCCCTAAAGAAGATATATGGATGGCAAATAAATACATGAAATGTTATTCAACACCATGTGTCATTAGAGAAACGCAAATTAATACAATGAGGTACAACTAAGTGTTGATGAGGATGTGAAAGAACTTAAACTCTTGGGTGCTTCTGATGGAAGTGTAAAATTGTATAGTCATTTTGGAAAAGAGCTTGGCAGTTTCTTTGAAAGTTAACATATGTATACCAAATGATCCAATTGTTGAACACTTAGGTATTTACTTAGGTTAAATGACATTGTATGTCCATACAAATATTTGTACACAGTGTTCTTAGTAGTTTTATGTTTAATAACTCCAAACTGGAAGCAACCAAAATCAACAGATGAATAAATAAAGTGTGGTGAATTAGAATAATACTAGGCATACTAGTAAAAAGGGATAAGTTCTTGACATAAACAATATGGTGGATGAATCTTAAGTTCATTATACTATGTGAAAGAAGCTAGAGAAAAGTTGAGTACATACTGTGTGATTCAATTTATATAACATTCTAGAAAACTCAATCTAATCCATAGTGACAGAAAGCAGGTCAGTAGTTGCATGGAAATAAAGGTGGAGAGAAGAGGAGTTTGGAGAAGGACAGGAGGAAGGAATTTAAAAAAGGACAAAAGGAAACATTTTGGATGAATGTGCTTATTATCTTGATATAGTGATAATTTCATAGATGCACACACATTAAATTTATATTTTATATTATAAACATGTGAAGTTTAATATGTCAGTTATATCTTAGTTAAACTGTTTGAAATAAAAAGAAGTGATTCATGTACCCCAATGTTCATAGCAGCACTGTTTACAATAGCTAGAACATGGAAGCAACCTAGATGTCCATCGACAGATGAAAGGATAAAGAAGTTGTGATACACATAGACAATGGAATATTACTCAGCCATAAAAAGGATACATTTGAGTAAGTTCTAATGAGGTGGATGAACCTATAGCCTGTTATACAGAGTAAAGTAAGTCAAAAGAGAAAAACAAATTTCATGTAGTAATGCATATATATGGAGTCTAGAAAAATGATACTGATGAATCTGTTTGCAGGGCAGGAGTAGAGACACAGACATAGAGAACAGACTTCGGACACAGCAGGGGAAGCAGATGGTGGGACAAATTGAGAGAGTAGGACTGAAACATGCGTTACCATGTGTAAAATGGTTAGCTAATGGGAATTTGCTGTATAGCACAGGGAGCTCAACCCAGTGCTCTGCGACAACCTGGAGGAGTGGGATGGGGTGGAAGCTGGGGGAGAGACTCAGAAGGAAGGGGACATATGTATACTTATGACCGATTAATGTTGTTGTATGGCAGAAGCCAACACAATATTGTAAAGCAATTATCCTCCAATTAAAAATAAATTAAAAAAAATTTTTAAAGGCTGTGATATAGGAACTCAGTCTGAGATTAAGGAAGGAACTGGTGTTTCTATGAACTAGAGACTTTACTCAGTGAAACTATAGAAATATTAAAATATAGCTGTTATAAGTAATGTAAAACAATACAATTTTGGAATTCACTGAAAAATATTCAAGTCAGAAAATAAACACATTTTAAAAGCACATGGGTGAAGATACTGCCTGTCTGTACAAGATGTGGTCATTCCAAAACTGTTGCCATCTGCTAAATAATTTTGTTTTAATAAGAAGGAATGATAATACAAATCTTGACATGACTTGGTAGTGCAACAAATATCATCAAAATTGGTTAAATCATTTGAAAATTATCAAGCAACCAAAAAATTTGAAATGCCATTAACCAAGCAGTCATGGTACTATGGTCACTAACAGAAACAATGATAAAAATAAGAGTGTTCTTTTCTTAAGGAAATACATTAAAAAGTTAGAGTCGGTTTCAAAATCCTTAATTTCAGACACATGGGTTTTAAGCAATGAGTTTTTTATTTAAGCCATCAGTTTTTTATTTGACCAAAGTCCTAATGGAATTGGCACTCAAAATATTCGGGGGAGCAGAATTCCTTGGTGGTCTAATGGTTGGGACCCAGCTCTTTCACTGCCAGAGTCCCAGGTTTGATCCCTGCCCTGGGAACTGAGATCCGACAAGCTGTGTGGCAAGGCCAAAAAAAAAATTTTTTTTAATAAATCAATAGAAATGTTCTTTACAGACTGAATTTTGGGTCTGGATCTTTTCCTTAAATTTTTGCAATTCATATTGAAACTAAGAGAGAAAATGGCTCACATGAATGGAAATTACCACTACATTTGCTGTGTCTTCTTCCTACCTTTCCATGGTGTTTCCAGAGCCCATATTAGTGGTGTTTCCATTAGCCCACACTTACTTGATAGATCTCAGTTGCTATGTTTTAATGAATTAAAGGATTTTAGTAGTCATAAAGCTTACCTAGTTCTTCAATCATTGTCACTTATGCTGTGATTACTTAGCTCTGAGAGACAGACCTCTTAACTTTCCTCTCCTTCACAAATTCTTTCGTGCCTTCCAGTGAAGGCTTTCCTGCCATGTCTGGGCCATTCATCATTTTGATATGCTCATCTAGGAAGCTGACAGCCTTCAGGCATTGTTAAACTAGGATCCTGAAACTTGAAACACAAATTTGATAGATGTCGTGGTTACTTAGTGCTGGTGGTCTTTTCTCTGAAGACCCAGACATGATCAAATGCTTATGATCATGAAAGCTGAAAGCGAGAAAGGACACTGATTGCTATGGCTTTGGACTTTCTTTTCATAAACTACTTGGAGAAAAATAGGTGTTTGTCTCTTTTCCTGGGAATATACCATAGGGAACCCAGTTTGATCCATCACTCTGTGATTTTTGCCCTGAACAAATTACAAATATGCACTTAACTTCCCAAAGGTTTTGCTACTGCAGAAAAGATCGATGTGTACTTTAAAGGCATGTGGTTGACTTATTTCATTTCCAACATTAAAAAAAAAAAAGCAAAACAGGCTTTCCTTTTAGTGCCTGTTATTTAAATAATTAAGCCAATACTGAAAATTTATTGAAATAGATATTCAACAGTAACAGATGCCCTGGAGCACCCTATTAGGCTTCCTATTGTATTAGGCTTTCTTATAAAGACAGATTTTTAATTCCACAAAATAAAAAGTACCCTTAAGTCTCAACCAAATTAAAAAAAGATCTATTCTGAAAATTCAAATGGTTTTACCTCTTAAACTTGAGCTAATTTGAATCTCACAAACAATGCTTGAGCTATAGTGCACATGCAGAAGTGTGCTGCTGGCCTTGAGGCTGGCTATCTTACATAACCCCTAGAGGAGATACAAACCAATTATTAAGTTGAAAAAAAAATAAGGTGGAAAGAAAATTGCTTAAATAGTTTATGAATATGGTGATTGTTGGTGAAGATTCCCTCATCTTATTGTTTATATACTGTATTAGTCAGCTGGAGCTGCTGTAATGAGATGCCATATACTGGGTTGCTTAAGCAACAGAAAGTTATTGCTCATAGTTCTGGGGCTAAGAAATCTAAGATCAAGGTGTTGGCTGATTAGGTTCTCCAGTGAGGGCTCTCTTCACGGCTTGCAGATAGCTGCCTTCTCATTGTGTCCTCTTAGGCAGAGAGAGACAGAGAGAGAGATGGAGAGAAATGAAGAGGGTAAGGAGAGGGGAACAGAGGGAGGGGAGAGAGACAGTTTATTCTTTCTTCCTCTTCTTATAGAACACTAAATCCATCATAGAATCCCTACCTTCATGACCTTATTTAAGTCTAGTTACATCTCAAAGGCCCCACCTCCGAACATCATCACATGGGGAGTTAGACTTCAACATATGAATTTTAGAGGGAAACAAATCTTTCATCTATAACATTCCACCCTGTACCCCCCAGTTACGTTCTTCTCACAAATGAAGTACACTCATTCTATCCCAATAGGCTCATGAGTCTTGACTCATTCCAGTAGCAGCTCTAAAGTCTAAAAGTACAAAGTCTTATCTAAATAATGGATGACACTCGAGTTATGATCCAACCTGAGGCAAAATTTCTTTCTAGTGTGAACCCGTGAAACCAGATAAGCTCTGTGCTTCCAAAATCCAATAATGGGACTGGCATAGGAGAGATATGTCTATTCCAAAAGGGAGAAACAAGAAAAAGGAAGGAGTGTTCGTTCCCTGCTGCTGCTGCTAAGTTGCTTCAGTCATGTCCGACTCTGTGCGACCCCATAGACGGCGCCCATCAGGCTCTACTGTCCCTGGGATTCTCCAGGCAAGAACACTCGAGTGGGTTGCCATTTCCTTCTCCAATGCATGAAAGTGAAAAGTGAAAGTGAAGTCGCTCAGTCGTGTCCGACTCTTAGTGACCCCATGGACTGCAGCCCTAGCAGACCCCAAACATACCAAGGCAAAGGCCATTAGATCTTAAGTTTCAGGAATAATCCTCTTTGGCATGAGGCTCTGCCTTCCATGCCAACTGAGTCAGTAGTTCTGCCTCCACAGCTCTAGCAGTGGGGAGGATCTTGCCCACTAAGTCTTGCGTGGCTACATCCCCACAGCTTCTGCCCCCCAGAATCATCTGTGCAACTGCTGTCTGAAACCAGGGCCACAGGCTCCCCACAACCTCCCTGAAACTGAAGAGGCAGCCCTGTTGATCTCGGAATCTCCTTTGGAAACATCTATCCTTTGTCTTGAAGAATAGTGTAAGTTCCCAGCTGAATAACTCTATGGTTCCATCCCATAATATCTAAGAAGTCCAACAGGTCTCCCTCATCATGTCCCATCTCTGTCCCCTTCAGTTCAAACTGGCAGTGTTTCTGTTCATGTAATCCCATAATCTCTTTGTTGAGTGATAGTCTTGCCACAACCGAGGTGCTCTCTTCCAAACTTGTTTCTCTCTCTCTCACTTTTGTTTTTTGCAATCTGAACAGACTAAGAATTTTTGAAACCTTTGAGTTCTGGTTTCTTATTCAATTCATTTCTCTTTTAAAACTTCCTTCATCAATTTATTTTTCCCTTTCTGCATTGTACTGTAAGCAGCCAGGAAGAACCCAGGTGATACCTCAACACTTAGTTTAGGAATCCCTTTGGCTAACACAATTGCAGCATGTGCAGTGTCAGACACCCTAACAATTCTTGCTAAATTTTTTGCTTACTTTAAAAAAAAATTTCAGTAACCACTTCAGTTTAGCTCAGTTCAGTCACTCAGTTGTGTCCAACTTTTTGCAACCCCGTGAACCACAGCACGCCAGGCCTCCCTGCACATCAGCAACTCCCAGAGTCCACCCAAACCCATGTCCATTGAGTCAGTGATGCCATCCAACCATTTCATCCTCTGTCATGCCCTTCTCCTCCTGCCCTCAATCTTTCCCAGCATCAGGGTCTTTTCAAAAGAGTCAGCTCTTCCCATCAGGAGGCCAAAGTATTGGAGTTTCAGCTTCATCATCAGTCATTCCAATGAACACCCAGGACTGATCTCCTTTAGGATGGACTGGTTGAATCTCCTTGCAGTCCAAGGGGATTCTCAAGAGTCTTCTCCAACACCACAGTTCAAAAGCATCAATTCTTTGGCGCTCAGCCTTCTTCACAGTCCAACTCTCACATCCATACATGACCACTGGAAAAACTATAGTCTTGACTAGACGGACCTTTGTTGGCAAAGTAATGTCTCTGCTTTTGAATATGCTGTCCAGGTTGGTCATAACTTTACTTCCAAGGAGTAAGCATCTTTTAATTTCATGGCTTCAATCATCATCCGCAGTGATTTTGGAGCCCCCCAAAATAAAGTGAGCCACAGTTTCCCCATCTATTTCCCATGAAGTGATGGGATCGGATGCCATGATCTTCGTTTTCTGAATGTTGAGCTTTAGGCCAACTTTTTCTCTCTCCTCTTTCACTTTCATCAAGAGGCTCAAAGATCAGTTGACTGTATTTATGGGGGTCTATTTCTGGTTTATCTGTTCTGTTCCATTGTCTATTCTTTTGCCAATACCACGTTGTCTTAATTACTATAGTTTTACCTTAAGTCTTCAAGTCAGGTAGCTTAAGTCCTCCAGCTTTTTCTTCTCATTCAATATAAATTTTAGAATCAATTTAAATCAATATAAATTTATTTCTCTCCATATAAATTTTAGAATCAATTTGACAATATTTGTAAAATATCTTGACTGGAATTGCATTGAATATATAGAACAAGTTGGAAAGACGTGACATCTTGATAATATTGAGGCTTTCTATCCATTCATTTAGTTCTTTGATATCATTCATCAGAGTTTTAAGGTTTTGTTTGTTAGACTTACACTATTTCATTTTTCAAGGTGTCAATGTCAATAGAAATATTTATAATTTCAAATTCTACCTGTTCATTATTGGTATGTAGGAAAATGGTTTGCCTTTGTATAATATCCTTGAAGCCTGCAGTCTTGCTATAATTGTTTAGTAGTCCCAAGAGGGGTTTTTTTTGTGTGTGTGTGTATCAATTCTTTTGGATTTTCTACATAGACTACAATGTCATCTGCGAACAAAAGCACTTTTCTATCTTCCTTCCCAATCTGTGTATCTTTTATTTTATTTTCTTGCTATATTGTGTTAGCAAGAAATTCCAGTATGACATTGAAAAATAGAGATGAGAGGGAGCATCCTTGCCTTGCACCTGATCTTAACAGGAATGTTTTGAGCCTCTCATCATTAAATATATTATCTGTAGGGTTTTTGTAGATAATCTCTATCAATTGAGAAAATTCCCTTCTATCCCTGGTTTACTGAGAATTTCTATCTTAAATGGGTTTTGTCAAATGCTTTTTGTGCATCTATTGATATGGTTATGTGATTTTTCTTTCTTAGTCTATTATGTGATGGATTCAGTTCAGTTCAGTCGCTCAGTCGTGTCCGAGTCTTTGCGACCCCATGAATTGCAGCACACCAGGCCTCTCTGTCCATCACCAACTCCCAGAGTTCACTCA
>NW_011494629.1:6728010-6732964 GCF_000754665.1 Bison bison bison
GTGGTGTCATCTGCATATCTGAGGTTATCGATATTTCTCCTGGCAATCTTGATTCCAGCTTGTGCTTCTTCCAGCCCAGCGTTTCTCATGATGTACTCTGCATATAAGTTAAATAAGCAGGGTCACAATATACAGCCTTGACCTACTCCTTTTCCTATTTGGAACCAGTCTGTTTTTTCACGTCCAGTTCTAACTGTTGCTTCCTAACCTGTATACAGGTTTCTCAAGAGACAGGTCAGGTGGTCTGGTATGCCCATGTCTTTCAGGGTTTTCCACAGTTGATTGTGATCTACACAGTCAAAGGCTTTGGCATAGTCAATAAAGCAGAAATAGATGTTTAACCACTAGAGGTTTTGAAATACTTTCTTGACTTAGGACAAGAATACCCTCTCTCATTCCAGTGTCCCACTTTATCTTTCTGCCTTTTGTAAACATAATTTAAGGCCCCACTGCACAATAACCACTTTTTTCTAGCTCATGAAAGAAGTGTGAAATAATTCTAATGTGCTTTATATGCCATATATGTAATATTAATCGGCCATGATTTCTGACCTCAGTGTTTCCTCTCAATTATTTATTTTTGCTTAAACTGTACAGAGCCTGCTCTGCCTATTTATTTTTTTTCCCAATGAAATGGTTCCCTACATGTCACCAATCCAGAAAATTTTGCTGAAATGTCGGGCTGTGCCTAATATGTTATAAGCACCTGATGGGTTAAATAGATAACTATTTATTTGTCCTTTGGACACTTCAATGTAATCAAAACTCAGATTTTATTCACAGAACGTTCCAAGTGTTTTAAAAGATATGTAAGCATTGCATGATTATATTGGCAAAAGATGATCAACAAGAAAATGAGCAGTATACATTGCGGAAATTGGGATGCAGACAAGGAGAGTCACGTTTAACTGTTCTGTGTTTCCTCTATGTAGCCGTGTATACTGAACAGAAAATATCGTGGTTCCCCTTATCTGAGGTTTTGTGTTCTTTAGTTTCAGTTACCTGAAGTTAACCATTGATTTGATAATACTAAATGGAAAATTCCAGGAATAAACAATTTATAGTTTTAAGTTGAAAAAAAAAAATCTCTTCAGCTAAATATCCAATTATATCCCTCACAAGTTCTGCTTTCCACAAAGTACTAGAACTTAAACACAACTCAGCCATGTTCTTTGCTATTTTATAACAAAGGTGGCTTTTCCTCAGTTTCCGAAAACGTGTTCCTCATTTCCATCTGAGACCGCACCAGAATGGCCTTTAATGTCCATGTTTCTACCAACATTCTGTTCATGATTATTTCTGTATTCTCTGAGATGATGAAAGTGTTTTCTCTGGATTTCCTCTTTTCTTTCTGAACAATAGACACCCTATAATGCTGGGAGACCAACTTGAGTTGTAATTCAGTCAATCTCAGAATGAGATTCCGCATTTGATTTTCTGCAGTCTCAGCCCGGCAGCTACAGGAAATATGGGTCTTCTTTAGGTGTACGTGGTGGCTTTCTGGTCATTTATGTGATGCTTAAGCTCGGAATTAGAATCCCTGAGCTCATCCTTTTCTTTGACTACTTTGTCCAGTAAAATTAGGAGCAAACAACCAACATTATTATATTTGTTAGATTTACAAAAATGTTTGAAAATAACACATACACTGTCACCTAGATCCTTACTTCTTATAAGTGGTTAATGAGAAGTACCCAGTGACTTACATATGACTACCAGGGCTCTCTTTAGTACTTGAAATATAGCCAATAGCATATTTAAATCTAATCAGTTTCTGCTGCTGCTGCTGCTAAGTCGCTTCAGTTGTGTCTGACTCTGTGCGACCCCATAAACGGCAGCCCACCAGCCTCCCCTGTCCCTGGGATTCTCCAGGCAAGAACACTGGAGTGGGTTGCCATTTCTTTCTCTAAATCAGTTTATAGACTGATAGAATAAAAATATATATAAAATATATATTTCCAGACTCCCTAGAACCAATTTAGAAAAGTCATCCTTCAAATTCTTTTCCACTAGAGTCATTCTGGGTACAAAAATCTGTTAGTCTGGGTTCTTCAGAGAAATAACATGTATTTGTATTCTGAGAGAGAGAGAAAGAGAAGATGAGAGGCTTCAAGAAACTGGTTCACATGATAACAGAAGCTGAGAATTCTAAGCTCTGCAGTTGGCAGGGTGGACATGTGGGAGAGGTGATGATGATACAGTTCTTGTCTTGAGTCCAAAGGCCTGAGAAGGAGAGCTGATGGTGTTAGTTCTAGTCCAAGTCTGGGTCCAAAGGCAGGAGAAGACTGATGCTCCAGCTTGAAAACAGGCAGAGAGAGAGAGAGAGAGAGAGAGACAGAAAACTCTGACTTAGTTAGCTTTTTACTCTATTCAGGCTTTCAATGCATTGGACGTGGCCCATCCATACCAGAGAGGGCAATCTGCTTTGTACAGTGTACTGATTTAAATGTTAATCTCATCCAGAAACAACCTCACAGGTACAATCCAAAATAACATTTATCCAAATATGTGGACATCCCATGGCCCTGACAAACAGATCTGGCCCCAGCCCTTTTAGAAGGTTGATCTTTGCAAAGAGAAGGGAAAGACTCACTCTGATCATCCCAAACCACCGAATTCATTGAGTTGATAACCAAAAAACACACATATACATATCCTTTGCCTTACTCAGTCCACACTTGTACAATTCTGAACCCAAGAAAACACTTATCCTGTTTTCTATTGCTTAGTGATCAAAGCAAAGTTTCCACTTTCTATTTATTCCATTGGGATGAATGTTATAATTTGCTTTCTTATCAGATGAGGTTAATATCCATTATAAAGTCTTGTTTCAAAGAGCTGACCCTTCTTTTTTGGGAGGAATGGTGGTGATTAAATTTTTATTGAATCATAACATGCCTGAAAGAGTACACAAATCATTAAGATTAACTTGACTGAATCTTTGTAAAGAGAATACATTTGTGTAACCACCACCCAATTTAATAAATAGAACGTACTTTAGCCCCTTCCTAGTTCTTAAAACAAAAAACAAAACCAAACTTCCAAACCTTTATTTTTGATTAGTAGAAACACAGCGTAACAATGGCAGTGAGAAGGGGTGAGGCCCTGCTGTGGAAACTGTGCAGACTGGATCAGGCTGATTGGCTTTTGCAACACAAGCATAACCTCCGCCACAGCTCAGCAGTGGAGACGTTCTTCAACAGGATGCTGGCTGTGGCTTCTGCCACAGGACAATCTTAAAGAAACTGGCAAAGTCTGGTGAGCACAAGATGCCGTGCCGGAGCTCAGAGAGATGGATGGTCAGTGTTGGCTCTCTGAGAATATTGTCAGTGAGCTACTTCATCTCTGCAATGAGGCAATTCATGAGCCATCTCAGGTTTTTTTTTCCCTCCTAATTCTTAAAACCCGAAATGTAAACCTATCAGTTAGTTTTGCCTAAATTTGTACTTTACCTAAATAATACAAAAGTCAATAAATAAAACATAGAATAATACAATATGCAATTTTTTTGTGTCTTGAGCCTTTCAGTGTATAATCTACACAATGTCTGATTTATCTGAGTTATTGAATGCAGCACTAATTTTTACATTTTCACTGTTCTGTAGCATTCCATTGTATGAGTATGCTGAAGTTACTTATTATTGTATTATTGTTGGACACGGGTAATTTTTGGTTTTGGGAATTAATTAATAATTCTTCTGTAAATATTATAAGACATCTGTTTTGGTGGGTACATGTATGTGTTTCTGCTAAGTCTATATTTAGGTGTGGAATGCCTAAGTCATAGTGTATGGATGCGTTCAGTTTAGGAGACAATGGCAGTTTTCTATAGTGCTTGTATCAGTTACTTGTACCAGCTGTTGTGTGAGAGTTTCAGTTGCTCTACATCACATCATTGGGATTGCTATTCTTTTTTATTGTAATGAATTTTATGGATAGGTAGTGGTGTTATTGGATTTTTAATCTGTATTTCTCTCATTGTTATGAGGCTGATCACCTTTTCATATGTGTACTGACCACTTGGATAGTTTCTTGTGAAATGTATTGAGTTGTATGTGTTCCCTTGGTTTTAAAAGATGTTAAATGGATCCAAGCACTGATTATGATTAACGGTGTTATTTTGTAACTGAGTATATTCATTTTCTAGGTGAGAGAGACCTGATCTCCAACTAATACCACATTAGTTAAATATGTCTGAGTAATCATCCTGTTCTTAAATGAATGGATTAGTATTTACTTTATGATGATATTCTCAAAGGTTATTTATTTTTTTATTAAAGTATAGTTGATTTACAATGTTGTGTTAGTTTTAGGTATACAGCAAAGTGAATTAGTTATACATATACATATACCTACTGTTTTTTAGGTTCTTTCCCCCTATTGGCTATTACAGGCTTCCCTGGTGGCTCAGACAGTAAAGAATCCACCTGCAATTGAACCAGGAGACCTCAGTTCAATCCCTGAGTTGGGAAGATTTCCTGAAGGCAGACATGGCAACCCACTTCAGTATTCTTGCCTGGAGAATTCCCATGGACAGAGGAACCTGGCAGGCTACAGTGTACAGGATCGCAAAGAGTTGGACACAGCTGAGTGAGTAAGCACAGCACAGCACACAGGCCATTACAAAATATTGAGTAGAATGTTGTGACAAACCTAAACAGCATATTAAAAAGCAGGGACAACCCTGTATACGAGACAGCAAAAGAGACACTGATGTATAGAACAGTCTTATGGACTCTGTGGGAGCGGGAGAGGGTGGGAAGATTTGGGAGAATGGCATTGAAACATGTGAAACGTCATGTATGAAACGAGACGCCAGTCCAGGTTCAATGCACGATGCTGGATGCTTGGGGCTGGTGCACTGGGACGACCCAGAGGGATGGTGTGGGGAGGGAGGAGGGAGGAGGGTTCAGGATGGGGAACACATGTATACTAATTAAATAATTTTCTATTA